>NC_012874.2:62108688-62423366 GCF_000003195.3 Sorghum bicolor
GTGTCCATTTGTGTATGTCATTTAGTATAGTATTGGTGGTGAATGTGGTCCAGTTTTAAATATATGTGGATTATTTTTTAAAACTTACTTAATTGATCTCGATGGACTGTCAGTTGCTAAAAGTTGTTATTGCGATGAACTGTCCGTTGCTAAAACTACTAATAGACTGTCCGTTGCTAAATGATGGGGCGATGGATGGTCCGTCGCTAAAGATGAAGTCCGTTGCTATATACATACAACGACGGCTTCAACAGCAACTGCTGAGGTCCGTCGCTATAACTTTTAGCCACGGACTCTCTATCGCTATATACCCCTTACAACAACTTCAAGTCAGTCGCTGATTAAGGGTTGTGGTGCAGTGGCCCTAGGCCACATGGCGTGCCCCTAGTGCCCCAAGTGTAACTTGTGCACCTTCCTACAGGCATACACCAGCTTTGCGCTGGGGCAATTCTCTGATGTCACCACACATCCACCGTACCTGCTGGTCCCTAGCAGGGCGACAACGGCTAGAATTAGGCCGGCCTCATCACCGCCCTGAACCAGATGGCACTCCAAAGTTCCAATCCCTGGTCCTTGACACTAGCGCCACTGCTCATATGTCATCCTTTGTAACCGAAAGTACTTTTTAACTTAACAATGTTCTCATTGCTCTTGCACTTGCCCATAACTTTCTCTCTATTCGCCAATTTACTCACAAAAGTGCATATTCTATCGAGTTTGATGCTTTGGGCTTCTGTCTGTTAAGGACCAGCAGATGGAGCACGTGATTCTTTGCTGCATAGTAGCGGAGATCTTTGCACCATCTCTCGATCATCATCCTAATTAGGGATGAAAATAGTACGGATATTTTCCGACCGTATTCGAGACCGAATTCGTTTAGAAGGGTTCAGATCTGTCCGTATCCGATTCCGAATATTCAACATCCGATACCGTATCCGTATCCGAATACTTAAATCGTATATTTATGATGTCGACAACCAATCATATCTTATCCGACATGATTGACATTATCCGTATTCGAATCCGAATTCGACCAAAAATATGAAAACAAATATAATATCAGTGATATCTGTCTGTATCCGATCCGTTTTCATCCCTAATCCTAATGCTATAGCCTTGCCACCTCGTTCATGCTACAACCCTTACTACACTCATCAATATGTCCTTCATTTCCTGTAATAAGCAGCCATGGTCTGTGTCATCCCTATCAGCTTAGCAAACACACATGGCTCCCTTTCAGCAGTTCTGTCTCCACCAACACTGCTGTCTTTGAGTTGATTCACTGTGAAGTATGGACATCCCCAGTACTCAGTAAGTTAGGGTACAAATATTATCTTGTGTTTCTTGATAATTACACTCACTTTTGTCGGTCTTTCCCTTCATGCCATGAATCTAATGTATAACACAATATTGTTGACTTCATTGCTTATGCTCATACACAGTTTGGCGTCACACCAAAGTCTTTTCAGGCTGATAATGGCACTAAATTCGTCAATCATGCCACCACCAGTTTTTCTCTTGTATAACGATGTCATGTTGCACCTCTGAAACCCCTATACCTCTTGGCAAAATGGCAAAGCCAAAACAGTGCTATGCACCATCATCAACACAGTTTACACATTGTTGCGACATGCGTTCATGCCACCACCCTATTGGGCTGAAGCCCTGGCTGCCACCACCTTCATGCTCAATAGGCATCCTTCTACATCCATCCATCATACCATCCCCTACCAACTTATGCATCAGCTCCCCTATTACTCCTACCTTCGTGTGTTTTATTGCCTCTACTATTCAAACCTCACTGCGATGATCCCCCCACAAACTCTTCCCTAGCTCAACTCCGTGTGTGTTCCTTGGCACCACTCCTCTCAATAAAGGGTACCGCTGCTTGGACATGTCCACTTGGCATGTCACTGGATTTTTGATGCAGGGCCTCTCTTCCTTGTTCGAGCTTCCGCCTTCGGCCACTGCGCGAACACATATAGCTTCGATAGCTCCCTCTACGGTGAGGATGAGCTGCCGAACCTCCAGGACCTGGCGGTCATCTGTGCTGGTCCGCTGCTCATCCCTAGTCGCATTCCATTGGCTACCCTAGCATTTGTGGGTGGGGCCCAACTATTGCCACTACCAAGTAGGTCTCCCACTCCTGCTGCACATCTGAGTGAGGTTGGCCCGCTTTGGTGTCACCTACCAGCGGCAACCTCCACATCATTGGTGCCTGCACCTTCGGCGCCTACGGTGCGCCGACACCACCAGTGCTCGAGTGACCCTGCCAACGCCCCTATGCCATCCATGCAACTAACACCATCACCACCTTCATGCTCAGTTCCACGATCACAAACTGGCATCCTGTGTCATGGTTCCTGTGGATCCATGCATGTTGGTGGTCCTTATATAACTCCTAAAATTAACTGCCAAACCCCACATAAGATGCATTCATATAAACACCAAACTTGGTATTAGGGATTATAACTAACCAATTTTGTGTTGGTGATTATGTGTTTCACACAACACATGTTGGAATAACATAGAAAAAGTGCAGAAAATATACATGAAATGTAGCAAAAAATCTTCTAATGTGAGCACAAGCGGAGAAGGCCGACAAATTAGAGTTGTTGATAACATTTCACGCCCAACCCCTAGGATCACACAGGGAACCCCACTTGCTAGCCATCATGATGAAGGCGATGGAGGGGATGCATTACATGGGCTTGGCCGAGCACAGGGGTCGCCTGACCCATGGTCACACCTCTAGCCCCCAGCTAGCACTTGGCCCCACCTAACGAAGTCCCCAAGACAGTTGCATATTGTATTCCGATAATATTCCTTCAAAAACCAACCAACCAACTACTATAAATAGAGAGGCTCTCCACTCTCACACGCACCACAAGGGAGCTACCTCCTCTCTATTTTCAAGATGTAGAAGTAGAATACCTTGGTGGTGAGTTAGGGAGAGATGCTCAGGTTCTGTAAGAGTCCTTGAAGGTCTAGTATATCCTTGTATCATTCCTTTTTAAGACTAAAGTATTAATAGATTTATCTTCTTTAATTACTTGAATGTCTTTTATGGTTATCTAATTCCTACCTTAGTGTTTACCTAAGCGTGGTTTGTATAGTTGTTCTACATCAAAGCATAGGATCTCCGCTGGCATTGAGTGCTCTAGTTATAGATCATGACTAGAGTAGTAATCGATAGGCTAGACATGGTGTCCAGCCTATAAGTTACCAAAGATTGCACCCAACCCCATCGATAGTTATGGTAGCCCTAGATGGTGGTGGTAGCCTTGATGGCCAATGTAGTCAACCATGATTGGGTTGATGTTTATAGCAACGTAGTCGGAGCTTCCTATAGCCCCTTTCTCATTCCTGTCTGTGGCTTGTGTTCTAATGTCCGGAAGTGTGGTGTGATCGTTATGTTTTAATCTTTGCTTAGTTATTCACTCTTGCCTATACTAAAATAGAACCACAGAAATAGAAAATTGTATAGGAACCTTGTACTCACCTGTTGTCCTCTCAACTTAGCTTGTCTATTCTTCTGTCTTACCATGAGTTCTTTTGTGTGTCATTATCCATAACTCCTATCATATATTACTTATCCTCACTTTAGCCTAGTTCATATAGTAGTTAGTAGATACATGACGATTAACTATCACCAAATTATTGTTTCCCTATGGATAAATACGATACCCTAGAATATTGTTTCCCTATGGATAAATACAATACCCTAGAATATTCCAAGGTGAAAGCTATAGTGGTATCTATGTACTTGTGAATTTATCTGATTTAGTAAACAAATTCCAACAATCCCCTCAGCCTATCCACCGTGACATCCTTGCTGATTCCAGCGAAATATCATAGCGTCCTCTCATCACCTATAGCACTTAACGCCTTGTGTGCCTCGATCGCCCGGTGCTAGTATGGTCACTAGCAAATGGGTATTCTGGCACAAGGTGTGCTAGCTGGATGGTCCATGGCTTCTCACAGCAGGCCAGTGTCGACTATGATGAGAAGTTCAGTCCATCTGTCAAACTGGCAATGATCCACATTGTCCTTAGCAACGCCGCAGCGCGTGCACAACCACTTTATTAGCTAGACATGAACAACGCCATCCTCCATTACCATTTTGAGGAGACTGTCTATCACATGGTCAAAACCATAGCAAGCATATTGTTGTTCATTGGGTGTCACAGAGTGCATGTCTCCGGTGGCTTGGGTGTACTTCAGAACACAAAGAAGATAGAGACGACACCGCGGTTTATCCTAGTTCGGGCAATCAGGGCCCTACGTCCACCTGCATATAGGTGGTGGCCCTAGAGGATTCTGCTACATCTCCCTTGCTCTCAAACACATTGTGATTCTCATGAGCATCGACAACAAAATACGACAGAGCAATGCCACTATCCCATAAATGAATTCCTTGCTCCCAAAGTCCCAATTTTCTGTCCGATTGTTGACGGTCCTTAAGTATCAAATTTAATTATCAAATAAACAAAGAAAAGGATCCAAATGAAATCAACATCTAGACTTAGGGTTTTATTTGACAGAATTCCATGAGTTTTGGTGTTTGTCTATTTCTATAGAGAGTTATCAGGAAATAAGGAAGAAAGGCCTACATGTCAGGATTACATAGAGATATCAACGCACCGCGCAATTTTCTACCACCTAGAAGACTCCAGAAGCCACGGGAAGAAAGCGGAGGCCGAAAGGGGCCAGGCCCAGGGCGCCCGCCCTGAGGACCTGGGCGCCCGCCCCCTGTTAGATTCTGTTCGGGACTCTCTTCGCACACGACGTTCCACCGACCTAATAGATCAAAGATAATGTAATACCACCTCGCCTACCGACCCAAAAACGCATAGAGGAGGAGGACTATATAAGGAGACCCCCCTGGCCCCTGGAGAAGACAAGAAATTATCATAGAGATTGAGGGGTGCCCTCGAAGGAAAACCTCTTCTCTAAATAATATTTCTTTTTAGGCGTAGCAACCAATGTAAGTAGAAATAGATCTTCTAGTTTCTACTAGATTGAGAGAGATAGAGTGGAGGTGTAGATCGGAGGAAGGCCGGCCTGTCGGTGTCTACTCCGAGTTGTACCTACGGGATCAAGTCTCCTAACCCGAGGCTTGCTTCTAAGATTCTTCAGTAATTCGACTTCTAATTCTAGTAAGTTCTTGTTTTATTGTTATTTGGTTTATGAGTTTACTTTAATCCTCTTCCGATTGAGTATTAGAGTAATCATTGCTAGCGTAAACGTGGTGTTTAGGCTAGGGTACTCATAGATATCCCCTGACTAGCTGGACCGTGGTAGTAGCGAGGAACATGACATTTCTGAGTTACCTTTGTATCCCATATCTTGTTAGCAGGACGGGTAGGTTTATAGGTGCGGGTCGAACATCCTTTGTGTTGTCTAGATTCCGTGAGCCTCCCCAATAGAACAGTAGATCATCCTTATCAAGGTTAGAACGAGACTACGGTTGCAGTCTTCTCTATACATCACTCACATCGAGAAACATTCTTTGTAGCCTAAAGGGATAGTAGCAATAGATTTGGTTAGTCAGATGCACCCTTTCTCCCAGTGGTAAAAATATAAATACGAAACTCTAGAAAACCTCCCGGGTGAAATCCTCACCGATATCCGTGCGCTTGCGGATCATTTTCTAATTGCGTTACCAAATATCAACAAGCATTTCTGGCGCCGTTGCCGGGGAGAAAGACGGTTTGCTGAGATAACTTTGAGTTTTGCTATTATCTTGTATTATACTTTTATACTTTTATTCTTTTATCTTTTCATCTTTATGGATAACTTAAATTCCATACCTATTATTGAATTCTTTGCACCTTCGGAGACCAGCCATAGACCATGGGAGTCAACAAGTCCTGCCCATAATTATGATCTGTGTCCGGAGTTGATTGCAATAGGTCAAAACTAACCCTTTTCCATAGCCGAGGTCCTATCTTTTAATCAAAAAGATAATGCACTTTTAGCTACACCTAGGGAATCTGTTAATCTTTCTATAAATTCTGGTTTAGACCTAGCCCTACAAGACCATGTTTTTCCTAGATATTTTCACATTGGTCTTAATCATATAACCTTTGGTAGAGTCTTTCTTTCTTTATCTATTAGTAAAGGAAGGTATGTCTTCATTCGTGCACATCCTTCTTGCACTAGTCTTCATAGAAAAATCTTAGAGATAGAGAAGGAATCATCTCCCATACAAGGAGAGGAAGTTTCAATAGCCGGTTTCCAAACATTTCAATCCCATAATTCGGCTATCCAACCCATCCTTGAGCTTAATAATTTTGACTATGCTTTTTCTCTTGAACCTCCCGATAATCCTATGAATCTCTCTAGACATCCCATGCATAAGAAGGAGGATCGAGAAGAGCAACATCAATGGCTAGAGGGCATTAAAAATCCATGTGCTATCACCATTGAATGGATAGATAAAACAAACTTGAGAGACAATCCTAGAGGAATTTTAAGCATTCATGAAGAATCATCCTTGGAGTTTGAGAATGAGAGAAACAACAGTGAGCATGGAAGTTATTTCATAAATACCTTACCAAATCCTTGCTCATATAAAACATCTCCCCAATCAATTGGTCTCTCCAACCTTACCACATTTGAGATCTCCAACCCCCTCTTCCTTTCTATTTATAAAAACTTTAAAAGAGCGGTTGTCGATGCGTATGTCTATAATAAATATTGCAGATCTCGTTGAGTTGATTGATGGTTTCCCAAGGACAAGCTTAGTGTCCTAAAACAAGACTTATCAGATCGTAATATGAACTTTTAATTATTTGCAACATTGCCTTGTGTATTGAGCATATAAAGATAATTGTAGAAATATTCCTTCGGGTATTCTTGCCACTAACCTTTCCAGGATTGGAGCAAGAAGATCGGATGAATGACAAGCACAAGGTATGTCCAACCAACCATCATGCAACATTGAATTAAATTCATCCAACATTGAATTTTGCAAAATTCAAGCTTGAGGGAAATACCTTACATAAAAACATCATTTGCCATGTTGCTATGTTGGTTGTCCTTACCTTTGAGACATGCTCAATTTGTTAAATACTAATCACACTACTTCATCTCCACTTAAGTAGATCTCTATAAATGCTCTCATGCTACCTTTATTTGCTTTAGTATATGTCTAGGTTTGGAATAGTTTCATTTATCTCTTAATTAAGCATGGTGCTTAGTTTAGGAATGATGATCTTACTTCCAAGGGATTTTAAATTAAGCATGGTGCTTAGGTTAAAATGCCCTTCTAAATCAAATTAGACATGGTGTCTAGGTTGATTTTTGAGCCGATAGTATGCTATAGTAGATATGGGATATTTTGTTGGACTAACCCCTACAGGAAAACTTTCAATATCAACCTGGGAAGTCCTGAGAGAAACTCGCATTAGAGATGAAGAAAGTGACACATGAAGTTTAACAATTTGCACAAGAAAGACGTAGCTCATAAGAGATGATTCATGGAGGGTGCCACAAACACGATGCACAACCGCTAAGAAAGGAAAGCTTCCACATGGTGATACTGTACAGTCACTCATCAAGTAAGGTAACATTTTAAGGTACTTGGCTATCACTTTTATAAGCTTCTCCTTGGTTCTAGCGTTCACATAAAATAAAGAGACAAACATGTTTGATTTGTAGCTCCAAATTAACCAACTCAATTAATTCAACATGTTTAGTCCTTTAATCTTTGTTCTTAGTGATACCTTCGTGATCTCACACTCCCAATCATATAAGCTAAAATTTTGCACATTCAATCTTTGGGAAGATATAAAGAAAAAAGACATATACATAGATAGATTATCTTAGGTCGATCAATCTGTTCTGACAAATGTTTTAAATACTACACTCATGATCTCATTATCCATCAACTTTGTCTTGCTCACTATGCTTAAGGTTAGAGAAGAATAATTACACTTCTGGTTCTGTTGGTGTTTTCCACCAACAGGGCCTATGCACTTGATCTCTGCCTTGTCTCTATGAACAGGTACACTTCAAGCAAAACACGGAGGAGTTTTACAACTCCCAGATTCCACCAAGTGAAGAACCGGGATCTACGAGCACAAACACAATGGAGATCAGACACTTAGTTTCCCAAAGGAAATATTGAAGAACCTCTGTGTCCGAGTTGGTACCTTGTACGCTCCAGCAACTTCATGGTGATAGAGACTGGTACTGAGGAGAGGGCACCCATCATCCTAGGGAGGCCATTCCTAAACACCAGAGCTGTCATCTACGCTAATGCTGCCAAGATCAGTTCCTACATCAAGGGGAAGAAGGAGACTTTCCTTCAAGAACAAGACTACACAAACTTCAGAGCAATCCCGACATAAACCAAGGAAGAGGACCAACAGGAGGAATAGGAACAAGCAAATGTGGACCGAGTCAACTAAGATGGTCACTGCAACTCAAGGAGGTCAAGATCGTCGACTCAAGTCACCTTTCTTGATCAAGAAGGACAACCCTGGTGTTCCAAGCATCGAGTGCACAATCAACAGATACTCTTTTTAGAAGACACTCTACGACACCGGATCTGACGTCAACATAATGGCCGCAGTCACTTATCAGCTCCTGCATGGAACCATGCCTCTACAACCAATATAATTCAGCTCCAGATGATTTTCAGAACATTGATATGGGAGAAGACGAGTACGATCCACCCATCATCCTTGGAAGACCATTCCTCAACACTATCAAAGTTATCATCTACATTGGAACCGGAGAAGTCCACAAGCACTTCCCCTCTGAGAAGGTACGCCGCTATTTTACTAACCCTAACTATTTAGTTGAAGACTCTAAGCAGGTGAGGACAAGAAGAAGACAACGCAACCGCAACCAGAGGAGGCAAATCATCAAGGACGGATGGGTAGACTATGAAGGAGAAGTGATAAGGTCTGAAGACATACAACTTGAACAGAACTGTCCTGAGGAGACTGTAGCACCGAGTCAGGTGTGGAGAGAGAAGATAGTTATACACGAAGAAGAGGCGCTGCCGGAATCACCGACTACGCCACCTAGCAAATCCCAGGACGACTAAGAAAACAGAGAGTCCCGTTCGGAGGATTTAAAAACTCCGAACGCCTTGCCAAGAGGTAAACTTGGTAGTTATCCTTTTTCATTCAATAGTTTGCTTAGTTAAACAGGTTCATGCTATCTTAAAAAGAAAATAAAAATGTTAAAAAAAAATAGTAAGCCCCATGTGAGTATGCTCATGGCATAAAACCCATAAGTACATTCACTGTGGTGGCATAAAAATAAAATAATATATGTTTTCATCTTAAAATAAAAATATAAATAATAAGTGCATGATTCTGCTAAATAAAATTTATTAGAAGGAAGCTTAACATGATAAAGGCTAGATATTTATGCTAACACTTAACCAGTTCCACAAAGTTTTGTTGTCTATTTGAGCTCCACAGAATTCAAGGATCAAAGAAGACTAGCAGACGGAGGACATCCTAATCGCTGTTAGGGTGCTGCCGATTTTCAAATACACCTCCATCACCTGCTAGCTACATCAGAAGAAATTACGTCAAAATCCAGCTTGGGGGAGAGCACCCCCATTTATCCAGCTAAGTGTTTCTACTCGCGGTTATACTTTACTCAAATAATAAAAGATGCATAATCATGAAAACCCAAATAAAGATTTTGTGTTTTTATATATATATTTTTGCTTAGTTTGCTAAATAAATAAATAAATAAAGTTTGCTATGAACCCTCATGATAAACTCTCACATGGAAATGATGAATAGTTGCTCTGCCATGACTAGTTCTTAAAATTGAAATCTCTCTCAAGTTTAGGCATGACTGTTATGAAGTAAGATTTGCTCTAAATCTGAACTTGTGGGAAGAGTACTTGATCTAAAGTCTAAGTCGTTAACTGATATGATATGGGAAGGTTGAGCTGCTGTTTATCTGTTCCTAGAGATGCTAGAATTCTAGAGAATTTTATCTTTGAAAAATCTTTAAAATAACACATGATGAGTTCCTATATGATGAGAGTTTAAATTCCTACCACAGCCATATATACATGCTTGCTAGACTTTGAGCCACATATTTACTTTTTACTGCTTATGAGCATTGAGTGTGGTCAAGCTGTGTAGACCTTTAGGAGCTTGTCATGTGGTTAAAATCAAGATTCACTTGCACGTTCACTCATACATGCTACTTCTACTCCAGAAGTACCATCCACATATATCCACTCATTTCCATCTCCAGATTCACCCAAAATTATTCTACTCCTAATCTGAGAGAGAATAGCCAAAAACATTATCCTATCCCTGTTATTCCCTGTGAAATAAATGCTAGAGTTATCTTGGTTACTACCACTTGCTATATTATTTAAGGAGATGAGTGCTCTAGTAAAAAAAGAAAAAAAATACGAGGAAATAAAAAGTGGCAAGTGCCCGGAACCTCGAAGAAAAAGAAAAAAGTGAGACGAGAGGTAAAAATGGACAAGTGTCCGACAGTAGAATTAGGGGTACAAGATACCCACCTGAGAGGAAAGAAAAAGAAAATATAGAGCATCTCATTCTCCCCAAAAAGCTTCAAGTGCAAAAAAGGTATGTATCCCCTCAAAAGAGCAAAAGTAGAATTAGACTTTCACCATTATTATCACCATCATCACCATACACCATTCATTCGCCACACATGCACATCTTGATTTGACTTATTGACTTGTTTCTCTGGATCCATGGTTTGACTATGCAATAAATGTCTTATAAGTATGTATTAGCTGTCTCCCACCTATGAGCTCCAGATATCAAAACCTTATTAGAGTAGGGTGAGAGAGAAGGCAATATCACTATGCCTCATACCACAAATACTACATACTTAGAGAGAAGGCATATATCATTACTGCCCTGGTAAGGATCCAGAAATACCACAAAAGAGAGATTTGAGAGAATCATATAAGGAATCTCTGAGTTTTATTTGAAAATCTGCAAAAACTCCAGAGCTATAGCTGATCAAAAATAAGAGACATGGCGCTTGACTTGACCGTTCTATCTTTTAACTCCTCAAGACACAAGTGACGGTTGCAAGCCCCATGGTGAAAGGTAAAATGAGTAAGTTTTAAGTCTTAACAGTTTACTCTAACTCAGAGATGAGATCTTGCTTGAATGCGAGTGTACTTTTAAGAAATGAAACCACTGCAGAAACTCTTGAGTTCATCCTTGCTCAGGGACGAGCAAGAGGTAAGCTTGGGGGAGTTTGTGGACGGTCCTTAAGTATCAAATTTAATTATCAAATAAACAAAGAAAAGGATCCAAATGAAATCAACATCTAGACTTAGGGTTTTATCTAACAGAATTCCACGAGTTTTGGTGTTTGTCTATTTCTGCAGGGGGTTATCAGGAAATAAGGAAGAAAGGACCAGTCAGGATTACATAGAGATATCAACACACCGCGCAATTTTCTACCACCTAGAAGACTCCAGAAGTCACGGGAAGGAAGCGGAGGCCGAAAGGGGCCAGGCCCAGGGCGCCCGCCCTGAGGACCTGGGCGCCCGCCCCCTGTTAGATTCCGTTCGGGACTCTCTTCGCACACGACGTTCCACCGACCTAATAGATCAAAGATAATGTACTACCACCTCGCCTACCGACCCAAAAACGCATAGAGGAGGAGGACTATATAAGGAGACCTCCCTGGCCCCTGGAGAAGACAAGAAATTATCATAGAGATTGAGGGGTGCCCTCGAAGGAAAAAGCTCTTCTCTAAATAATATTTCTTTTTAGGCGTAGCAACCAATGTAAGTAGAAATAGATCTTCTAGTTTCTACTAGATTGAGAGAGATAGAGTGGAGGTGTAGATCGGAGGAAGGCCGGCCTGTCGGTGTCTACTCCGAGTTGTACCTACGGGATCAAGTCTCCTAACCCGAGGCTTGCTTCTAAGATTCTTCAGTAATTCGACTTCTAATTCTAGTAAGTTCTTGTTTTATTGTTCTTTGGTTTATGAGTTTACTTTAATCCTCTTCCGGTTGAGTATTAGAGTAATCATTGCTAGCATAAACGTGGTGTTTAGGCTAGGGTACTCATAGATATCCCCTGACTAGCTGGACCGTGGTAGTAGCGAGGAACGTGACATTTCCGAGTTACCTTTGTATCCCATATCTTGTTAGCAGGACGGGTAGGTTTATAGGTGCGGGTCGAACATCCTTTGTGTTGTCTAGATTCCGTGAGCCTCCCCAATAGAACAGTAGATCATCCTTATCAAGGTTAGAACGAGACTACGGTTGCAGTCTTCTCTATACATCACTCACATCGAGAAACATTCTTTGTAGCCTAAAGGGATAGTAGCAATAGATTTGGTTAGTCAGATGCACCCTTTCTCCCAGTGGTAAAAATATAAATACGAAACTCTGGAAAACCTCCCGGGTGAAATGCTCACCGATATCCGTGCGCTTGCGGATCATTTTCTAATTGCGTTACCAAATATCAACACCGATCATGTGGTGTTCCAAGGAAGTGTGTAGTAGAGCTTTGAAGTTTGTAGTAGAGCTTTCTATCGGACTACGGGAAACACTAGATTTGCCTAGAGCTTTGAGGTTTGCCGAGAGCTTTCTATCGGACTCTCGGCAAACACGAAATTTGCCCACAGTGACTCTCGGCGAAGAAATACTCTCGACAAATAGGTCTTTGCCAAGAGCCTGACTCTCGTCATAGGCAGACTCTCGTCATAGGCAGACTCTCGGCATAGTGGGCTCTTTGCCGAGAGCCTAGCTGGAGCTCTTGGCAAAGAGCCTGACGGGGCTAACACCGTTTTCTTTGCCGAGAGCCCCGTTGGGCTCTCGGCAAACTTGGGTCTTTGCCGAGAGCCATGGGTCAGCTCTCGGCAAAGAGGGGTCTTTGCCGAGAGCTAGGGCAAGGCCTCTCAACAAAGTTCCTTTTTTTTGTTTTTATCTACCAAACTTCTTCTCTGACCTTCTTACACCTACTATGACAACATGTCAAAGTATGGATTAGTTTGAAGCTATTTTGCTATATTGTTGTTTTCTCATTTAAGTGAATTTTTTGAAAAATGTAGGTTAGAACTGCAAGTACATGAAATCACGCGTTTCTATGCACAAAAAGTCGATATTCATGGTACTTACGCTAATTCAAGGCCGTGTGCACGAAAACACCCTAGCTCTCGCACGTTTCATTCACGAACCCTGACTTTTGAGACAGTGTGGAATAGGTTTTAAATTATAGAAAATCCAAACGAGTTCAAAAATCGCGAAACTTTATGAGGTGTCATCATATCACATGTGTAGCTTGTGGTAAAAAATTTGAGAAAGTTTCGTGCATGGCGTCACATCGGACCCTCAGAAACCTGAACATCTCCTCATTGTTCTCCTTTGTGCAGCCTCCGTCGGCGGGTTCGAACGAGGCACCTGTCATTTCTCCAACACCTGGCATCTCGCCGACACCTCCAGATGGTGGCTCTCCTGCGGTACGCGGCCTAGGTGTCCCTCATATCAATTGGGGGCCTTTACAGTGAGTCAGGTCGACTTAGCTAGAGATGCAGTTGGTTTGGAGTATGTGGACTATGTGGTGATGCACTTATTTTATTTAAACATGTGATCTTTATGGATTGTGGTTATTGAACATGTTAACTTAGTTTGGATCATAGTTCCGCTAGGCGCTCGCCTAGGCGCGACTAGGCGCGACTAGTCGCGAATCGGAGGCTCCCTGCCTCGCCTATGGGGGCAGGCGGAACCTAGGCGGCGGCGGCGCCGGTGGGGGTGGAGAGCATCCGGCGGAGCTTCGGACATGCGCAGACGGCGACGAGCGCCACGGGCGCAGGCGCGAGGAGGAGACAGTCGCCGGCGGGGAGGAGTAGCGCGGGCGACAGCGTGCGCAGAGAGAGGGAGCAGCGGGAGAGGGCGGCGGCGGCGGCAGCGGGTAGAGTCGCGACTCGCGATGTAGGGACTCGCGACGCGGCTTGCGGGGAGACGGGGGTCACGGGGGCAATGCGGGATGAGAGAGTTGGGCTAAAGTGGGCCGTTAAATGGGCCTTCTATTCTTTCTCCCTTCAATTACTACTACTACTTATCTATTGTTTTTTCTTTTCTTTTAAGTGTTTATACTTGTATTAGTCACCGCCTAGCAAAACGCCTAGGAACGCCTAGGCACAATTACTCCCGACTAGGCGCTAGGCAGAGGGTCAGCGCCTAGATTCCGCCTAGCGCCTAGCTGATCTTTGGTTTGGATGTATGTGAACTTAGTTTGGAGTATTTGAACTTGTTATGATGGACAAAGTGATGGAAATGACAATTTATATGGATTACGTGGTATATATTGTCATCAATGTCGAATATGTGAGCTATATACTCTTCGATATGAAATATGTGATTTTCTGGAAATATATGTGTCATATGATGATTTTAGTAGAAATTGGATGAAAAAATAGAAAAAAAATTTGGTCGATTTGCCGTGGGGGGCTCTTGGCAAATCTGAAAAAATGGTGCCTTTGCCGAGAGTCCTCTCGGCGAAAATGGTAGGTTTGTCGAGAGCCACGAAAAATGCTCTCGGCAAAGGAGCCACCAGCATGGCTAAATACCCAGCTTTGCCGAGAGCCCTCCTAGATGCTCTCGGCAAAAACTATTTTCAAAAAAATATATATTTCTTTGCCGAGAGCCCTCCTGGAGGCTCTCGGCAAAGACTATTTTCAAAAAAAAATATTTCTTTGCCGAGAGCTTGGCCAGGCAGCTCTCGGCAAAGTCGCCGTCAGCCGTAACAGTTACTTTTCTTTGCCGAGAGCTAGGTTTGGCTCTCGGCAAACCCTTTGCCGAGAGCTCGATGAATGGCTCTCGACAAAGACCTCTTTGCCGATAAAAGATGTGCCGATAGGCCTTTGCCGAGAGCGACTCTCGGCAAAACCTTTGCCGAGAGCTAAACTGCCTTTGCCGAGCGTCCTAGGCTCTAGGCAAAGCCCCTGTATGCAGTAGTGTATGTTTATTTGGCAACACCCAAATAGAAGCATATCCACTAAAGTAGGGCCTTGTTTAGTTCACAGAAAATTTTTGCAAAATTTTTCACATTCTCCGTCACATCGAATCTTTAGACGCATGCATGGAGTATTAAATATAGACGAAAATAAAAATTAATTGTACAATTTGGTCAGAATTGACGAGACGAATCTTTTGAGCCTAGTTAGTCCATAATTGGACAATATTTGTCAAATACAAACGAAACTGCTACAGTGTCGATTTTCCAAAATTTTTCGGAACTGAAAAAGGCCTAGTATACCTAGGCAGCAGTCCATCGAACACCAGTTGAACATCCAATTAATGGAGCAGATGCGTGGACTGACTTGTAGAGAGGCCATTGGAATGATACGCAAAGGTTTGATCTGCTTGAGAACGTCACATTTGAATCTGACCAGTGTAGGCCGGGGCACAAGCACAGTCTAGGCATCGTTGCAGGTCGTCCTCCTTAGTGGCCATGGCCAGATATGGTGAGGACGCGTGCAAGGTCTCAGGCGGTATAGGCGGACCCAGGGCCTGCCGACCCTGGCCGCCTGCCCAGGCTGCCACGCTGCGCTTGGATGGATACTCTATCATGCTGAGCTTGTACGAGTATTAGCTAGGCAAAGAAATACACAGATTTGTGTAGCAAAGCGCAAAGCAACAGCAGATCATCAGGTACACGAAGGCAGCCCAACTCATAAAGGGCAGCCATTGCACTGAGGGGAGGCTGTGCTATCTTTTTTATTTGTAGAAATATGTTTATATAAACTTGTTATCACTTATCAATGGTCATATTTCGCCCGGGCTCTAGAAAGTCTCTAGGTATGCAAATGTCAGGCGGGACTGGTGTTGGCGAACTGTAGCACCATGCACCCCGCCGCTTGGTGGTGCCAGATGTGAAGTAGATGATGACGGCGGTGACGACGATTATTCCCATGACAGAGACCATGCCTTCGTGGTCAAATTGAACAGACTTCTTGACGATTTTCTTGTTCGGGATTAGGGAATCCAATGTCGGGAGCTAGAAGAAGATGGCCGTGTGGCGCATGCAGGCTACGACACCGAAATAGTTGAGGCTGCTCATGGTAGCGGTGGTGGCCATTGCACTGGAAAGGTCTGATGTGGACGCTACCACAGGAGCGGTTGCGACGATATGGCTGGTGTCGGCGTAGTAGATCTCATCTAGTGCACAGTTGTAGGAGCTGTGGACGCTGTAGTGGGTGCTTCAGGTGTGGGCGGCGCAAGAGGTGCAATGCCCATCGTCGTCTGGGCGAAGTACATCGGTGAAGTAATCGATGGTGACAACGGGGTTAGAGTCAAAGTCACCGCAAGGATGCACGAGCACCCATTGTGAATTTGTGACCAGCTTCTCCTCCGCGTACTTCCTCAACTCCACCATCCTATGAGAAACAGAGGCGATGCTGGCAGCAAGCAAATCGATGGCGGCGGAAGGTGGTGTGGACCCTGCTGAAGCTATGAGCTGAGGCTTAGTCGATATTGGGGAAAAAATTAGGGTTCCCTAATCCAAGGCTCTGGATACCAATTGTAACGATTCTTCAGTATTGAGAGCATCTCCAACTGTTTGGTAAAATTTGTTTCCCATATTGTTGTTTGTCAACTCCCAAAATAATATGGGGAGGAAAAAAAAGATCTTATCTCCAACAGTTTGGCAAAATTCGTTGCAAAAAGCCCAAAAACTTGCTAACGAAGAGCCCCCTAAGCATGAGAAGAAAGACCGATGCTAAGCACGGAGTCCACGTGCATATTTGTACGCTAGATAGGGAGATATGCCAAGTTAGTAAAGATAGGAAATTGAGATACCAAACTGTTAGAGTAGGTTTTTCTTTATTTTGCTTAAAAAATTATGGATAAAAAGTCATTTACCAAACTTTTAGAGATGCTGTCATAGCATTTGCAAGTATATTTGATAGAAATTAGCAAGAATTGGAGGGAATCGTAGACTGAGAATAACACGAATTATAGGGAGACAGCAAGAACTGGATATAGACGAAGGTTTTCAGACCATGCTATATATTTATTGACGGCCACACACGCACACCTACTGGCTGAGGCCCATCATGAGTATGGCGAGGCCCAATAGCCGAACTAAGCACATCGATCCAATAGACCCAACATACATATATCCTCGTCATTACATTCTCAAAAAAAAAAAAAATTACATTATTGTAATAATAATTTGTATGTCATCCCCGTCGATCGCAACTAGCTCGTCTGACAACTTCTCCCTCCGATGCAATAATCTTGACTGTCCGTTGAGCGGCCGGCCGGCCAGGTGCCTGAACGCATGCAGTCTTGTCTGTGACAAGCTAGAAGGCCACGTCACGGAATGTGTCAAAGCTGAGGTGGCAGCAGGAGCACTGCCATCTGTCGTTCTGACCCCCGCCCGATGCCTCCGGCGCCGGTCAGTCCGTAATCAGCGGCTGAGATTTGATTTGGCCTCGTTCTAGGGTTAGGTGCAACTACGCGCAACGGTATATATAGTATGGCGTTGTTCTCCCCTTCCTCATTTCCACCTCTCCGACGGCTGACTGCTGCCCGCTCCACCTGCTCGGCTGCTCCCCGCCGCCACAGCTCCGTCCGTAGCTCTCTGCGCTCCTGTCCCGCGCTCCTGCCCACAGCGCGTTGGCCGGAGGATCTCCGTCCGATCTGCGACGCACGCCGGAGCCGGAGAGGACGAGCGAGGAAGAAGCGGCTCTCTAGTGGCTGGCAGGCAGGAATCCGAAGAACGACGACGCGCATCCGATCCGATCCGATCCATCGCCGGCCGGTAAACAATTGTTTTTTCTGCGCCTCTTCTCTTCTCGAGATTTTATTCGTTGTAGCAGTCCGGTCAGCTGCTGTAGTGTGCGTCTGCGTCGCTGCATGGGAGGTGGATCCATCCACCTGGAATGGAACATCTGCTCCTCTCACTCGCTCCCCACACCAAACCCTAGACAGAGACCCGTAGAGAACAACCCATGACGGCGGGCTCCGACTCCGATCCAGCCGATCTATACGCTGTGCACGCGCGTCTGCTGATGGATGCCCGTGTGGTGCCGAGCATCTCTCTCCTGTGGTGCCAGCATTCGCCACAGGGCACAAGCTTAGCTTGTAGCCATACCTTGCACGTAAGCTGCTAGGCGGCCATGGCCAGGCCACTTGGAAGATCGATATCTGGGGAAGCTATAGTTCTCGTTCTCCTGTGCTTCTCTGGCTTTCCGCTATTTTAGTGTATTTGGTGCGTACTGCGTAGAAGATATATAGTGGTGGCGCAGCTGCAAGTCGATCGATTTATCAGTGCTTTCTGAGAGTGAGAACTGGTGTCCGAGAGTTTTCTTTGCCTCTTCGACAGAAATTTGAACTAATCTTTGTTTTGTTTCTAGTTGTGCACTTGTGCTGTTGCGCTGTTTCAGTAGAGAGAATGAAAATATTGCTTTTAACACATCGGTGATGTGCATAATCGTACGCGCAGCAGGGGGTCCCTAACGTAGTACAAGAAATGAGAATGAAAATATTTCTTGATTCAACAGTAGCACTTCTTCCTTTCTTCTCCTTTTTTTAATTGGTTTTTTGCCACAGCGTTTTCAACGTTTCTATTTTCATCATGAAATTTTCATCTCAAGGTACACTGGTTTTCAAATAGTACTCAGTGTCAACATGAAATTTTCATCTGCAAGGTACACTGGTTTTCAAGAAACGTATATATCTAGCCTTTTACACCACCTGGTGTGCTGCATATATATATTATTTCATCGACAAGGTGCCGTCTGAGCATTAGCATTTTATGTTTCCTTGATTTGGCTTTTAACATTGTATTTTGTCTGCATTTCTCTTTTCTCTTACCATCAAATACTAACAGTTTGATGTTTGAACCTGAAATTTTTTTCTCAATTGATATTTTGGTTCAAATAATAATGGAGCGTTTGGTTCGCAACTGCAACTCTTGCCATGCCACACCTGAGAGCTTCCTTTCCCAAAGTTTTGGCGCGTGTCTAGTTCGCTGCCAAACTCGTGGCATGCTGTGGCTCAACACCATGCTGTAGTTCATTATTTACTTCACACAGGCTGCCACTGGTGTGGTGGAGTTTGCCACAGTTTTGGTGCAGCCGCAACAGTAGCATGGCACCCATAGCAGTGGCGAAGCTAGAGTAAATAAAAGGGTGGTGCATTTCTCTTATAGATATATAAACTCGGGATATAATCATGGTGAAAAATTAATTTACTCAGTGGTGCTTAATTTTTTCATGGGTGCATGTGCACCCACTGTCTTGTATATAGCTTCGCCACTGACCCATAGGGTTTCATAAGATGTTCGTGGCCTAATGCTTTGGTTTTTACATTAATATTCTCTAGAGTTTAGCTCCACACAATTATTTTTTCTTAACTGGACTGGTCAATAAATTAGGCAGATGTTCAAGTACATTTTATTTATTGGTATTACCTTGCTAGTATATATCCATATGCATGATTCTCTTTTTCGTTTTTTGAGGAAATGATTCTTTTTTCTTGACCAGCCACACTTAATTGTTGCATATTTTTTTAGATAAGTTAAGGGTTGCATATATAATTTGATGTTACTTCACAGGAATCTATTGACGAAGCTGCCACCTGGTACCAATATTTGTCTTCACTGCAGAAGGATCAACATCCTCGATCGTCTACTTCCCCTTGCACTCATAGTTAATGGGTACGTACGCTACATGCAAAATCTCTTTTTTCTTGATTTTGCTACTAAATCAGAGACATGTATCGTCGATGTTTTCACAAGGATATAATATAAGTGACACATTTTTCCAGCGTCTCTGATGATTAGCTCCCTGTGCTCTCCAGATCCATCGTCCCCTATCAAGGATATGGGCCTCCTGCTCCCCGGCGCTGAGGTTGAAGTCCGCCTCGACGGCAAGGGCTACTACGGCACCTGGTGCGAGGCCACCATCGTGGACTTCGCTGCCGCACGCGGTGGCAACGCCCCCATGCGATACAGGATCACCTTTGACGGCAAGGGCGAGATGCAGTTCGACGCCACCCACGTTCGGCCGCGGCCCCCGGCTTTGGAATTGCCGCCGGACTTTCGTCGCCGTGACATCGTCGAGGTCATCCACGAACACGGCTGGTGGTCCGGCCTCGTCCTCTCTGCCGACCGCAGGTCCGTCACCGTTGCGTTCCCAATCACCCGTGAGGTCATCACATACATGCCCAGTCTTGTTCGGCCCCGACGTGACTACATCGACGGCGACTGGGTCCCGTCGCGGGCGGTTGTCGCCGTCCGGCCCAAGCATGAAATCATGAGGTACGAGGTTGGGGAGGAGGTGGAGGTGGTGAGGGAGCGGGAGGTGTACGGACACTCATGGTTCCCCGCGAAGGTGGCAGAGGTAATCGATGAGTTCAGCTATATTGTGAAGTACTCCAATCAGAATAGGGAGGAGGGTGGCAGCTCCGAGTACCTGCATTGGCAGTTTATCAGGCCGGACGTGCAGCACTTGGCACCTGAGAATGAGTTCCACCTGCAACTTGGGCCCCGTGCCGCCGTGGAGGCGCATTTTGATGGGGCATGGTCTGCTGGACTGGTGCACAGGATTCATGAGGATGGTATGTTTGTGGTCCGGATCAATGGCAGGCAAGGGAAGCAGCTGATGACCAAGGAGGTAAGGCCGCAGTACAAATGGGACGGCAGGGATTGGAGTATTGTGAGCAACAAGGTAATACAACAACCTCCATTTTTTAACTCTTGCTTTCCCTTTAGTTTAGTTAGCAAGGCCACAAAGTTTGCCATAAAACTAATTAATTAATACAGCGCGTATGCAGATGTCCGAAAATAAAAAATTGATCTGATGGCTCAACTTGTGTTTGTGTACTTTGTGGTGGACTAGTGGATATATATATATATATATATATATAGCCCCATCAATGTGCTTACTAATGGAATAAAATCTATGAGAGATGCATATATGATCAAATATAGATTACTGGTGTTCATTTGTTCACCAAGATTGCATTTTCATATACGAGACCAATTCTTTATCTCATGTTGTTCCCAGGCATGTTATGTGGCAAAAAAATTTGTGTAATTTAGCACTTTATCTGATTTTATTGTGTGGTAGCATTGTGTAAATATTGAGATTATAAGACAATTTTTTCAATTTTCATGATGCAATCTGATGTACCATAACTTGTACAGAGACAGGCCAATTTCAAGCAGGCATCACTTGCATCCGGAAAACGTCCAAAGTCACATGTTGAGGTGCCATTCAATGATGATGAACATATACATGATGCTGAGTATTCTTGTCCAGAAAGGCCAATGAGAGCACAGCAGAAACTGGCAGTATTAGTTCAAGATTCTGAAAATGCTTCAGTTTCTAAGATGGGCACTCCCTTATCTGCATTGGTATCAAGCACCTGCCCTCCAAATTCATGTTCCCCACTCCATGGTAGGGTGATCTTCATCTGCTTTTTCACTGTATAATAATGACTAGTTGCTCAGTGCTAATGGGTTGGCTTATCTGTGGTTCCTCAGGACACTCAACACACAAAAAAATTGTTGTGTCTGGCAATGTGAGTCCGCTGCATTATGTATCTTTTTGAAAGTTAACATTTGCATCCAAGGTATTTACAATGGCATTCCATTATTGCATGTCAATATTTTTGTAGGTGCAAAATCAGTTGGAGAAAAAAAGGGCCCCCCTCCGTAAGGTTTTGAGCTCAAAGAGAAGTAAGTGGTTGCACTAGCTAGTACTGATTAGAGTCACCAGTACAAGATGGTTTGTCAAAGTCCGATAATTGTGGTACAACCTGCGCAGGGCTTAGTAAGAAAAACGAAGGGTCTGAAGGACCACATAGTCTACATGGCCCACTGGAGTTGTCTAGTACGGGCCAAAAGATAGGAGTAAATGAAATAGCTGGGTCACAGAGAGAACCTTCATTAGTAGTAAGTACATTCTTTGTGAATACTTCTGTTATCTATTAGATTCTCACTCTAACACCTAGCTTCACACAGTTGGAGAGATCAGAATCTACTCAACAGCAGCTTGATAGTACTATCGAGAATGCAGTGAACGCAGATGAAATAAAACATCAAGAACCTGTTGGAGTGGTACCAAAGAGCTTTGCATCAGCTTCTGATGGTATGACCTATATCTATTCTTATCCATGGTGATTTTATTTGTGAGTCCATATGATATTTAATGTTTTATGTACTGGTTTCTAATGACTGCATTTCTGCAGATATTGGCATACATGAAGGGCTGACTGCTCAAGACACAGATAACTCCCATACTTTGACAATGGCATTTGATGTCTGTGTGGAAACAATAAGAAAATCAAACATAGCAGACAATGATGGTTCATTTCAAGAGAAAAAAAGGACACTTGCTGAGATTAAGAAAAATGGATTTGATGTTCAACATTTTGAGTGCCTGCTAAACAGACTGATTAAGTTGAAAGATCAGTACAATAAACATCTTGAAGAGAAATCTGAAGTTCAAAAACAGAAGCAGCAAACAATGAATTCTTTGTCTCAAAATGATTCATTACTTTGTGAAATTGATAATGATATAGCTGAGCTTGAGAAGAGACTTGGCCTCCTTCGCCAGAAAGGACAGCTTATTGAGAAGGTGAAAGTACATGACCAGGAAAAGCTTTCAAGTCTGAATGAGGTGGAAAGCAACATAGAGGAAGCACTTGATGTCCACACATTGCTGTTCAATGGCATCTTGGCTGAGGTGAAAGAGAAGAGCCTAACTTGAAATGCAGTAAAAACATGATCATGCTAGACCTTTTGAAATGCAGTAAAAACATGATTGTGATAGAACGTAGGTCTTATGGCATCAATGTGATTTTGGACCAACTTCCAATAGGGCCATTTTGCTACTTTATGTGCAACTGCAAGATGTAATACATTTGCTAGTTGGACCTTATATTTGGCCCTTCGCTGTGCTCAGTTTGTGTGGAAGTGGAACCTTCATACCTGCTAAGATTTTGTCAATTGAATTACACTCTTACAAAGAGTGGTATCTGGTAATGTCGGTTGTTGCACCAGTACTTGTGTGGGTCTCGTTTTCTGCTTTTAATCAAAACATGACTTGCTGCTTGCTACTAAGCTGTTGCATTACTGTAACATCCTACTTTTAATCAAACAATAATTGTAATGGCAATCCCACTTGCTTAGAATTGCGCATGTGACAAGTGTGCACTACGGGCTTGTTTGGATTCTCTGAAGCCAGGCATCCGATTTCTTGTGCCTGTGGCCAGGACACATTGCCTGGCAGGCAGCTGCCAGCCAGGGCGTCATCCAAACATTGCTATTTTTTTATTTTCATACGAAGATGAATCACTAGCTAACTACGAAAAACAAAAAAAACCATTATGGTCAATAGTCATCACAATTTTACTTTGAACTGTTAACTAAGAAGTACAAAGAACCAGCACTTGTTTTTTGCGAGACCCAATTAAAGATGAAAACACTCACATACGACTGCATATTCACACCTATCACTACCGGATAGGGGGGGTTCGCCGTGTGCCTGGTGCACACGGCAAAGCCCATATCGCACACAGCGAAGGCTTTGCCGTGTGTTGCTCACGGCGAAGAACACACGGCAAACCCTCCGACGATGAACCTTACTTTTACTCACGGCTAAATTGTGGGCACACGGCAAAAAAAAGTGATGGACGGCTTGACGGCAGGTTTTGCCGTGTGTCACCATGCAGGCATACGGCAAAGTCTCAATGTTTGCCGTGTTCCAGGGTTGGTCACACGGCAAACCCCCTTCCAAAAAAAATCCAACGTTCTAAATTTTTTTATGTCTTTGCGGCCAATGGGATTCGAACTCATGCAAACCCTCTTCCAAAAAAATCCAACGTTCTAAATTTTTTTATGTCTTTGCGGCCAATGGGATTCGAACTCATATCCTCTCTCTTGCGTGTTTCCACTCTTAGCCACTACACCACACTATATCTTGTGTTTATATTGCATTTCGGTTCCTCAAATATTATACCAAATTATATGTAAATTGATTATTTGAGGTCCTAAATAATTTTAAATCAAAAAGTTGTTAACTACAAAGTTTCATAACTTTTTGGGATCTACAATTTTCATTTAGGGAGTTTCTCCATCCGAGGTTGTCTACAAAATTTGAATTTTAAATTTGAGAAATTCAAACGTAGTTTTTGCATGACAAGATGATTCCAAAACAAAGAGTTGTCAACTACAAAGTTTCATAACTTTTTGATATCTACAAAGTTTATTTAGAGAGTTTTCCATCCGAGGTTATTTAAAAAATTTAAAATTTAAAATTTTCAATTAAAATACTGAAAATAATTAAGAAATAGCAAATGATTTCGAAAAATTCCCAAATTTGGACACGACACAACCTATGTGGTGTAGTGCTTATAGAAAAAGTTTCCAAATTAAACTCAAATATGAAAATCGAATCCTACTCCAACTCATGCTCCTTCACTCATAACTCTGTGAAACTTCTCCGGAGATTGTCTAGTTTCTACACATCCTACATGACAACTTGTTTGAAATCTTCCCAAACTTTTTCTAGCCTCTATGTATGATAACATAACATACGTTCAAGTTTCAAGATTTATAAAATAAATTGACATTTATTAGAATTTTTGAAAAATACCGACGCACATTCGGTGTCGTGTCTCCTAACCACGGCATTCAAAAGTTATTTCCGTTTCGAATATGTGTTCTCAGATAGGGTTGGGTATCATGAATATCATTCTTCTGATATTTTTTCTAACTATTTCACTGACTCGTAGTTCAAATTTGACCACATGCGGAAAAATAAAAATAAATGTTGTTAATTGCAAAAATATAGCAAACATGTTTCAAATTTTATGAAATTTGAGTATGGAGTTACAAATGGTGAGTGTGTACAGAACAAAAAAATTAGAGGACAAAATCTGAAAAAACAAATTGTTTGCCGTGTGCTGCACCCTGGCACACGGTAAAGTTTGTGTTTGCCGTGTGCCAGCCTCAAGCACACGGCAAACCCAGGCTTTGTCGTGTGCCTAGCGGCCGCACACGGCAAATGTTGACGGCTGGGGTTGGACGTTAGCGTGAGGTTAGCTTTTGCCGTGTATCCTGTTTTTGCCGTGTGTTGCTCACGGTAAAGGTTTAAGTTCGCCGTGTGTCTGGTGTTTGCCGTGTGCAACACACGGCAAAGGCCAGGTATACTGTGTGCCTGGCGTTTGTTGTGTGTGTGGGCTGGGCACACGGCAAACCTGGCCTTTGCAGTGTGTTGCTTATGGCAAACAGGCGGACACACGACAAAGGCTGGCTCTCCGGTAGTGTATGAATGCACTCTATAAGCACCTCTGAAGAACTAAGTTGCACCGGCAAATCTCGAGATTGACGAGGTCACTACAGACGTCTCATTATCGACGGGCACATCACCTACCATTAAATGAATAGTGCAGTTATATTTTAGAATAAATCTAGAAAAACACAAACACTTGTATCAAGTCAGGAATGTGAACCCACGTGTAGACAATTTCCAACACAAGGTACCAAACCAGCTCAGCTGTGCTCAGTGCCCAGGTCCTTCCTCACATGGATTTACGTCCTACAGAGTTTGGAAGCCATACGTTTTTCTCT
Source organism: Sorghum bicolor (assembly GCF_000003195.3). Classification (NCBI taxonomy): domain Eukaryota; kingdom Viridiplantae; phylum Streptophyta; class Magnoliopsida; order Poales; family Poaceae; genus Sorghum; species Sorghum bicolor. The sequence continues at coordinate 62,134,272 of NC_012874.2, forward strand.
AGTGCAAATACTGAACGCATATTACACTGGTATGTGTGCCAAAAGAGCCCATGCTAGCAGCAAACACTACTGCAGGCTATGGCAGACAGCAAGACCAACTGAAATAAGCTAATAATTAGGCCCCCTTTATTTACATGCACGCTATGCCACTATTGCTGTGGTTCATTTTTTAGCCACAGGGCTGCCATAAAAACTGGACCTGCGAGGGGTAAGCCGCCCCCCAGACTTTGAACTAAGAAGAAGGACCTTCTCACACAGCCCCAGAAAACCTCCCAACCTTGGCCCCGCCAATACACTGGGAGACGTTACCCGTGAGATTACCTGCCGGGGCCACACACGGTCCTCAGGCTGACCTGGGCCGATCCCATTTCCAGTGCTTTGGACACGGGGCCAGCAAGTGAGATTTTTTTACCCAAATTTCTCAAAGTCCGCCCAACCAGGGGTTTGAACCTGCGACCTAGGGTGCTGCCGGAACGTGCCTAGCTAACCAGTGGGCTAGGCACCCTTTGGCGCCACAGGCTGCCATAGGTGTGGCAGAGGAATTGTTTGCCACAGTTTCAGTGCAGCCTCAACAGCGGCATGGCATGCAGCGGCATAAATCAAAAGTGCACCAATTATAAAGTCTTATGTTTCAAAACACAAAGTAATACCAACATGGCTAATGCACTAAATATTTGTACATACATGAACCATTATATTATGTTGTTCATACACAAAATAAAAAAGTAACCATTCCTGAGCAAATCTAGAAACCTTATACATATACATTCAGACACAGTTGTGTAGGATTTTTATTTGTGAAAAGCTGGCTCATATATGCACTTAATTATGCTGATGCATGAAACTGTCACTTGTCCTTTTCCAGAGAGGACATGGTGACATATACAAAAGCACCCATTAGTGCAGTGGCTTAATGCTTCGGTTTTTTACTCAATCATTAATATTCTGAAGAGTTTAGCTCCACAATTTTTTTCTTAATTGCACTGGTCAATAAATTAGGCAGTAGATGTTCAAGTACATTTAATTTATTGGTACAACTTTTGTTCTTTGATGAGCACTTTGCTAGTATATCCATATATTTGTTGCATGATTCTTTTTTTTTGGCCAGCCACACTTAATTGTTGCATATATAATTTGATGTTATTACTTAACAGGAATATATTGACAAAAGATGAAGGGGTGGATATACCTTATGCCTCCTTCTCGCACAGCCGGAATGGAAAAGAAGAGGTGGATATACCTTATGCGTGCTCGTAGCCGATGAGGGGGTCGGCGGGACGGGCACGAAGAGATGGTAACGCCAGGAACAGGACAGGGTCGGGGCTTAGCGGCAGCGAGATGTCGGTGAGGCACAGAGACGACGGCTGGGGCACCTTCACCACCTCCTTCTCCTTTCCTCCTCCTTCTCTCCTCCTCACATACTCCTGCTCACCTTCACCTCCTCTCCTCCAACCGATGGCAGGGGCTGGTGGTGGAGGAGGCTCTTGGTGGCTGGCTGGGCAACAGCGCGGGGCGGCCGGGGATGGCGTGCGGTGGTGCGGGGCCAACATGTTTGCCAAGTGCTTGCGATCTAGCACTTGGCAAACTGGTTTTTTATTTTTTTAAAAAAGAAGTTCTGCATTGTTTGCCGAGTGCTTGTGATGTGGTATCGGCAAACATTTAACAAAAAGTAAATCGTTTGCCAAGGATCCTCCTCCACGGCACTCGGCAAACAAATTTTTGATTTTTTTTCTTTTGCCGAGTGTCCTACTGTAGACACTCGGCAAATATTTTTTAAAAATTTCCTTTGCTGAGTGTCCCATGGTGTCTAGCACTCAGCAACATTTTATTTTATAAAATAAACCCTTCCTCTAGCTTTTTGACAGCTTGTTCGGCAAGTTTTTCAGAAATGTACTTTGAATATATCCGTGAATTCACTCATCAGTGCATATTGGATGCTTCTGTAAATATTTTATCATTATTTCGTTGGGTTATCTCAAATTCAATGTAACTAAAATTCTATAATTTCATGTAGTTAAAACTATAAAAATACAAAGTGAATCCAAAAAATTACCAAAACTTGGCATTAAACAATCTATGACATATATTACCTATAGAAAATGTTTCGAATTCAAATCCCAATTCGACAAATCGGATTGCCTACAAATGTTGTTGTTTCCTTCGGAAGTATATGAGTCTTGTTCGGAGATGCTTCCGTTTGTAAGCATGCTACATGAAAACTTGTGCGAAATATTATCAAATTTTTACCCTAGCCTGCACATATGATATGAAGACATCTTGACAAATCTCATGATTTTCGAACTTTGTTTGTATTTTATATAATTTAAAAATCATCCGACTACTAGTTGCTCGCCATGTTTGGTGAACAAGATATTTGAAATTTTCTTACATTCCCTAGATTTTAGCGTTATTAATATCTCAGTATCATGAATATTATTTTTCTATTCGTTTGTTCAAATCTGTTGGAGTTTGAGTTATGGACAAAAATTCAATTAAATGAAATAAATCAACTAAATATAGTAAATATATCGATAAATTAATTATATTGAAACATGAAGCATAATGCACTGTACAAGTAGAGCATAAAATGTTTGAAGGGCAGAAGCAAAAATAAGTTTGTCGAGTGCTAAGAAAAACACTAGACATACTATGTCTATGCCGAGTGCTGTACAGAAACACTCGGTAAAGAGATGACGGAGTTAGCCCCCATCAAATGTTTGCCGGGTGCCCTACGGTTTGCCGAGTGCCTAGCCATTAGCACTCAGCAATGATTTGGCTTTGCCAAGTGTCTTGCCTGTGGCACTCGGCAAACAATCAATTTGTCGTGTGTTTTCATTTTGCATAGTGTTCTTCCTTAGGCACTTGGCAAAGCGGATGTTTGTCAAGTGCCCGATCGAATGCACTCGGCAAACCCTCGGACACTCGGCATTCATGCGGATTTTGGTAGTGCCTTAAAACCTAGTAGAAATAGCTAGGTCTGAAACCACCATTACAAAGCTTTGCTCTACTCGTGCCTCCACCATTTCTTCCAGCGTCTCTGATGATTAGCTCCCTGTGCTCTCCAGATCCATCGTCCCCTATCAAGGAGATGGGCCTCCTGCTCCCCGGCGCCGAGGTTGAAGTCCGCCTCGACGGCAAGGTATACTACGGCACTTGGTGGCGAGGCCACCATCGTGGACTTCGCTGCCGCACGCGGTGGCAACGCCCCCATGCGATACAGGATCACCTTTGACGACAAGGGCGAGATGCAGTTCGACGCCACCCACGTTCAGCCGCGGCCCCCGACTTTGGAATTGCCGCCGGACTTTCGTCGCTGTGACATCGTCGAGGTCATCCACGAACACGGCTGGTGGTCCGGCCTCGTCCTCTCTGCCGACCGCAGGTCCGTCACAGTTCCCAATCACCCGCGAGGTCATCACATACATGCCCAGTCTTGTTCGGCCCCGACGTGACTACATCGACGGCGACTGGGTCCCGTCGCAGGCGGTTGTCGCCGTCCGGCCCAAGCATGAAATCAGGAGGTACGAGGTTGGAGAGGAGGTGGAGGTGGTGAAGGAGCGGGAGGTGTACGGACACTCGTGGTTCCCCGCGAAGGTGGCGGAGGTAATTGATGAGTTGTGAAGTACTCCAATCAGAATAGGGAGGAGGGTGGCAGCTCCGAGTACCAGCGTTGGCAGTTTATCAGGCCGGACGTGCAGCACTTGCCACCTAAGAATGAGTTCCACCTACACCTTGGGCCCCGTGCCACCGTGGAGGCGCATTTTGATGGGGCATGGTCTGCTGGACTGGTGCAGAGGGTTCATGAGGATGGTATGTTTGTGGTCCGGATCAATGGCAGGCAAGGGAAGGAGCTGATGACCAAGGAGGTAAGGCCACAGTACAAATGGGACGGCAGGGATTGGAGTATTGTGAGCAACAAGGTAATACAACAACCCCCATTTTTGAACTCTTGCCTTCCTTTAATTTAGTTAGCAAGGCCACAAAGTTTGCCATAAAACTAATTAATTAATACAGTGCGTATGCAGCTGTCCGAAAATAAAAAATTGATCTGATGGCTCAATTTGTGTTTGTGTACTTTGTGGTGGACTAGCGGAAGCCCGCATATAACATATATATCCCCATCAATATGCTTACTAATGGTGTTGCTATTGATACCGAAATCAAATCTATGAGAGATGCATATATGATCAAATATAGATTACTGGTGTTCATTTCTTCACCAAGATTGCATTTTCATATAAGAGACCAATTGTTTATCTCATGTTGTTCCCAGGCATGTTATGTGGCAAAAAAATTTGTGTAACTTAGCACTTTATCTGATTTTATTGTGTGGTAGCATTCTCGTAAATATTGAGATTATAAGACAATTTTTCAAATTTTCATGATGCAATCTGATGTACCATAACTTGTAAAGAGACAGGCCAATTTCAAGCAGGCATCACTTGCATCCGGAAAACGTCCAAAGTCACATGGTGAGGTGCCATTCAATGGTGATGAACGTATACATGATGCTGAGTATTCTTGTCCAGAAAGGCCAATGAGAGCACAGCAGAAACTGGCAGTATTAGTTCAAGATTCTGAAAATGCTTCAGTTTCTAAGATGGGCACTCCCTTATCTGCATTGGTATCAAGCACCTGTCCTCCAAATTCTTGTTCCCCACTCCATGGTAGGGTGATCTTCATCTGCTTTTTCACTGTATAATAATGACTAGTTGCTCAGTGCTAATGGGTTGGCTTATCTGTGGTTCCTCAGGACACTCAACACACAAAAAAATTGTTGCGTCTGGCAATGTGAGTCCGCTGCATTATGTATCTTTTGGAAAGTTAACATTTGCATCCAAGGTATTTACAATGGCTTTCTATTATTGCATGTCAATATTTTTGTAGGTGCAAAATCAGTTGGAGAAAAAAAGGGCCCCCCTCCGTAAGGTTTTGAGCTCAAAGAGAAGTAAGTGGTTGCACTAGCTAGTACTGATTAGAGTCACCAGTACAAGATGGTTTGTCAAAGTCCGATGATTGTGGTACAACCTGCGCAGGGCTTAGTAAGAAAAACGAAGGCTCTGAAGGACCACATAGTCTACATGGCCCACTGGAGTTGTCTAGTACGGGCCAAAAGATAGGAGTAAATGAAATAGCTGGGTCACAGAGAGAACCTTCATTAGTAGTAAGTACATTCTTTGTGAATACTTCTGTTATCTATTAGATTCTCACTCTAACACCTAGATTCACACAGTTGGAGAGATCAGAATCTACTCAACAGCAGCTTGATAGTACTATCGAGAATGCAGTGAACGCATATGAAATAAAACATCAAGAACCTGTTGGAGTGGTACCAAAGAGCTTTGCATCAGCTTCTGATGGTATGACCTATATCTATTCTTATCCATGGTGATTTTTTTTGTGAGTCCATATGATATTTAATGTTTTATGTACTGGTTTCTAATGACTGCATTTCTGCAGATATTGGCATACATGAAGGGCTGACTGCTCAAGACACAGATAACTCCCATACTTTGACAATGGCATTTGATGTCTGTGTGGAAACAATAAGAAAATCAAACATAGCAGACAATGATGGTTCATTTCAAGAGAAAAAAAGGACACTTGCTGAGATTAAGAAAAATGTATTTGATGTTCAACATTTTGAGTGCCTGCTAAACAGACTGATTAAGTTGAAAGATCAGTACAATAAACATCTTGAAGAGAAATCTGAATTGAAGTTCAAAAACAGAAGCAGCAAACAATGAATTCTTTGTCTCAAAATGATTCATTACTTTGTGAAATTGATAATGATATAGCTGAGCTTGAGAAGAGACTTGGCCTCCTTCGCCAGAAAGGACAGCTTATTGAGAAGGTGAAAGTACATGACCAGGAAAAGCTTTCAAGTCTGAATGAGGTAAAGCAACATAGAGGAAGCACTTGATGTCCACACATTGCTGTTCAATGGCATCTTGGCTGAGGTGAAAGAGAAGAGCCTAACTTGAAATGCAGTAAAAACATGATCATGCTAGACCTTTTGAAATGCAGTAAAAACATGATTGTGATAGAACGTAGGTCTTAAGATTATTGCTTGGCATCAATGTGATTTTGGACCAACTTCCAATAGGGCCATTTTGCTACTTTATGTGCAACTGCAAGATGTAATACATTTGCTAGTTGGACCTTATATTTGGCCCTTCGCTGTGCTCAGTTTGTGTGGAAGTGGAACCTTCATACCTGCTAAGATTTTGTCAATTGAATTACACTCTTACAAAGAGTGGTATCTGGTAATGTCGGTTGTTGCACCAGTACTTGTGTGGGTCTCGTTTTCTGCTTTTAATCAAAACATGACTTGCTGCTTGCTACTAAGCTGTTGCATTACTGTAACATCCTACTTTTAATCAAACAATAATTGTAATGGCAATCCCACTTGCTTAGAATTGCGCATGTGACAAGTGTGCACTACGGGCTTGTTTGGATTCTCTGAAGCCAGGCATCCGATTTCTTGTGCCTGTGGCCAGGACACATTGCCTGGCAGGCAGCTGCCAGCCAGGGCGTCATCCAAACATTGCTATTTTTTTATTTTCATACGAAGATGAATCACTAGCTAACTACGAAAAACAAAAAAAAACATTATGGTCAATAGTCATCACAATTTTACTTTGAACTGTTAACTAAGAAGTACAAAGAACCAGCACTTGTTAGTATATCTTTTTTTTGCGAGACCCAATTAAAGATGAAAACACTCACATACGAGTGCATATTCACACCTATCACTACCGGATAGGGGGGGTTCGCCGTGTGCTTGGTGCACACGGCAAAGCCCATATCGCACACGGCGAAGGCTTTGCCGTGTGTTGCTCACGGCGAAGAACACACGGCAAACCCTCCGACGATGAACCTTACCTTTACTCACGGCTAAATTGTGGGCACACGGCAAAAAAAAGTGATGGACGGCAGGTTTTGCCGTGTGTCACCATGCAGGCACACGGCAAAGTCTCAATGTTTGCCGTGTTCCAGGGTTGGTCACACGGCAAACCCCCTTCCAAAAAAAATCCAACGTTCTGAATTTTTTTATGTCTTTGTGGCCAATGGGATTCGAACTCATGACCTCTCTCTTGCGTGTTTCCACTCTTAGCCACTACACCACACTATATCTTGTGTTTATATTGCATTTCGGTTCCTCAAATATTATACCAAATTATATGTAAATTGATTATTTGAGGTCCTAAATAATTTTAAATCAAAAAGTTATCAACTACAAAGTTTCATAACTTTTTGGGATCTACAATTTTTATTTAGGGAGTTTCTCCATCCGAGGTTGTCTACAAAATTTGAATTTTAAATTTGAGAAATTCATACGTAGTTTTTGCATGGCAAGATGATTCCAAAACAAAGAGTTGTCAACTACAAAGTTTCATAACTTTTTGATATCTACAAAGTTTATTTAGAGAGTTTTTCCATCCGAGGTTATTTAAAAAATTCAAAATTTAAAATTTTCAATTAAAATACTGAAAATAATTAAGAAATAGCAAATGATTCCGAAAAATTTCCAAATTTGGACACGACACAACCTATGTGGTGTAGTGCTTATAGAAAAAGTTTCCAAATCAAACTCAGATATGAAAATCGAATCCTACTCCAACTCATGCTCCTTCACTCATAACTCTGTGAAACTTCTCCGGAGATTGTCTAGTTTCTACACATCCTACATGACAACTTGTTTGAAATCTTCCCGAACTTTTTCTATGGCCTCTATGTATGATAACATGACATATGTACAAGTTTCAGGATTTACATAATAAAATGACATTTATTAGAATTTTTGAAAAATACCGATGCACGTTGGGCGTCGTGTCTCCTAACCACGGCATTCAAAAGTTATTTCCGTTTCGAATATATGTTCTCAGACAGGGTTGGGTAACATAAATATCATTCTTCCGATATTTTTTTTCCAACTATTTCACTGACTCGTAGTTCAAATTTGACCGCATCCGGAAAAATAAATAAATGTTGTTAATTGCAAAAATATAGCAAACATGTTTGAAATTTTATGAAATTTGAGTATGGAGTTACAAATGGTGAGTGTGTAGAGAAGAAAAAATTGGAGGACAAAATCTGAAAAAAAACAAATTGTTTGCCGTGTGCTAGCCTCAAGCACATGGCAAACCCAGGCTTTGCCGTGTGCCTAGTGGCCGCACACGGCAAACGTTGACGGCTGGGGTTGGACGTTAGCGTGAGGTTAGCTTTTGCCGTGTACCATGTTTTTGCCGTGTGTTGCTCACGGCAAAGGTTTAAGTTCGCCGTGTGTCTAGTGTTTGCCGTGTGCAACACACGGCAAAGGCCAGGTATACTGTGTGCCTGGCGTTTGCCGTGTGTGTGGGCTGGGCACACGGCAAACCTAGCCTTTGCCGTGTGTTGCTCACGGCAAACAGGCGGACATACGGCAAAGGCTGGCTCTCCGATAGTGTATGTATGCACTCTATAAGCACCTCTGAAGAACTAAGTTGCACCGGCAAATCTCGAGATTGATGAGTTCACTACAGACGCCTCATTATCGACGGACACATCACCTACCATTAAAAGAATAGTGCAGTTATATTTTAGAATAAATCCAGAAAAACACAAGCACTTGAATGTGAACCCAGGTGTAGACAAGTTCCAACACAAGGTACCAAACCAGCTGAGCTGTGCTCAGTGCCTAGGTCCTTCCTCACATGGATTTATGTCCTACAGAGTTTGGAAGCCATACGTTTTTCTCTAATGCAAACACAGAACGCATATTACACTGGTATGTGTGCCAAAAGAGCCCATGCTAGCAGCAACACTACTGCAGGCTATGGCAGACAGCAAGACCAACTGAAATAAGCTAATAATTAGGCCCCCTTCATTTACATGCACGCTATGACACTATTGCCGTGGTTCATTTTTTAGCCACAGGCTGCCTTAAAAACTGGATCTGCGAGGAGTAAGCCGCCCCACGGACTTTGAACTAAGAAGAAGGACCTTCTCACACAGCCCCAGAAAACCTCCCAACCTTGGCCCAACCCATACACTGGGAGACGTTATCCGTGAGATTACCTGCCGGGGCCACACACGGTCCTCAGGCTGACCTGGGCCGATCCCATTACCAATGCTTTGGACACGGGGCCAGCAAGGGGGATTTTTTTACCCAAATTTCCCAAAATCCGCCCAACCAGGGGTTTGAACCTGCGACCTAGGGTGCTGCCGGAACGTGCCTAGCTAACCAGTGGGCTAGGCACCCTTTGGTGCCACAGGCTGCCATAGGTGTGGCAGACCAATTGTTTGCCACTACAGTTTCAATGCAGCCTCAACAGCGGCATGGCATGCAGCGGCATAAATCAAAAGTGCACCAATTATAAAGTCTTATGTTTCAAAACACAAAGTAATACCAACATGGCTAATGCACTAAATATTTGTACATACATGAACCATTATATTATGTTGTTCATACACAAAATAAAAAAAGTAACCATTCCTGAGCAAATCTAGAAACCTTATACATATACATTCAGACACAATTGTGTAGGATTTTTATTTGTGAAAAGCTGGCTCTATATGCACTTAATTATGCTGATGCATGAAACTGTCACTTGTCCTTTTCCAGAGAGGACATGGTGACATATACAAAAGCACCCATTAGTGCAGTGGCTTAATGCTTCGGTTTTTTACTCAATCATTAATATTCTGAAGAGTTTAGCTCCACAATTTTTTTCTTAATTGCACTCGTCAATAAATTAGGCAGTAGATGTTCAAGTACATTTAATTTATTGGTACAACTTTTGTTCTTTGGTGAGCACTTTGCTAGTATATTCATATATTTGTTGCATGATTCTTTTTTTTGGCCAGCCGCACTTAATTGTTGCATATATAATTTGATGTTATTACTTAACAGGAATATATTGACAAAAGATGAAGGGGTGGATATACCTTATGCCTCGATCCTTCTCGCACAGCCGGAATGGAAAAGAAGAGGTGGATATACCTTATGCGTGCTCGTAGCCGATGAAGGGGTCGGCGGGACGGGCAAGAAGAGATGGTAACGCCAGGAACAGGACAGGGTCGGGGCTTAGCGGCCGCAAGATGTCGGTGAGGCACAGAGACGATGGCTGGGGCACCTTCACCACCTCATTCTCCTTTCCTCCTACTTCTCTCCTCCTCACCTACTCCTGCTCACCTTCACCTCCTCTCCTCCAACCGATGGCAGGGGCTGGTGGTGGAGGAGGCTCTTGGTGGCTGGCCGGGCAACAGCGCGGGGCGGCCGGGGATGGCGTGCGGTGGTGCGGGGCCAACATGTTTGCCAAGAGCTTGCGATCTAGCACTTGGCAAACAGGTTTTTTTATTTTTGAAAAAAAGAAGTTCTGCATTGTTTGCCGAGTGCTTGTGATGTGGTATCGGCAAATATTTAAAAAAAACTAAATCGTTTTCCGAGGATCCTCCTCCACGGCACTCAGCAAACAATTTTTTAAATTTTTTTGTTTGCCGAGTGTCCTACTATTGACATCGGCAAATATTTTGAAAAAAAATAAAAATTTCCTTTGCTGAGTGTGCCATGGTGTCTAGCACTCAGCAAACATTTTATTTTATAAAATAAACCCTTCCTCTAGCTTTTTGACAACTTGTCCGGCAAGTTTTTCAGAAATGTACTTTGAATATATCCGTGAATTCACTCATCAATGCATATTGGATGCTTCTGTAAATATTTTATCATTATTTCGTTGGGTTATATCTCAAATTCAATGTAACTAAAATTCTATAATTTCATGTAGTTAAAACTATAAAACTACGAAGTGAATCCGAAAAATTACCAAAACTTGGCATTAAACAATCTATGACATATGTTACCTATAGAAAATGTTTCGAATTCAAATCCCAATTCGACAAATCGCATTGCCTACAAATGTTGTTGTTTCCTTCGGAAGTATATGAGTCTTGTTCGGAGATGCTTCCGTTTGTAAGCATGCTACATGAAAACTTGTGCGAAATATTATCAAATTTTTACCGTAGCCTACACATATGATATGAAGACATCTTGACAAATCTCATGATTTTCGAACTTTGTTAGTATTTTATATAATTTAAAAATCATCCGACCACTAGTTGCTCGTTATGTTTGGTGAACAAGATATTTGAAATTTTCTTACATTCCCTAGATTTTAGCGTTATTAATATCTCAGTATCATGAATATTATTTTTCTATTCGTTTTTAGCACTTGTTCAAATCTGTTGGAGTTTGAGTTATGGACAAAAATTCAATTAAATGAAATAAATCAACTAAATATAGTAAATATATCGAAAAATTAATTATATTGAAACAAGAAGCATAATGCACTGTACAAGGAGAGCATAAAATGTTGGAAGGGCAGAAGCAAAAATAAGTTTGTCGAGTGCTAAGAAAAACGCTCGACATACTATGTCTATGCCGAGTGCTGTACAGGAACACTCGGTAAAGAGATGACGGAGTTAGCCCCCATCAAATGTTTGCCGAGTGCCCTACGGTTTGCCGAGTGCCTAGCCATTAGCACTCAGCAAAGATTTGGCTTTGCCAAGTGCCTTGCCTGTGGCACTCGGCAAACAATCAATTTGTCGTGTGTTTTCATTTTGCAGAGTCTTCTTCCTTAGGCACTTGGCAAAGCGGATGTTTATCAAGTGCCCGATCGAATGCACTCGGCAAACCCTCGGACACTCGGCATTCATGCGGATCTCGGTAGTGCCTTAAAAGCTAGTAGAAATAGCTAGGTCTGAAACCTCCAGTACAAAGCTTTGCTCTACTTGTGCCTCCACCATTTCATTTGTTGCATGGATTGGTTCTGCATTTTCATAATGTTGTGTACGTCTAGCACTGCTTTGGTACCTGATCGCAGGATAGAGATATGACCAAGGAAACTAAGGCTTTAGTTGGTGAAAATTTTTAGTTTTGGGTACTGTAGTATTTTCGTTTGTATTTGTTAATTATTGTCCAATTATGGACTAACTAGACTCAAAAGATTCATCTCATAAAGTACAGGTAAACTATGTAATTAGTTAGTATTTTTATTTATATTTAATGCTCCATGCATGTGCCGCGGGATTCGATGTGACGGGAAATCTTGAAAATTTTTGGTATTTTGGGGTGAACTAAACAAGGCCTAACTATCTACTCCCTCACTTTAAAAATTGTAAATTGTTCTAGCTTTTCAATGTACATAACTTTTTCTATATATTTTTAGGTATATATTATATATGTTTAGATACATAATAAAAGCTATGTATCTAAATTAAAACCATAACGACATATATTTTGGAACAGAGAAAGTAAAAAAAATTGAATTCACTACCGGATTCCAGTCTTTTGCCGAGAGCTTAGAACGCTCGGCAAATGGGCAAACACACTCGGCAAACATTTTGCCGAGAGCAGCTCTCGGCAAAGAAACGCCGGCAAACAAGCTACCGGCAAAGGATCATTTGCCGAGAGCCGCTCTCGGGAAAATTGTTCCCGAGCACATGGAGTCCACCTCTCGGCAAACTATAGCTCTTGGCGAACGTTAGCGCTAGTAACGGCCAAAACGACCGTTAACGGTAAGTTCTGACAACTTTTCGAACTTCTTTGCCGAGAGCCCCGCTCGGCAAATAATTTTTGTAAAAAAAAAAGAAAAAGAATGGCAGCCGAGCTGGTTTGCAAAATTTATTTTATATTGAGGTTTGCCGAGAGCCCAGCTCGGCAAAGACTTTTAAAAATATAAAAGAAGGATTCCGCCATTTTTTTACAGGGCTTTGCCGAGAGCTCGCATCTCGGCAAACAGTTACTTTGCCGAGAGCCTAGAGCTTGGCTCTCGGCAAACTGACTCTTTGCCGAGAGCCATGCTCTCGGCAAAGGTCCAGGCTTTGCCGAGAGCCGTGCAGTTCTGGCTCTCGGCAAACGTTTAGCTCTCGGCAAAGGCTCCAGAGAGCTTTTTTTTAATTCTGTTTTGATTCCAGCTATTATTCATAGATAAAACACATATTAACAATTAACAGATATAACACATCCAACTCAAATTGCAAAACCAACATGTCCATCACATATATTAACAAAGTGTATCACAATATCCACACCATGTCCATCACATTATCTCAAAATATCACAAAGTATCTCAAAGTTTCACAACATCCACAAGTTCACTCCTGCCATGCATCCCAATTTGCCCCTCCTGGAGGCGGCTGCTGCGACGGAGGCGCACGTGGTGGATACCCATACCCCGACCCACTCGACGGTGGCTGAAGCTGTAGAAGTGGTGGATTTGCTAACCCTCCGGACGGAAGCACCTCATTCGAACCCGCCGATTGAACCTGCACAAAGGAGAAGAAAAATTAGTACTTATATTAAGGCATAAAATTGTAATCTAGGCTTAGTAAAGTCAAAAATTTACAGAACTAGTTATAAATTTGTAATGTAAGCCTAGACACATAAAAAATTCGGCAGCACCTCCCCTATACCTGGGGTTTCCAAAACCTGCAAGAAAACTAACGACACGATGGCCGTCCACCACATCTCAACGGCACGATGGCCGAGACACATATATATCAATGGCACGAAGGCATCCCATCACATATGAACAGCACGATGTCCGACACGCACAATAAAGACGTTTTGTTAGAGAAGTTGAACTCACGTAAGGTGGCTGCGGGTAAGGTGGAGGAGCGAACAACTCTGGTGGCGCTGGACGACCCATCGTGAGGCCAAGGCTTGCCACGTACTGAGCCAAGGCGTCGAACCTCTGTGTCTGGAACTCTCGCTCCCTCCATTGCGCTTCCTCCATCATAGCCTTATGCTCCTCTAGCGCTTGCACCTGGGCCTATAATTTTTCACCGCATTGTTACAAGCAATTTCGAGGAATGTAAAAACCAATGAACGATGAATAAAATAGAAATAACCTGTAGTGCAGCAACACGATGCGTCGAAGTGTCCACCCTTGGGCGTATGGGCACGCTATCGCTCCTGCTGCTTGCCCGAACCTGTGAGAGAGTGGGAGTGGTTTGCGGGTCAAGCGTGCTGTTGCCGATGAGGTACCGCCCACGCTTCTTGCCTCCTCCCACCCTCATGACGATGTCACCGTCAAGGTCCGCGGTGTGCAGCGAGCGGGGGCAGGGGCGCACCGGCAGCGAGCGGCGCGCCGGCGGTGGCGGTTAGAACAAGCTGGGCGGCGAGCGGGCTGCGGTGGCGGTGAAGAATGAAGTCCGGGCGCGTGCAGGGAGTCGGGCTGGGCTGAGTGCCTAAGTATCGTGATCTATTTGCCGAGAGCCAACACGAACAAGCGCTCGGGAAAGGTTTAGTTTTTTTTAAACGCTCCGCAATTTCATTCAACTGCACCGAAAAAATTTATAACGTCTTTGGCGAGAGCAGCGCTCGGCAAACAGCCTTTGGCGAGAGCAGCGCTCGGCAAACGACCTTTTTGCCGAGAGCCACTTGGACAGGGCTCTCGGCAAAGTTTGCCTGTTGACAACTTCTCCAAATATTAATTTTTTTTAAATTTGCTTTGTTTAAAAAACTGCACTACAAAGTAATTTATAAAAAGTCTTTGCCGAGAGCCACTCTCGGCAAAGCACGATGTTTTAAAAAATATTAATTTTCTATTGTTTATCTAACTGGGATAAAAAAATTAAAATACACTCTTTGCCGAGAGCTTGTTCAGGAGGCTCTCGGCAAAGGGAATTCCTGAAAAAAAAAGAAATCTGCGCCGAGAGCTGACCGAATAGCTCTCGGTAAAAAGTCTTTGCCGAGAGCTTTTCAAGAAGCACTCGGCAAAGAATACACTGAAAAATAATTTATAAATAGCAAACGGTGTCATAAAAATACAAAATTTTACCCTATTAGAGTTTATGCTCTCTAATGATTATAGAAAAAGTTTGGAACTCCAAAACTAATTAGTATGTAACAGTGTTTGTAATTTGTAATGGATACTCACTAGCTCTTTGAAATTCTATGTCCTCTTCTACCTCTTTGCTAGAATTAAGAGAACTGAAATCTCTATTCTTGTATGTGCCAAAAGAAGAAAAGAAAAAGGGACACGATGTGGGTTATCTCATTTTCAGTTCAGACTATATTTTATGTATAGGGACGATAGAGGCGCCTCACGCTGCTCGGGACGACCATCGCAGCTTGCGCGGGTGCCAATGACCGATGAAGGTGAGGGCTACAAGGACGGAAGGGGCGCAGAGTCGGACGAGGCGAAGCACAGCCACGTTCGCTATAGTGTGGTGTACGGTCGGCCGACCGTCTTTATAGAGCACCGCAAGGCAAAGGGGCCCAAAGTGGGTAGGGGTGTTGCAATTGGTGTCGGACTTGGATGAAGCTTTTTGTCTTACTATTCATCCAAGAGTTCATCCAAGAGATATATAAAAAGGAGGCGAGGAGGGGAGGAGACCGGAGCCAAAGACGAGTGCAGTCGTGGACCCGTAGCATTGGAGAGAGAAAAAGGTAATTACAATATTTTTAATTGGAGAGAGTATATACTATACAACACCCACTGTTCAAATTTGCAACTAATTAATTATATAGCAAATAATTACAAAAATAAACAAAAAATTAATATTGAACAACATGTAGTATGTGTAGAGAGAAAAAACTTTGGAGCAAATGAAAGAAAAAATAAATAAATTTAATTGGAGAGAGTAAGGAAAAGAGAAGCATATGCATACACATGAAATATGGATGGCCTCTTTGCCGAGAGGGGCGCTCGGCAAAGAGTTTTGCCGAGAGCCTTGACGGCGGGGCTCTCGGCAAAGATTTCACGTCGTGAGTCCGAGTAACGGCAGTATGACGTTTGCCGAGAACTGCCTTTTGCCGAGAGCTGAGCTCTCGGCAAAGATAAATTTGTCGTGAGCCTTTCTTTGCCGAGAGGCCCTCTCGCCGAAATGACCCAGTTCGCCGAGCTCTTTTTTTTTGCCGAGTTCCTAGCCCACGGCAAGTAGTTCCTTTGCCGACGGCCTGTCTTTGCCGAGCGTCCCCCTCGGCAAACGTTATGTTTGCCGAGAGCCTGTGTTTTTACTCTCGGCAAACACATCGGCTCTCAGCAAAGACCGGTTTTCCGGTAGTGATTGCTAATAAATATGCAGTTCATTTCGAAAATGCTTGGCATACTCGAAAGATAAAGGATCATCAGCTGGTGTGTAAGTTTCAAATAACTCAAGTAGTAGTAGAGCAGCGAGGTAATAACTAACGCAAAAAGATGGATGCATCCATGCACTAATTCATGCATATATTAAGTCAAGTAGTTGAACAACAAACAAAAAAAAGAACGCGCGCTGTTCTGCAAGCTAATTAAGGTGGGCCTTGTTTAGTTCAAAAAAAATAGCAAAATGGATACTGTAGCACTTTCGTTTGTATTTGACAAATATTGTCTAATTATAGACTAACTAATCTCAAAAGATTCGTCTTGTAAGTTATAGTTAAACTGTGTAATTTGTTATTTTTTTATCTGTATTTAATCTTTATACATGTGCTGTAAGATTTAATGTGATGAGAAATTTAAAAAAATTTGCAAAATTTTTTGAAACTAAGACCTTGTTTAGTTCCGAAAAATTTTGGATTTCGGCACTATAGCATTTTCGTTTTTATTTGACAAATATTATCCAATTATGGACTAATTAGGCTCAAAAGATTCATCTCGTGATTTACAGGCAAACTGTGTAATTAGTTTTTATTTTCGTCTATATCTAATGCTTCATGCATGTGCTCCAAGATTTGATGTGATGGGAAATCTTGAAAAGTTTTTGATTTTCAGGGCAAACTAAGGGCCTGTTTAGATTTTGAAATTTTTTGGCCTAAAGAAAAAAAAATTGTGGAATTTGGGCCTAAGAACTAAACGGGGCCAAAAAAATTTGGGGCCAAAATTTTGGGCTACAACTGTGCACGCACTCCCATATAAGCTCACCAATGACAACTTGAGTTGCATGCAGTTGGGCTTCCATGGGAGCGCGTGCATAGTTGTAGCCCAAAATTTTGACCCTAAAATTTTTTTAGCCCTGTTTAGTTCTTAGACCCCAGTTCCAAAAAAAAAAATTTTTATAGACCAAAAATTTCAAATCTAAACAGGCCCTAAACAAGGCCTAAACCAGGCCGTGGTAACACAACGAGGCAACTGCAGCCAGCCCTCTGCGCCGTGCAGGCAGCAGACAAAACTGTGGGTCCACGCCCACTCTCAGAAAAGAGGCAGACTGCGCGTGGTCCACTCACTACAGGACAGCGGCTCTTCGCCTAGCGCACGAGGCGCTCGGTGAAGCCCGAAACACGCTCGGCGAAGGCTTCCCCGAGCGGCGCGCTAGGCGAACCCCGCTCGGCGAATTTTTTGACGGCGAAGAATTTCACCGAGCACGATTATTCCAACTCGCTCGGCTTCTCTCGTGCCTACTTTGCCGAGCGGCGACATACGCGCTCGGCAAAGTATCCTCGCCGTTACGTCGTTACAGTCGTTAACGTTATCGTCGACGTCACGTCTACAATGTTCGCCGAGCGTCAACCCGCTCGGCAAAAGAAACAACTTTGCCGAGCGCCGCCGTGTTTGCGCGCTCGGCAAACCTACTAACTTTGCCGAGCGCGCTTTTATAACGGCGCTAGGCGAATCTAGTAACTTTGCCGAGCGCGCTTTTATAACGGCGCTAGGCGAATCTCTACCTTCGCCGAGCGTTATGGTCATTTGCGCTCGGCAAACCTACAGAAAACAGTTTTTTTTATTTTTATTTTCCAATCCACCTGATCAAACAATAAAAATCACACACATATATATATGTTATCCAGACCATAGATACAACCACTGGCACATTCACCACAACAAGCACAACATATATAGCACAAATGTCACAAGTTCACATCCACAAGTTCACAAAGTGCGGCTCAAGTTCACAAAGTGCATAGTTGTCTCCACAAGTTCACAACACAAGTTCACAACAAGCACTACCACTGCATCTCAAGACGTTGGGGCTCCGCCTGGTGGGTACTGAACGCCTGGTGAGGGTATGCCTTCTGCAATTGCTGCAGGAGTAGGATTCGAACCCGCCGACTGTTGCTGCAAAACAAAAAGATCCGCTTAAATTTGTCAGAAAGAATTTGTGCAAAGAAGCGAAAGCAATCGATTTATTATACTCACAGGAGTAGGTAGAACAGGCACCGGCAAAGGGAGGGGATGGAGGAGCTCTGGTGGCAAGGACAAACCGGACTTCTCGCCAACAGCTGCTAGGAACTTCGTTAGTTCCTCTAGCCTTGTTTGCTGCATTGCCAGCGCCGCATTCTGGGCCTCCACCGTCGCACTTGTGGCCACAAGCTTCGCGTCTGTCTCCTCACGCTGCTTCTTCTCATTTTGTAGCTCGGCCTACAACAGATAGTACCAAAGTTTCAGTTTTCCAAACGTAACTAAGGTGTAAATATTAATGGACAGCAAGTCACCCTTGACTAACCTGGAGTGCATCGACCTGGTGCTGTGAAGAGCTCACCCGTGGACGTATGGGTGGGTCAGTGGCGGCCGGGGTGGGGGGGACGAGGAGCACGGGAACAGGGCCCTGCCTGCTCCTGCTCGACCAGGTCCCTCAGGTGGTGGGGGACGGCGGTGGCGCTCCCCACAGCCCACAGTCCCCTTCTCCTCGGGCCGGCAGGCGACGGGGGCGACGGGCGGCCGGGGACGGGGGGCGACGGGCGGCCGGGGCGGGGGGCGACGGGCGGCCGGGGACGGGGGGCACGGGCGGCCGGGGCAGGGGGCGACGGGCGGCCGGGGACGGGGGGCACGGGCGGCCGGGGCGGGGGGCGACGGGCGGCCGGGGACGGGGGGCCGAGGCGGGGGGAGGGCGGGCGGCCGGCCGGCGTCGATTCGGCGAGGGGAGGCGGGGGGAAGTGGAGGGGGGGGAGCGGATCCGGCGAGCGGGGGCCGGCGGCTGGCCGGCGGCGGCCGCGGGCCGGCGGCGACGGGGAGGGCGCGCGGAGGGCGAGCGACGGGGAGAGCTGGGAGAGAGAGATGAGAGAGTGAGTGAGTGTCTGTGTGTGTTAGAGTGTTGACTTCTTTTTTTTTTTTTGTCCACTGGAGTTGTTTGCCGAGCGGCATTTTTCACCTGCGCTCGGCAACGTTTTTTTTTTCGGGGTGAAATTTTTCCAGCGGGAAATCGCCCGCGCAGCCACTTTTCCTTTGCCGAGCGCAGATCTGTTTGCCGAGCGTATTTAACGGCGCTAGGCAAATGTTTCTAATTTTTTTTGTGTTTTTCGATCTAGAAATTTTTGTGTGGATCTTAAAGATCATTATTGACATCATATTGAAAATTTAGATTTTTTCTTTAATTTTTGATATATTTAAAAGATATTTATCCTTTTCTTGATTTTTTTTTTCAAAAGGAAAATTTGACCTACAAATCCATTGCATGAGTGGAAATTATGATTGGAAAAATGATAATGTTGTTAGTGATGGTCATGTGAGGCCTCATTGAAGTCATGACATGAAATATCGAATCCCGAGTTTAGGAAACACGACTGTTTAGTTGCGAGTGCATTGTTTTAAAAATCTAAAAAAACAAAAACTTTCCCGAAAAATCCAAAATTTGTTCAGGTGTCTTCGAATGGTGTTTGCAACCTATGAAAAAAATTTGAGGACATTTCGTTGACGTTTCAGTTTACGAATGTTGAAACCCTGAACATCTTCACATAAGTTATAGAACTCATGTGGGTAAGTCTTGGGTTTCAACAATCCTAAACGTAAACATCAATGAAACGTTCTCAAAATTTTTTCATAGCCTACACATACCATAACAAGACAAGTGGACAAGTTTCAAATTTTCCGGACTTGGTCTCGTTTATTTAGAATTTTAAAACCATCCACCCGCAACTAAATCGTCGTGGCTCGTGAACTAGGCCTTCGATATTTCATGTGAGCACTTGCATGGCGCCTCAAATTACGCTCCCTAAGAAGAATATTAATTTTCCATTCACCTTTTCCAAAGATTCTAATGACTTGTAGTTCAAATTCTCTTTTCGAAAAGTAATTCAAAAAATAGACATAAACACTATAAATATAGCAAAAAGTACGGAAAAAAGCTACAATTTCAATATGTGGTCAATAGATCTATACCAAATCTACAGAAAAAAATTGGGAGCCAAAATAATAATAATTTTTTTTGGGTTCACCGAGCGCCGGTGTGGCCGCTCGGCAAATCAAAGTTTCGCCGAGTGGGATATATGAAGCGCTCGGCGAATTTTTTTTTTTGCCGAGGGGGGAACGGCAGGGCGCTAGGCAGAGGACACGATACGGGCCGACGTTGGTGACCGTCAATCATTTGCCGAGCGACTAGGTTTGCCGAGCGCGACCGCTCGGCAAAACGTCACCTTTGCCGAGCGTGGACTTGCACCGAGCGCGGTCGCTCGGCAAACTAGAGTCTTTGCCGAGCGCGTGTCTTCGGCGAGCGGTGTTCGTCCGGCCACCGGGGAAGACCACCGTTGCCGAGCGCTCTGTTTTCCGCGCTCGGGAAATACCGCGGCGCTAGGCAAAGAGCCGCTGTCCGGTAGTGACTGCAGGTCTTAGGTCTACAGCAGCAGCCTGCAGGAGCAGCCGCCGCCGTCTTCATTTCCGGCGACCTGCCGCAAATCCCCAAGCCACCAACCACGCCACCACCAACAAGCTCCGCACTGCGTCCATCCATCCAAAACCCCCCAAGAGATCCGGCCAGCTCCTATACGTGCTCGCCGTCGCCGCCGAGAGGATTTGTCCGGCTTCACGTCGTGTCGATCCCCTTGAGCTACCACTGCGAGGTGCGAGCGCATGGCCTCCGGATCTCGTGGCTGCGGCCAAGGCAGCGCCGTCGCCGGTGCCGGTGCTCTGGACACCCTCACCAACCCTGACCTCGCGCTCCTGCCGGCCGTGGACCTTGTGGTCCATCTGCACCGCGACGACCGCAGCGGATCCGACTTCGCGGACGTCGCGCTCGTGCTCGCCGTGCGCGAGCGCAGGCTCGCCGAGGCGGAAGCTCGGATCCGCGAGGCCGACGTGGACGCCGCTGGCCTGCGGGAGAGGATCCGCGCGCTGGAACGCCGGATTGGAGCTGCCGAGCTCATGGGTGGCGAGATCCGGCCACGGGACCTCGCGGCCAGCGAGACCGTCGTTGTGCCCGAGCTCCTGGCTGGCGAGATCACTCCTGTCGAGATCATCAACGCCACGCCTGCCGAGGTCGGGGACAACATGCCAAGACGTACCCCGCGGAGGAAGATTGGCGCCACACTCCCAGCTGCTAGCTCGATGCCGGACGAGCTGGCTGAGGAGAGGGCACTAGAGCGGGTCGTTTTGGATTCCCGTGAGGTGGTGCAGGCAGGAGCGGTGGATTCCCGTGAGGAGATTTCAGAGGCTGTCGCCAGCAGGAGAAAGAAGGAACCAACGGCTGCACTTGTATCTCACGAGAAGGAAGAAGAACCTTTGCAGAAGAAGCCGAAGCTCGCTGGTGATTTGGGTGTGGCCTCCAAGGACAGTGACACCAACAGTGACAGTCAAGTTGAAGAGACGGAAGAGGAACTACACTTCACAGAAGCACAAGGCTGGAAGATGCTGGACATCCTGAAAGCTCAAGTTGCTGCATGGGAGTCCGAATATGATGCTGCGGATGCTGCACAGGGCACGCTCCAAACAACAGAAACTCCACCACCTTTGGAGGAGGTCCAGACTGTGATCGAGGTTGAGGCTCACGAAAGAAATGAGGCTATAGTGGCTAGGCTCCAAGAAGAGATCATCTTACACGAGAGAAGGCTCGAGGAGGTTAAGGATAGAGCTAAAAAGACCGAGGAACGTCTTTGTGCTGAAATCACCAAGTGCAAGGATAAAGCCTCTAAGACTGAAGCAGTCCTCTGGGATGAGATCTTGTTGGCTCGTAGCAGTGCAGTCACAGAACTCGAGGTCTGGAAGCATAGTGTAGTAGAAGCCCAAGGACAGATCCGTGAAGCCTCCATGACCGTGGCACGGCTCTGCAATGAGATCGAAGCAAGAAAGCACATAGCATCTGAAACTGAGATGTGTCTTGAAACTCAGGACAAGATCATTGCCATGCTGCAGGCCAAGGTTGAAGAGGGCAAGTGTAAGCTCGCCAAGGCTGAGTCTCGGATCCGTGTCTCCGACGAGCTCGCCACCCAACTGCAGGACAATATTGAGGCGAGTGAAAAGAATAGAGCCATCGAGGTGGAGGCACATATCCACCGAGCCACAAAGATCGAGGAGGACCTGCAGGCAAAGATCAGTATGTTGGAGCTCAAGATCGCCAACTTGGAGGCACACGGGTCTGGCATCAGCAGAAGTGACCACACAGTTGCTATTCATGAGCACAACCATTCTTGTACTGTACCCAAGATCGAGCTGCATGGAGTGGTGCCTGCAGGAGCCACTATGAAGGCACAAAGGCAAAAGGGCGTTTCATTCTACGATAAAATTTACAAATCTGAAATGGAGAAAAGAAAGCTCATAGGAAATCAAGAAAACGAGGAGATTCTTAAGAAGCAAGCTGCTAAAGCTGCCTCTAAGGCGCTATCTCTCAGGTGTTGGTCACAAGCACCACATTTGCCAGCACTGTTAGGGTCACAGACTGCGGAGGAGGATTCTGATGAAGCTTGATAATTCTTAGAGGTATGACATATTGCTGCTCTTTAATTAATATGACATCATTTTTCTCAAGTGCTACACTCAGTGACTGCAGCGAGTGACATTGTTAAGAGAATCACCACACCTTAGAATGATGGAAACACAAATATTTCATGCACAGATCCACATAGCTGCAATTTGAGTTTAGCCACAGGCATCTACAAGAAATGTTAGTAGCACACATTTCATTGTTTGCGATACATTACTTACACATCTAATAAATAGGGAATATTGCCAAAAGACACTTAGGATAAATCTATCACAGTATAGTGTCAGCACAGTAAATTTAGCATTTGCGATGGAGCCACCATTTCTCTTTTATTAGGAACATATTCCATGATATATAAAATAAATAACTAAATAGCCGCAATTGAACATGATCCCAATGTAGTAACTTCCTGAAAAGGAAGTATTTAAGTAATATATAGCTTTTGTTCAGTGCAAAAGGGATAATGCTTCTCTGTTTTGGAAAGGAGTGGTTAAGGTTAGAAACATTCTTTAGTGGGGTTGTAAAGCAGTGGTGGATAATGGGAAAATATTTTGTTTTGGGAGTATGTTGGATTGGGGAGGTACATTTGAGGTTGGAATTTCCTAGTCTATTCAGTACTAGCAGTGACACTAAAATGGTGAATGTCAAAGAGTTTAGAAGATCTTTAGAGTGATGATGTATTAGAATCAGAAACACTGATTAACTTAGCTTGTTGGATGACTGTATTCTGAATGAAGAAGATGACACTTTTAACTGGTATTTAAGGCAAAATTAATACTGTTGTGGAGATCCCCGCAGTCACTCACTTGTATTGACTTTTAGCTGGCTGCTAGAGAAATATCACAACAATACAAAACTAAATCTATGTACAGAAGACTCACCTTTAGGGGTGTGGTAAATAGAAGAATGAGGAAGTTATGGAAAAGTGAGGTACCTATGAAGTTAAGGGTTTTTATGTGGCTAGTGATACAAGATAGAATCCAGACAAGGGTGAATTCAAAAAAAAAAAAGGAAATGGAAAGGCAGTTTGAAATGTTGTCTTTGTGAGCTAAGAGAAACAGTTGATCATATTTTCTTTTAATGTCATGTAGCTAAGTCAGTGAGGTGATTTAAAGGAAGCATTGGGCTAGGATAGAACTCCAACTACCTTTCAAGATGTGTGGGAACACCATATCCCTTGCGTTGTAAAGATCGTCATCTTAAGTTGTTCATGTTTGCTATTATCTTGTGGGTTTATGGAATATTTGTAAGAACATGGGGATTGAGAAGAAATTTCCAAAGTTGTCTAATGCAAAATCTTTTCTTTCCTGCAGAAATGGCACTTGCTGTTGAAGGAGAGGAAGATGCCAGATATTTGGATAAGAAGATCTAAATGTTGTAGGCCTGGCTGGGAGCATTTTGGGAGAGCACTAAGGACTTGGAAGTGGAGAGTCTTCTTTGACTTTTTTCTTGGTAGTAGTTGCTTAGTCTTCTTTTGAGGGTAGTCATTTGGAGACGCTAGTTGTCTCACCTTGGGTGATCATTTTGTTCTAGTGGTAACCTTCTTTGTAGTCGGGAACCCTAGCCGTGTGAATTGTGTTTGTAAGACATGGTTTGCTTTATAGAAATAGGGTTTGCCTCTACCAAAAAAATATGATCCCAATCATTGTAATGATGATGGAATTGTTATCTAAATGCAGTGGTGTCAGGACCCTAATTTTAGGGTCCTTTGTGCATTATGTATTAGTCCCTGGATCAATAGCTAATACACACAATTCGAACAATATTGATATAAAAAACCATAGTTTTATTGCTAACGTGGAAAACACATTACATGGTTCATTTTGTATAGCTTGTGTCATTGGCCTTACATATTACATTAGAGTTCTAAGGCAGCAGTTCTATATCATCATGGCTCCATTCCTACAGGCAACTTAGAGTGCAGACATAACCCTAGACTTATTCCTTAAGCTCATTCCTATGCCCCAATCGTAGTAGTCCTAGCGTAGCTCCTTTGTGTAGTCATACGGCTCAGTCTTCGGGCCTTCTCCTATTGATGTATCACATATCCCTCGTCGCTCTGGCAACTCCATCCTTGTATGTTCTCATGTAGCTTCTCCCCTAAAAACATAGAATGGAGGGGTTTAATACATAAAGTACTCAACAAGCCCTAACTTTGGGTAGAGGTGAGGTGGAAGGGAAGGCTATATGTGGAGGTGCTTAAAGTGGTTTATGTGGGGTTAAAAGTGGTAGAGGAAAGCAGTTAAATACAATTATAGGTTGGGAAAAAACGTGGCCCTCACCTGATCTGTATGTTTCAGGTTCTTACTAGACCACGCTCCAAGCATAAGTAGCAACAACACTACCTATGGCTGTGCAGGAGTGTGGACCAGCTGAAGCTCAGGAAACAAGTAGTGTGACTATGGCTATGCTCCAGATCAGATCATCTTATGTGACAGAATCCTCAAGGAGGCTAAGGACTAGGTAGAAAAGACCAAGGGACATCTTCGAGCTGATATCACCTAACATGGCCACTAAGATTGACGTAGTGCTCTGGGAAGATATCCTGCTAGCACGTAGTAGGCCCTGCTTAACATCCCTGCCAAATGCATCAAATGAAATTAACCAACAACAACAATTAGAATAGAGATGCGAATGAGAGGGAGACGGCTAACACTCGCCCCAGGGACCCTGCGGGCACTGTCGGCGGAGTCGGTAGAAGCCGATGATGATGAAGGAGAAGCTGCTGAGGATCGATGCTGCAAACAGGGCCGTGAGGCTCTTTCGAGGGTTGTAGCGCTGGCCGTGGAGGCTTCCCGTCGGCCGAAACCAGTTCATGGGCACTGGGACATCGATGCTTCACCGGCTCAGGCGATTCCATCGAAGTTCTGGACACAAGAAGGAGAAGACGACTCTGACGACGAAGATCTGGTGGAGGATAGCCCATCGACGCCGGAGTTCATCAGGGAGGCTCTGGATGCAGGGTTCTCGGTGGATCAATTGGCTAGAGCTGAAAAAGCTCTAGCGTCAGGTAACGATGCTTCCTCCGAAGATCGCCTTCTGCCTAGATCAATTGTTACAAAGTTGGTTCAAAGAAA
Source organism: Sorghum bicolor (assembly GCF_000003195.3). NCBI lineage: Eukaryota > Viridiplantae > Streptophyta > Magnoliopsida > Poales > Poaceae > Sorghum > Sorghum bicolor. The sequence continues at coordinate 62,159,945 of NC_012874.2, forward strand.
GTTTGCTGGGGCGCCATGGAAGGGGCCCCTGCCTTCTCCTCGAGTTTCTCCTCCGAGAACTCTTGGTGATTGTGTTGCAAAGGCAACAGTACTTAGTGCCGGTGCTCATGGCACCCAGGCTTCGTCTCACAGACGGCCAAGTTTACCGGTGGCAAGGTATCAAGGAAACAGCGCCGGTAGTGCTCGTGGTGCCTTGGCGTCATCGTCCAGACGGCCAAGCTCGCCGGCGAGGTTACCTCTAGCAAGATACGAAAGGAATTCAAAAATTTTTGAAACCTCCAATCTTCAGTACTCTGATCCGGATTTCCCTCCGTTGTCCCCCGCGAGTCTTCCGGTCGAACTGACCGTGTGCAGTGCGAGCGTGGCCACGGGAAAAGCGGATCGGGCGACTCGAACGATAGAAATTGGGCCTGGGAAAGTGTTTCGACCCACCCAAGGGTTGTGCGCCCTATTCAGAAGGACAGGCACCAGGAAAATAAAAAAAAACCTAGCATTGTCGCCGCCGACGCCATCTACCGCGCTGTCATTGTCATCCATCGCTCCGACGCAGTCTTTCGCGGACGTGGTTCGTGAAGGGACGACGATGGCTGCTCAGGGCTCAGGCAACGACAACTTCGGTCGTGGTGGAGGGGGAAGGGCGTCGGGTTTCAACCCGGGTTCCCGTCCGGGCTTCAATTCGGGGTTCGGTGGAAGGGGACGAGGCCACGACTTCTTCCCATCTCGCGGGCGCGGGCGCAGCCCTGGAGGACATGGAGGATATGGTTTCAATGGCTACAACAACGGCTACCATGGTGGAGCCCGTGGAGGACGGCCCTATGGGGGGCATTTGGTGGTGGTCGCGGCCGTGGTAACTGGCCGATCCAGAGGCGGCAGTACCCACGATCGTCTTCGGCGTCAGGGCAAGGAGGACACCCATCCTTCCCTTTCCAGACGGGTGGCATGATCGTGGACGTTGCAGCCGCAACCCCGACAACTCAGGCTGCATGTAGCGGTGGCATACACATTGCTGCTGGCGGCAGAGGCGAGCATGTGGCAGCTGGTTGCGGTGACGCGGTAGCCGCTGGCGGTGGCGCGCACGCTGCCGCTGAAAGCAGCGGCGGTGAAGTTGGCCGTGGCGAGATGAAGGTTTTGGCAGGACAGTCTCCTCATGGCACCGTTGACGTCCAGGCACCAGCCATGGTGGCTGCAACGCAGGCATCTACTTTTACCACGACTACAACGATGACAACAACTGCACCCGAAGCTCCCAAGGTCACTATCCCACCTAACACCAATGCCTCAAATACCTCATTCATGATAAATGACATACCAGAGTCTTCCCACCAAGGAAATAAAAAAAGCAAGGGTAAACCATTTTGTTATCGCTGTCATACTAAAGGCCATACAATGGCAGTTTGCACTACACCACTGTGTTGTGAAATTTGCTATGGAGAACATGTTACTAAAACTTGCCCAAATATAAAAAAAATGCAGACTACTGCTATTCCATGTGGATATGCAGTCGAAGGCTTGGGTTTTTATTTTATTCCAGTCGCTGAGAATCCCAAGTTGAATTTAGAGGAAAAATCAGCTGTGGTACGTGTTTTGGAGGGTTCTCTTACTGCTGATCAGTTGGCAGTGGAACTTGAAAAGCTACTACCTGACAAAAATAAGTGGGTGATTGAGGAGAAAGGCACTGACGCCTTTATCACTAATTTCCCATCCTCTGATTTGTTGGAGTGTGTGGTGAACTGGGGTCCAATGGACACAAAGACAGTGAAAGGTAAAATTCGTTTTGAGAAAGGGACTGAGAATGAGGTTTTTAAGTATGAAATTGATAAGGTTTGGGTTCAGTTTCGTGGTCTACCAAAGGAGTTTCGAGAATTTCCTATTATTTGGGCGATTGGCTCCATTTTAGGTGTTCCTCGAGCTGTAGACATGAAATTCACTAAGAAGTTTGGTCGTGCAAGAATGAAGGTAGCCGTGCTAGATCCCAACCTCATCCCTGACCTTGTGGATATAGTGATTGGGGATTTTGTTTATGAGCTGCAATTTCGTGTTGAGCAAGATATGTCCGATGGTGAGCCTCTGGTTATTGACATGGACTCTACCATGGATGAAGATAAAGACAATGAGAAAAAAAGGAGGATCCAATGGATGAGGATGGTAAATAAAGGGAGGAGCTAGCACTTGATAACGCACCTAGCAACCATAGCAATCAGCTACCTATTTCTGGACAACACAATGGCGGTGCATCCAGCAAGAGGAAATGGGTGATGGTTCTAGTGGACAGCAGAACAAGGAGGCAGGTGCGAAATCTGCACCAACAGGTGTCAAAGCGAACAACAAAATAGTGGTGGTACTCACTCAGAGTGGGTTAATAGCAAATGGAAATTGCCAGTTGAAAGCTAATCTAATGACTCCTCAGAACGACTCTGGTTCTTCCAATAAAATGAGGCACAATGGTGGGACAGTATCTCCAATAAGAGCCAGCAAAAGAAATGCGATGTTTTCAGATCAGGACTCTTTGGAGAAGGCGATGAAATTGAAAGCTCGCAAAAATTTGGACTCCTCTTCAGGCAAAGGTAAAGAAAATTTTCCAAGCTCATTTCATACTCTTGATGATTCCTATTTGATAACCACAACTAATTCACTAGGGGTTATTCTTGGGGATAATGAACAAACAGTGAAGCTTTCTTTAAATTCTTTGAGAGATCTAGAAGCCCTTAGAGTGAATGAGCAGAATAGGATAGAGGAGGGAATGAAATTTGTGCCAGATGATACCTCTACTGAATGCTCCATAGAAGATAAAATAGATGCAGAAGCTTTAAATCTTATTTGTTCAGAAATCTCTGAAGACCTATGTGATGGGGGTTATGACCCTTTGTGTCTACAGACTCCTTTATCGCATAACAAAAGGTCACGTGCTAGGTACAAAAAAAAAACAAATTGGTCTAGATGAAAGGTATTTTTTGGAATTGCAATGGGTTTGCCGACCCTAAAAAATACAGATTCTTATCTGACCTAACAAAAGAAAAGAACTTAGATTTTATTGTCTTATCAGAGACTGGCAGAGCCAATTTTCCGCAATCCACTTTGATTTTCTGTGGCATTGCATGGCTCCACGGGGACGGTCTGGTGGCATGATCCTAGGAGTTAACTTATTAACTTTTGACATTGGTGAGATTGAAGAAGGGGATTTTTTTTATTCGGTTTAAAGTTCGTCATAAAGAAGATGATTTTAAATTTAATTTGATTTCAGTTTACGGACCGGCTCAGGTTGACCAAAAATCAAATTTCTTATCTGAGGTTGTGCGAGTATGTTCAAAAGAAGCTTTAATAGGTGGAGATTTTAACATTATCCGTAGACCCGATGAGAAAAGCAATGGCAACTATAATGATAGATGGCCCTTCCTGTTTAATGCAGTGATTGACACGTTAAATCTCAGAGAGTTAGAATTGTCAGCAAGAAGTTTTACATGGGCTAATCACTTACAAAATCAAACTTTTGAAAAGTTAGATAGAATTCTGGTTTGCACGGACTTTGAGTCCAAGTATCCACTTACCACCGTAAATGCACTATCTAGAGAGATTTCTGACCATACTCCACTATTATGTTGCACAAACAATTCATCCTCATCTTATCAACCCCAATTTAAATTTGAATTGGGATGGTTGCTGAGAGATGGTTTCTGCGACATAGTAAGTGAAGTGTGGCAGAGTGTGCATCCTGAAGGCACTCCCTTAGAGAGGTGGCAAGCTAAGATCAGAAGATTACGTCAATATCTTAGAGGATGGGCAAAAAATATAAGTGGTGCTTATAAGAAAGAAAAAACGACACTTTTAAATAAACTAGATGAATTGGATAAAAAGGCAGAGAGCACCATGCTTAATGAAATGGAATTCAACTTAAAGCATGTGTTAAATGAAAGGCTTGCTGAACTACTTCGTGAGGAGGAACTTAAATGGTACCAAAGAGCTAAGGTGAAACATCTATTAGAGGGTGACGCAAATACAAAGTACTATCATTTGTTGGCAAATGGTAGACATAGAAAAACTCGTATTTTCCAGCTGGAAGATGGGAATGATATAATAAGTGGTGATGCTCAACTTAAAAAGCATATTACCAATTATTATAAGACATTATTTGGCCCATCCGAGAACTCTACAATTATTTTGGATGAGTCACATACTGATGATATTCCTCAGGTCTCGGCACTAGAAAATGAGTTATTAACAACTGATTTTACGGAAGATGAAGTGAGGACTGCAATTTTCCAAATGGAACATAATAAGGCACCGGGACCAGATGGTTTCCCTTCAGAGTTTTATCAGGTCTTCTGGAATTTAATTAAAGATGATCTGATGGCTTTGTTCATAGATTTCCATCATGGATCCTTGCTACTAAATAGTCTCAACTTTGGAACAATAATTTTATTACCTAAACAGAAGGATGCAAAAGTGATTCAACAATACAGGCCAATATGTTTGTTGAATGTATCTTTCAAAATTTTCACCAAAGTGGCAACTAATAGATTATCTACCATAGCCCAGAAAATTATTAGACCAACTCAAACAGCCTTTCTTCCTGGTAGAAATATCATGGAGGGTGCAGTAATACTCCATGAGACAATACATGAACTTCACTCAAAGAAACATGATGGGGTTATTTTCAAAATTGATTTTGAAAAGGCTTATGACAAGGTAAAATGGAGCTTCCTACAACAAACACTAAGGATGAAAGGGTTTTCACAAAAATGGTGCAAATGGGTGGAGCACTTCACACAAGGGGGAAATGTTAATATTAAGGTTAATGAACAACTAGGTTCATACTTTCAAACGAGAAAAGGCTTACGGCAGGGTGACCCAATGTCGCCAATACTATTTAATATAGTGGCAGACATGCTGGCCATACTAATTGCTAGAGGAAAGGAAGCAGGGCGAGTTGAAGGTGTCATCCCTCATCTTATTCAAGATGGCTTGTCCATCCTCCAGTATGCAGATGACACAGTGATTTTTATGAGTCATGATGTTGAGAAAGCAATAAACATGAAACTGATACTTAGTACTTTCGAACAACTATCGGGGCTCAAAATAAATTTTCACAAAAGTGAAATTTTTTGTTTTGGGAAAGCAAGGGATCATGAAGCGTACTACTCGCAGCTGTTCGGATGTAAAGTTGGGAGTTTCCCATTTCGCTATCTTGGTCTACCCATGCATACTAGAAAACTAAATAATAAAGATTGGCAAATGATTGAGAACAGAATTGAAAAGAGGCTAAGTGGTTGGAAAGGTAAAATGCTTTCGGTTGGAGGTCGTTTGGTCTTAATAAACTCGGTACTTACCAGTCTACCGATGTTTATGATGTCTTTTTTTGAACTTCCAAGAGGAGTGTTGGAAAAAATTGACTGTTATAGATCAAGATTCTATTGGCAAAATGACCAACACAAACGTAAATATAGATTAACCAAATGGGAAATTTTGTGCCAACCAAAAATACAAGGTGGTCTTGGTATACAAAATTTGGACATACAAAATAAATGCTTGTTAAGTAAATGGCTATTTAAATTGTTAAATGAGGATGGCATGTGGCAAGAACTTATGAGGAATAAATATATAAAAGATAAGACTCTAGGGAGCTGTTTTAAAAAACCAACAGACTCTCATTTCTGGAAAGGGTTGATGAATGTCAAAGATACCTTCATGTGTCTTGGTTCTTTCAAAGTGAAAGACGGGTCACAAACCCGATTCTGGTTAGACACTTGGTTAGGAAACAAACCACTAAAAGATAGATTTCTATCGTTGTTTAATATTGTAAGAAGAAAACAAGACTCTGTGGCACAAATACTTGGCTCGTCTCCACTAAATATTTCTTTTCGCAGAAATCTAGTGGGTACGAACCTAAGGGATTGGCACAAAATTGTTGCCTCCTTACAAGATGTGAACTTATATGAACAAAGGGATGTTTTTGTCTGGGCGTTACATTCATCAGGAAGTTTCTCTGTCAAATCTATGTATGCTGCGTTAACTAACAATGGGGTGAGAATGTCACAAGATATTTGGCAAATTAAAGTCCCTACAAAAATAAAAAAAATTTTGTGGTATCTAAAAAAGGGTGTGATTTTAACTAAGGATAACCTTGTTAGGCGACGCTGGAATGGTGACACGAAATGTTGCTTCTGTCAATCTCCAGAGACCATTCAACATCTTTTTATGGATTGTCTTTTTGTCAAATTCTTGTGGCGAGCGGTACATTTACTATTCAGTATAGCGCCTCCCCAAAGCATAGATGACCTTTTTAATAGGTGGTCTAAGAGAGCAAATAAGAAATATAATACATTGTTATTGACAGCAGCGTCAGCACTTTGCTGGGCAGTTTGGCTAACAAGAAATGAGGTGGTTTTTGACAAATGTAGACCAAAATCTTTTTTACAGGTACTTTTCAGGGGAACTCACTGGCTCCGGCAGTGGGCAAGATTGCAACGGCATGATGATCAGCGGGATCTTGCTCTAGTTGGGCAACATCTAGAGACGTCAGCTTTGCATTTCTTTGGTTCCAATGGATGGCTGTCAACTAGATTTATTGGCCTTACTTAGTCATTACTTTACGCTTGTTTTTTGTTTTTCCTTGTGCTTTGCTGTAAGTTAGAACACTATACAACCCGTTTGCTAGCCTACGGGCTGAATTCTATAATAATTGGCCTGATTCTATCGGACGATAGATGAAGCCGGATATAAATTATCCTTTATGTAAAAAAAATAGCGTGGTCACAGATCAAACTCGAGGTTTGGAAGCACACAGCCCAACAAAAGCCCAAGCATAGATCCATGCGGCCTCTCCATGTCCATGGCACAGCTCTAGGACAAGATTGAAGCATGGAAGAACAAAGCCTCAAAAACTGAGACGCACCATCAATCTTAGGACAAGAGAATTTCCGGACTATAGGACAAGGTTGTTGCGGGTGAGCCTAGGCTCGCCAAGGTTGAGGCTCAGATCCGTGTGTCCAATGAGCTTTCCGCCAACATGCAGGACAGGATTGAGGTGCACGAGCAGAGTAGCGCCATCGAGGCAGAGGCATAGATCCACTGAACCACCATGACTATGGAGCAGCTATGGGCTAAGATTTACACTTTGGAGCTCAAATTCTCCAACATAGAGGCACACAAGCAGCACGGGTCTGACATCAGCAGAGGCGACCGCCTGGTTGCTAGTGAGTACGACCACTCTTGCATGGTACCTGAGATCAAGTGCATAGAGTGGTGCCTGCAAGAGACACTAAGAAGGCACAAAATTAGAAAGGAGTTTCATTCCTTGCTACGGTTTTCAAAATCTTGTATGGAGAAACAGACGCCCACAGGAAATGAAGAAAATTAGACCCTAAAGAAGCAAGCCATTGTTGCTGTCTCCATGGAGTTGTATCTCAAGTGGTGGTCACACGCTCCATATTATCTCGCACAATTAGGGTCATGGTCTGTGGAGGAGGATTCTGATGTGGAAGCTTGACATTTCTTAAAGGTGTGGCGTATTGCTTTTTCATTAATCCAAAAGGACTTCGCTACTATGAAAGGAGGGGTTACCGGCAAGCAAGGCACAACTGCCAACCTCTTATGTAGAGGGCGTCTGTAAATCAGTTTTTCCAAAGGCGAGTTGACTTTTCCTCCTCTACAAAGAATTTTGTGCATTAAAAAATGTTTAGCTCAACAAGACCGATATGCAGGCCTACTGAGCTCATCAAGGATTGGTAGTTCATCTTCTTTAGCATGATCCAGTTAATCAAATAAAAAAAATCCATGGATAGGCCGAACGAGCCCATCCACGAGTAGCACCGCCGCCGTCGCTCAGATTGGCAGCACCCGTCCTCAACTGGATCTCATCCTCAAAGGTGCCACCGCCGCTATTGGGGAGCTGTGAGGGTGCCACCGCCCTCGATCGATTGCCAAAGGATGACGGCACCCTCAATCCATCGTCGGACGACAGCGGCGCCCTCGATCCACCGCAAGGACGTGCCACTACCCTCGATCCACCGCCATGGGGCACCATTGCCCTTGATCCACATGGATCAGAGTCATTGTCACCGGATCCACATGAAGGGAGGTCGACCGCACCGGGAGGACCTCGCGACTACCACTGAGCCACCCACGCACCCGCCACCGCTACTGAGCCACTCGCCACCCTGGAGGGGTGCGCCGCCGCTAAAGGAGAGGCCTCCACCTTGTAGAGAGGAGAGGGGAGGAGGGGCGTGCCATCCAACGGCCGTGGAAGGAGAGGGCCTCCCCGCGCGCATGGTCGACCCATGTCGCTTGGAAGAGAAGGGACGCTGTCACATGTGAGGGAAGGGAGCTGGCAGCAGGATAGGGAGGGGAGGGGTGCTGGTGGCGGGATGGAAAGGGGAGGGTTGGGGCGTTGGACTGGGAGATGGGGACAACTTGGTGGAAGAGGATGGGGACAGGGAGAGACGGCTGAGTGATGGGAACCCTAACTCCCCGTATATGTGTGTGTGTATATATATATATATATATATATATATATATATATATATATATATATATATATATATATATATATATATATATATATATAAACCTGGTACGAATTGGATATGGGCTTTTCATTGGGCCTCGGGAATATTAACCGAGGCGGAAATGGCCCGCCTCCTAAAATAGAGGGTATCTCGGTTAATAGATTTTTGGAGACAGTTATTTTTTAACTATCTTTATAAATCGATTTTGTGAGGCGGTTGACTGTAACCATCTCGGTTAATCTGAGACATTAACCAGTTGAAATGTCTGCCCGCCTCCAAGGCATATTTCGAAATTCCTTGCAAAATTTTTTTTAGTAGTGCCTTCTAGGAGCAAGATGTGAGTTGATCCTAACCTTGCCTATTTCATGACTCACGGGCAAATACTTTGGCTTAGCACTTTGACAAACATAGGAGTTTCAGCGCGAAGAGTACGTACCATGTTTGTCGAGCGGAGATTCTCATAAACAGAAGTATTCACTACGCGATTCCCTAGCAAAGCTCATATTGCACTCGGCAAAGACTTTGCCGAGTGACACACTCAGCAAAGGCACTCGGCAAAAAAGTTGCCGGCAAAGCCGTCTTTATTGAGTGTCATTTGCCGAGTGCCGATTTGACACTCGATAAATTTTAAATTGAAAAAATCTAAAAAAATAGAAATATTTTTTAATTTCGGAGACGTCCACTGGCTAGAGCCTGCCTGTCTCTATGTACCACACTATCACATATGTCTATACTGCATTTCGATCACTCATATATTATACTAAACTATATGTAAATTTATTATTTGAGATCATAAACAATTTTAAATTTTAAATTAAAAAATTGTCAACTACAAAGTTTCATAGCTTTTAGAGATCTACAATTTTCATTTAGGGAGTTTCTCCATCCGAGGTGGTTTACAAAATTTGAATTTCAAATTTGAGAAATCCGAATCAAAGTGTTGTCAACTACAAAGTTTCATAATTTTTCGAGATCTACAAAATTTATTTAGGGACTTTTTCCATCCGAGGTCGTTAGCAAAATTTGAATATTAAAATTTTTAAATAAAGACACAGTTTTGCATGACAAGATGAACTTAAATGAAAAAATTGCCAACTACAAAGTTTCATAACTTTTTGAGATCTCCAAGCTTATTTGAAAGTGTTTCCATCCAAGGTTGTTTGAAAAAACAAATTTTCAAATAAAAGACACAGTTTTGCATGACAAGATGAACTTAAATAAAAAGTTGCCAACTATAAATTTTCATAACTTTTGGAGATCTATAAAGTTTATTGAGGAAGTATTTCCATCCAATGTCATTTTTAAAATCAAATTTTATTTTCAAATAAATGAGTAAGTTTGCATGCCAATATGAACTCAAATGAAAAAGTTGCCAACTATAAAATTTCATAACTTCTCAAGATCTACAAAGTTTATTTTGGTTGTTTGGTCATTTGTTCATCCAACATGGTGAATTTAATATTTTTCATAAAATTTATATATCTCTTGTGTAGTTTCATAAACTTTAAGAGAGATATGTAAATTTGTAAACGAATTTATTTTTACTTTATCAAATAAAGAAATAAGCAAAATAAAGGTTCAGAGATCTTTAGAAATTATACAACTTTGTAGTTGAAAACTTTTTGATTTAAGAAGTGTTTTTTTTACACTTGGCAAAAAAGCCTCTTTGCTGAATGTTTTTTCTTTGGCACTCGGAGCTTCTTTGACGAGTGCAAAAAAAAACACTCGGCAAATCATTTGACACTCAGGAAAGAGCCGGATTCTGGTGGTGTATGATTTCTTATTAATCGTGGTATGTCTCTTTTCTGCCTTTATTTTCCACCTTATTAAGCTAGTAGAGCCATATATTGGTAGCTGCTATAGCTGCATGGTTTCCTTTTACACTTGGATCACTAAATTATTAAATAATGGTGTTATAGCAGGTTATAATCTGGTACTCCGTGCAATTATTGTAGCATCGTCCGGCAGAAGCTACATTTTATTATTTCCCCAGGAATACCATACGATTTCAATTCACTGAAACAAGTTAGCCATACCCATGCTGTAAGTTTACTGTTTTCTATCTTTGGTACCAATGCATTGGCTGAAATGCGGTACCGTATGGTGGTCAGTCGTTAAAATACTTTGTGAGCTACACTGTACAGTCTACTACATTATTTGTCAATTATTATCAGTCACTCATGTATAGATGATTACAAAAATTTATACTCAGCATGTGGAGTGTCCTCTGCCAATAATTACTTTAATAAATTGCACAGCTAAAAGGTCTACATTTATGAGCTTATTTTTTAGCATGAAAGTGACAAATTTTTTAACAGAGTAAAATTTTTAAGCAAATTTATACTCAGCTAAAAGTGACAAATTCAGAAGATTATGCAAATTTTTGAGCATGAATATATGAGCTTAAAACCTTAATTCGTTGTGAATGTATATAAAAATATTCAATGGATAACCATAGTGTCTTTCATTTAAAATAGCAAAGTGTTATTTCTAGTATTAATAGAACAACAGTTTCATGTGGAAAATATGGTTTCTTTCTTTCTTTCTACCTTACCTTTGAATATATTGTTTTACTAAAACTTCTTTTTATCACTCTGTTAGTTGTGCACTACTATTGTTCATTCCTCCTTAATTATACTGTTATAAGGTCGCGTCTTCAGTTACTAAGAATCGTTTCTTTTGGATATTACAGGACCAGATGCACTAAAGATTCATTGGCATAAGATTGTTTGAGAAACGGGAACGATATATTGCATCACACAGCACTTTTTGTGAGGCTACTGTGTAGTATATTTATGGAGAATATAAGTGACCACAACAGAGAAGAGGCCTTCAAGGCCAAGAATGTTGCTTTAGAGAAGATGGAGAACAATGATTTTCGTCATGCCCAACAGGTTATACTTGAATCTCAAGAGCTTTGTCCAGAGCTGGCAGAGAATATGTCCCAAATGTTGATCATCGATGATCTGAGATATATGCGCGGCACAATCTATTGTGGGTGGTGAGAAAGACTTGTACAGAATACTTCAAGTGGAAGAAACAGCAGATGAAACCAAGCAATATCGCAGGATTGCACTTTCAACTCATCCAGATAAAAGTTGTTCTGCTGGTCCTCAGGAAGCATTCAAGTTGGTGGTTGAAGCACATTCTATCCTATTGCATCCAGCAAACCGAACTAAAAATGACTAGAAAAGGAAGAATGGATCTAGTACAACATTTTGGACCAAATGCCCACATTGTGAATGTCGGTTCCAGTAACCGCAGGCTTGTCTGTCAGATATGCAACAAGCTAGCTATTCACTGCATACCGTATAGAGGATAAGGAACCCATGCCAGCCCGGCAAACTGATCATTATTTGGTTGTTGGGATGGGGTTGTGGGTGCTTCAGTTCCTTAATTCCTATATCTGCTTATTTCAGACATCCAGATTACAGGGGAAACTATGTCGAGCATTCGAATAAATTTTTGTCTTAGTGATTGTTAGGAACTGTTTGGTAGCCTCTAGTTAAATAAACAACTGTACAGTTACTACATGAGTAGCACCACAGATCTCACGCCCACGATGTACCCTTGTTGGAGGTAAATCAGTTCTTAGTATAGTTCTATATTTATTTAGTCCGATATCTTGAGTAACATTACATTCTGCATAAATTACATAGCATAATGAAACATGGTATGCTGCTCCTTAAACAAAGAGCACTTGCTTAATAGGATGCATGCCCATCAGTCATGATGGCACCGTGTGTCGTTGCTATTTTAGTTGGGTAAGACGGCTCCATTGCTATGCCGCAGAGCCCTTGCGAGTCCGAGATGCCTCGTTGCATTCTGATATAGCCCCTCTCACCCCAGTCCTCGCCCCATGAGTTCTTCACTATCCAATATTTCGTGCCATCTCGAGTTATGCCATACCCAACAGCTGCAACTCCATGATCTAGCTCCGTCCCACAGCTTCCAGTGAAGACACCCTGAGAGAAGGCACCAAGACCAGCCATGCATGAGTGCATGCACAGTTTTGATTGAAATGAGATTTTACTGTTTATAAAAGCAAATTAGATAGTACAAAATGTTCTAAGTCCATGATATAGTAAGTAAAATATTTTCAGACCTCTGAGTAGAACTGGAAGTCTTGGCCGCTAGCCTCAATAGCAATGGACACTGGCTGGTTTGCGACTGCTTTCTGTAAAGCATCTTCGTTGTTAGCAGGGACATCCTCATATCCATCTATTGTCACGTCATGGGATCGTTCCTGCAATAATGCGATCAATCCACAAAATGCTTTGTTAGTTAATTTGTGGGTTAATAATGTTTTCATATCCATTTCAAGAATCACAAAAAGAAGCGTGTTAACCGCATACTTTTGCCTTGTTACAGCTCCTCTGCTCGGCAAGATACGGATAGTTAGACTCGGTAGTGATCCCTCCGTTCCTCTTGATGTACTGGAACGCATAGTCCATGAGGCCACCGTTGCAGCCTTGGTTGTCGACGTCGTCGCAGTCCACGAGCTCCTGCTCCGACAGCGACACCAGCTTCCCGGTCCTGATCTTGTTTATGCCCTCTACAGCTGCGATGGTCGAGAACGCCCAGCAGCTCCCTTCAACAAGTACATACACACTATATATGTTAGATGTTTGTGAAGAATAATGAGCTGATAGATACACACGCACTGTGCTAGTTTTGATCTCATACCGCACTGGCCTTGGTCCTTGATGCCGGTGACCGCGCCCCGCTGCCGCCAGTCCACGGCCAGCGGCAGGTTCCCGGCTTGCGCATACATGAAGCTCCCATCGCCGTGCCGCCTAATGCCGCTGCTCAGGGCGCGGTGGTGCCGCGTCCTGGAGCCGGCGGCGTACGCGCGCCGGAACTCGTCCGTGGTCATGTCCGCGAACTTGTTCAGCGCCAGCCTGAACGACCGGCCCTTCTTGTTCGCCTCGTGGATGTACCGCACGTTCTCCTTGAACACGTTGAACCACCGCGCCTTGTCGTCCTGTTCCTGCAAGCCTGCTGGGCGCGACACCATGTAGTGGCTGCGCCACTGCTCGTACAGCGCTCGCAGGCTCTCCTCCGACGCCAGGTCCTTCTCTGTGAACGGGATGCCGGCCCGTGCCGGCGGAGCCAGCACGAGTAGCGCCAACGACACTGCAGCAAGCACCAAGCACCTCAACATGGTGGTGTGTATTTTGTTCAGACCAAACTGCGAGGTGGATCATGTGCATGCAATCTAAAGCAATATGCGTGTGCTATATATATATATAGGACACCAGTATAGTGTGGGTCAAGAGATGATGAACATTTGAGAAGTGTGGGTGAGGCTGGCAGGATATCGGAGAGGATGATGGATTGATGGGCAGTAGGAGATGGCGGGAAGGAAAAGAATAGATGATGGGCGGTAAGAGATGGCGGGAAGGAAGAGAAGAACTTTCTGAGGTAGGGATAAGTTCAGGAATAAATGCAAATAAGAAAAGGGTTGCCTTTTGGTAACTGGATAAGGCGCGGCGTGTTTGTGATAGGAAGGAAGATGCATGAGAGCTGGGAAAAGCTACCAAAATGGTTGTCCCTGTTTGTTATATACAGATTTTCTTGGGAGTGTTTTCTTAAGAAGCTACAAAGATAGAGGGAAATTATGGTTAAGGTTAGCTGGTGTGACCTAGTTTTTGTGTTTTAGAACAAAATGATGGTTGTGTCAAGCAGCGCGGTCAGAAAAAAATTACAGAAAGTACATAGCTTAGCTTTTAATTTCCACCTATTTTGGATGGTAAACTAACAGTTTTTAAGCTGAACCGAACATGCCAAGTGGCAATTTCTACATTACTTTGAAACGAGCATAGACCATACATACATTTAGTTAGATCGATCCATATAATTGAAAAATATGACAGGTATAGAAACATTATATTTATTACCAATTTTGCCCATGCACATTGCAATCCATATCTCTAATGGTTCTCAAATTCTACACAAAACTATTTATTTCAGACCAAAGTTATGAACCAAGTAAAAGATGACATCATAGTTTTGCATGTTTATTAGCCTTGTAGCAAAGTAGAAAAAGCAATTAAATGTCAATCATGGAAGTGCGTAGAGGGCTTATCGTATCTTCTCCATTAGTTGTGTTCTACCAATCTAATACGTTAGTCTATTCCAATATGTTATAGTAAAATCACCTTTATTTCTAATTAATATAGTTTATTGGCTATATTGCATCTACATTTATATGCATAGGATTTAGTATTAGCTTTAATTCATCAACATTTGCAACAAGATTGGATCTAATGCCCTGAATCCTTTAGTGGTGAGCCACATTTCATATTACTATCCTTATCCATGCCTCGATATACCAGTGTTATCGTTGTTTTTCTATATATGGTTCACATAAATTATATGTTCACAGCTGCTGCTAATGTTGAAAGAAAATTGTTGGAGCATGGACGGTGAGGAAAATTTCATTTGTTCATGTTGGTTTCTCCATGTCATTGACATTTTAGTAGCCTTGAATCTCCTTAAGTTTGGTCAATAGATTTACGTTGCCTTCTTGGACAATATATATAGTTTCCTTCAATTCTAGAACCACCCATGCATCCTCAATGGTCTATAACTAATTTTTTCCTTTTTATAAAGATAACTGTGATGTCATGTGGCGCACAACAACATGCGCTAATTAGTAGTGCTATTTTATGGCCCATACAGAACAAACCAATGAGCAATGGGACGGTCGACCACTAATCCGCGTAGGCATCACAAGTAGAGTGTAAGGAAAATAGACCATCGACCCATTTTGTTTAGATTTTGGTGTTTGGGGATCAACAAGACCAAGTTGGCCTAACGAGTTTACAAGTGTTTGTTTTGTAGTCCAATAGGACGCAAACATGGATGGAACAAAGACAGTATAGATCAACACCTCACATAAAAGACATATTGACCCACATGATCAAGCAAATATGAAGCCATGGAAGTTGAACCAAGCTGAACGCAAGGATCACAAAGAAACAAGTCAAAACAGGAGGTGCAAATAAACCATCGGATGCTGGCATATATGACCATCAGACAAATGGACAACTGTGTCTGATGCACTCTAGAAAGGTTCCAGAGAGGTACAAAGCGCATCAAACAAGTACATATGGCTTGCACCGGACAAATGGACAATGCCGGATGTGGCGCCAACAGTCAGAAATGGCTAGTTCTGACACGTGGCCATTGTGATACTTCAGAGACTGAAGTCATTTGTCCGATGCCAAGCATCGGACTATTCAATGATAACCAAAAAAGCCTGCTGGCTCCAATGGCTAGTTCTCAAGTTTGGGACTATAAATACCACCCCAACCGGGCCAAAACAGGTGTGGATCGGAGAAGCTGAGGGAACATAGTAGGGTATTGGTACACCACTTTGAAGCTCTCTAGATGTGCTTGCTAGGTTTAGGCCAAGGGTTTAGTGAGGTTTTGGCACCTCTTACCACTCCATGCCTGCGTGCACAATTGTTCTATATTGGAGGGGCTTGTAGTCTTGTGAGACCACACCGACCGTGTTTGTGGTGTGGCCGCCACAATATACCAAGGAGAACAAGGCTCGCCGTGTTTTGTCTAGAAGTTTGATAGTGAAGACGGCAGAAAGCGGTGCTGGAGAGTCTTACGGAAGGCACATCGGAGACTTACTTGCATGTGGGGAAGGCCCGAGGCTATCCATGGAGTTACCCTAACCCATAGCTTGGCCCTTGCGAGGGATTTCTTGTGAGGGGCTCCAACGAGGACTAGGTGGAAGCTTGTGTACTTTTGGATACCTTGGTAAAAATACTAGCCCATATTTAGTTTGCATCTCTATCTCATATTTAGCTTCAGCATTTATATTGATATCTTGGTTGTGTGCTCTACTTTCCTAGCTTAGTTAATAGGCTAGTTGACAGTATTGGAACCTAGATTGCATAACCTTTTTGAAGTAGAGATAGCAACACACCTAGCAAAACCATAATTACACATTTAGTTAGTTTATTTATTGCATAGGTTATGCTTAGGTCGGAATTACAGGCCATAGTTAGAAGTAGATTTTAATTCAACCTCCTCTTAGGCATTACGGTCCTTACAAAGGGATTGGTGGTATAATTGCGTTGATGGCTTCCTTTGAGATTGTAGGTCTTGTTTGGGAGTAGATGGCACATTTTGAAATAGAAAGTTTAGAGGAAAGTTGTGCATTGCTTGTGCAACTGATGGGCATAGTTAGATGTTTCCGGATGTTGCCGGTGTCATTGACTCTCAAACAAATGAGAACTAGCAGTGGTTTATGGAGAGGTTAATGGAAGCTAGTGGCACACCACCTAGTCTAACATTCTGCATATAGATTGTGGGCAGTCAACAATGCATGGGGTAAGTGAGCTTTTTCCATATGCTAAACATAGGGTTCACAAAGTAAGGGGCACATGTAGAAGACACGATGATAGTTTTTGTTGGTCAATGTGAACTGGTTGGCAAGCACAGCATAGGTTAGGCAATGGACCTGCCTGTTGGTATACGTTAACCTAAATAGATAAAGCTGCAAGCGCATGGAGACTATTGTAGCTTTTACCTAGGAGTATTCCAAGGCATTGTATTTATCCACAAGGAAGCAATGGTTAAAGAAATTGATAGTTAACCAACATGTACCTACTAACACGTATATCGACTAGCACTACTATAGAAAAACTTATTTACTGGCGGCGCCTAAAAATGTGTTTCTATGGGCTTTCAACCGCCCCTAAAAATGTCTTTCTAGGGGCGGTTTTCTTAGGAAATCCGCCTCTGAAAATGAAGATCAAAGGAGACAATCATTTTTATTTACGAAGGCAGTCAGGAAATGTCCGCCTCCAAAAATAATCTATTTTTGAGGCGGTCGTCCTAAAATACATTTTTGGAGGCAGGCATGCTATATGTCCCTCTATAAAAATAGTGGCCCAAACTGCCTATACCTTGGCCCAATATTATGTCGGGTGAGTTAGGGTTTCGGTTTCACCCCTCCACTTCTCCCTCTCCCTAGCATTCAGAAGCGGTGGCCTTAGATGTTCTCCTTCTTCACGAATGCTCTCCCTTAGATGTGTCGTCTCTCTTCCTTGCTCTCTCCCTCCCTCTACTCTCTCCTTGTGGCATGTACGCCTGGTCGCAGTGGTCGCATGCCCCTGACAGAGGGCCTTCCTCCATCTCCTCCTACTCCACACGATGGCGGTGAGCGCTCCTCCTTGACCCCTCTCGGATTTAGTGGTGGCACAGCCGGGAAGACCAGATCTAGCGTGTGGTCCACCTCCTCTCCACCATGGTGGGCTCCCTCTCTCTCCCAAGCCGCAGATCCACCATGGCGCGGGCGCTCCTCCTCGACCCCTCCGTGATTCGGTGGTGGTGCGGCTGAGGTGGTCGGATCCGGCACATGCTCCTCCTCTTATCCACCATGGCGGGCTCCCTCTCCCTCCAAAGATGCGGATCTGGCTCATGCTCCTCCTCCTCACAACAGCAATGGCTTCCTCCCCCTCGACACCTCCGAATGCGATGGGAGAGGGCGCATGTGATGGCTACGGTTGTGGCCAGATCCTGGGAGCAGGTACATGGTTCTAGCACCGACAAGCGGCTGCAACGACTACCTGTGGATGGGGTCGACAGGCCCATGGTTGGGCGAGCAGCTTAATTTTTTTGATTTTTCCTATTTGATTTATAGAGACAGTCAAAGCAACCATCTCCATTAATCTGGCATTAACTGTGACCTTTGATTGGACGCAATTCAATGCTCGCCTTCATTAACCTAAAGTGCCCGCCTACATTAAAGATATTGTAGTAGTGAGTGGAGCATGCATATCTCTATCAGGGTACTTGATGGCACCCATCTTGTGCCCATCCTTTCTAGGGGGTCAAGCCGGGGGAGAGGTTGAGTGTTCACATAGGACACTTGTGTTTCCATATGTATAAGAGTGCGAGTGTAACAAACCCTTATCCAAGCCGTGGATTCGGCATGTAATCGAACCATTTTCTAGCTATTGATGAAATGGCATGCAGCTCTCCCGTGTGTTCGAGAAAAAAAGTACATACTTGGCTGAAAACTATTTGAAGAAAACAAGAGTAAAAGTGACATGTGCGTAGTTTCAAAATTTAATGAGAATCTCGAGTTATTACTTTACACTATACTGTGTCAAGAATAGTGTCTACTAGCAAGGAGAGTTTAGTCACATTTCAAATTTCTATAGATTTCCCTGACAAATCAATAAATATATCCAAAAAAGTATATCACGTTGTGCATATGGCAGGCGAGTGCATAGTAGTACAATGCCTAGTGAAAAGAGAGCGGCAGCTTGGTTGGTATATATCAGCAGTTCTTTAAATCTGAAAGCTGGATAATAGAGAAGAGATTAGAAGCAATTGTCACAAAGAAGGTACTAAAGCAAGCAAGAACTTGGGGTGTACCAGGAGGCAAACACTTAGCATCCCTGTGTTTGTTTCAGAGAGTAGCCATATCCTAACTGTGTATATTATTTCTGCAATTTTTTAACCCCTCCGTGGGACTTTGTTACCATCTTCACTGTCAATGGAAACTAGGAGAATACTCCATGCATTGTTGCAGGAATACAGTGGAATACGTGGTATGATGACGTGGACAAACAAAATACTTATGTGTCTTGCTGACGCAGAGATTACAATTGTATGGCTAGTGAATTTTAGTTATTTGTGATAATGCATTGTTTAGTTGAACAACTTGCATGTTAAGAGAAATATAGTGACTTGCTGACGTCACTACACCACAACCCTTAATCAGCAACTGACTACAGTTGCTAAAAGTTGTTAATCAGCATAGAACAGTGAGTCGCTAAACTTAGCGAAGGACGGTCAGTTGCTAAAACCTGATAGGGCGATGGACGGTCCGTTGCTATAATTGTTTTATTCTGCATTGGACGGACAGTTGCTATACATCATGAACAACATCTCATGGTCCGTGGCTAAAGAAATTTTCCTTTCGCGCGCGGAATTTGGGCCCTTCCCGCTGTAATTTTGGCCCAAAATGTTGTAAACCCTAAGTCACTTAGCCCCGCTCATTCACCCTCATTCACCCTCAACCCCGACGCTCGTTCACTGCCGCCGCTCATTCACCCTCAGCCCCGACGCCCTCACCCTCTGCCAACGCCCGCGCCGCCACGCCGCCGGTCCCTGTGCCCCCACCTCGCAAATCCGCTGCCACCGCCGTAGGCCCTGTGCCCCGAAGCCGCACGCCCTCTTGCCGGTGGCCAGGCCCACCCTCTGCCAACGCCCGCGCCCCCACGCCGCCGGTCCCTGTGCCCCCACCTCGCAAATCCGCTGCCACCGCCGTAGGCCCTGTGCCTCGAAGCCGCACGCCCTCTTACGCCCGCGCCCCCACGCCGCCGGTCCCTGTGCCCCCACCTCGCAAATCCGCTGCCACCGCCGTAGGCCCTGTGCCCCGAAGCCGCACGCCCTCTTGCCGGTGGCCAGGCCCACCCTCTACCAACGCCCGCGTCCCCACGCCGCCGGTCCCTGTGCCCCCACCTCGCAAATCCGCTGCCACCGCCGTAGGCCCTGTGCCTCGAAGCCGCACGCCCTCTTGCCGGTGGCCAGGCCCAGACGCACGCGAACGACCTAGGCCCTCCCGCCGGTGGCCAGGCCCGAGACGCCGACTGTGCACCGACGCACGGGCCCCAGGAACGACGCCAAGCCCCAGTCGTACGCGCTCTCGGAACGACGCCAGGCCCCAGACGCCCCGCCGGCCAGGTGCTTGTCTTCCTCTCCCGTTCTCTAATCCTGTTGTACATGTCTAGATCTGTAGTATGGTTTGTGATTTGCGTCTGCAGTAGCGAATCCAGTGAATCCAACATGGTTTGTGATTACCATGTGACCAATGACTATGACCAGTAAAACTCACCTTGAAGTCGCAAGTCGCGTATTTTTTCGCGTAAAAATCGCGTGCTACGCGGCCAATGGGATTTGAACCTGCGACCTCCCCCTTGCGCGTAGCCTCCTCTACCACTCCACCCATTACTCACTTAGGCCTATTTTAGAGTTTGGTTCCTTGTATATTATCCTAAACTGAGCATCCATAGATTATTTGAGGCCCTAAACAAATTCAATATCTACAACTTTATATTGGGAGTTTCTACATCACATACCAGTATATAGCACCTTAATTAGTAGTGTCTAGACTACTTTTTTGCTGCTCTTGAACGAAATAGGTGCTTCTGCTGGCTACTGTTCAGGCAAGGTTTCTGTACTGCCAGATCCAGATTCAGTTTGTACAAGTAGTGTTCATATGCTTAATGAATCTTTGTGGATGATGCAAAAAAAATGCAGTGCTGTTTGGATTTTGTATTGTTTGACTGCAATATGGTTTGGAATAAAACAATGCAAAAGAGGGACACCTGAGTTTTTCAACTCGGACAAATGAAAGAGTGATGTCTACCTGGAATTTAGTGTATCCAACAATTTATCTATTTATATTCAGGTTTTAGTGTATCCAACAATTTATCTGTTCATGTTCAGCTTTCAGGTTCGTATCTCCTTGAGTTTTTCAACTCGGACAAATGAAAGAGTGATAGCTGAAACAACCATATGAGCTGCCATTCATCACTTCAAAGTTGTTGATCCAAGGAACTTGTGATAGGTGAGATTTATTTAACCAATTTGCGTTCATGAGTGCCTGATTACCTTGTTACGTGCTTATGATGTGCCCTGTATTTATTTTGTTGTGTGATATTGTAGTGTCAGAATATATATAAACAAAGCCTCTTGCTATCCCAACAAAAGTCTATGGATAAAACATGGATTGAGAATGAGCCTAGGTAAACACAAGAACTATTTCTTAACTACTAAGACTTAATCTAGTATTAACATGGAATTTAACACAATGAATCCCATGTAGGCACACCAAGGCATATATACAAGGTGTGAATGGTTTCATAGCTTATGCATTTAAAAATTCAGCAATAGGAAACAAGATATTATGCCCTTGCAGAAAGTGTGCAAACATATTTTGGAGAGAGGCATGTGATGTACGTGAACACTTATGTGATGGGTTTTTAAGGGGGTACACAACATGGAACCTCCATGGAGAAACTAGTTCATCTGATGTGAATCCTAGGAATAGTGATGGTGCTATCCCTATTGAAGAGGCCGAAGAGGATGAAGTATCTGAATTGCTTAGGGACCTAGCTGGAGGTCTAGATGATGGAGTGGATTTTGAAGATGAAAATTCTGATGTGCAGCCTAGTGATGACCTACGAGCCCTCTAAAAGTTGGTAGAAGCCAATAGCCAAGAGTTGTACCCTACTTGCAAGAAATATAAGAAACTGTGTTTCTTGATTAGATTGCTTCACATCAAGCTTCTTGGAGGATGGACTGATAGAAGCTTTGACCTACTACTAGATCTTCTTAATGATGCATTACCAGAGGGTTCAACACTACCTAGAAACTTCCATGAATCTAAAAAATTGATTAAATCCATAGGTCTTGGGTACATCAGTATCCATGCTTGTGAGAATGACTGCATTCTCTACTGGAAGGACCATAATGCTTCTGATTCCTGTCCAAAGTGTAAGGTTTCACGGTGGAAATCAGTTAGGAAAAATTTAGATGGAAAGCATGTTTATAAGGTTCCTAAGAAGGTTCTTCGCTACTTTCCAATAAAGAAGAGTCTACAAAGGCAATTTCTTTCATTGAAAACAGCGGCTCTTACAAGATGCCATGATGAACAACGAACATGAGATGATTTTCTTAGGCATCCTGCAGATTCTCCACTTTGGAAAGACTTTGATGATAAACATCCGGAGTTTGCTAAGGACAGCCGCAATATCCGTCTGGCATTTGCTATAGATGGATTTAATCCATATAGGGGCCAAAATGTTAGTTACAGCATTTGGCCCGGTATATGTATACCATTAAATTTTCCACCTTTAATGTGCATGAAGCAATCAAACTTCATCCTCTCTTTTTTGATTCCTGGGAAGCATGCTCCTGGTCATGATATGGATGTGTATTTTGAACCACTTATTGAGGATCTATTAGATATGTTTGTTGAAGGAGTTAGAACTTATGATCCTTCAAAGGGAGAGTATTTCTAGTTGCGTGCTGCAATACTATGGACTATTACAGATTTCCCAGGTCTAGGATATGTGTCTGGTTGTGTTACATCTGGTGAAGCAGCATGTCCTGATTGCCACTCTAATATATGCTCCTTTAGACTTGGTAATGGCACCAAGACTTGCTATATGGGTCATCGTAGGTTCTTGCATGGAGAGCACCCATTTAGGTTTGATCAGCAGAAATTTGGTTCAACCGGGATTAGATAGGCACCAACTCCACTTTCTGGAGAGGAAATTTTAGAGTGTACTAAAGATCTTGTGACAAATTTTGGCAAGGATCCATCTAGAAAAAACCAACAAGCAAGAGACGGAAGGAAGGGGAGCCGCTAGTCATTTTCAAGAGGAGATCTATTTGGTTCAAACTTCCATATTGGAAATATTTGATGATGCACCATAACTTTGATGTCATGCACATAGGGAAAAATGTTTATGAAAACTTTATTAATACATTCTTGGGCACCGATGGGAAATCTAAGGATAATCTTAATTCTCGCTTGGACATTCAAGCTCTTGGTATTAGAAGTGATCTTCACCCTGTTCAAATTGATGACCAATTTTATATACCACCTGCCCCATATTCAATGAGTACTAATGAGAAGAAATTATTTTGTGAAATACTAAAACGGGTAAAGTTTCCTGCTGGTTATGCGTCTGATATTCGACACAACGTACATCCATGTTAATGAGAAAAAGGTATTTGGGCTAAAGAGTCATGAGTGCCACATTGTTCTACAAGACTTACTACCACAAGCTGTAAGAAAAATATTACCAGAGATAGTTAGTGCTGCAGTTGCTCGTGTTAGTCATTTTTTTAAGATGATTTCTGCACCTGTTTTTCGTAAAAGTGACATGGATAATCTAGAGGCTGATATAGCTGAAACATTGAGCCTTCTTGAGGCCATATTCCTTCCATCCTTCTTTGACATCATGGTACATTTGATGGTTCATCTTCCTTCCCAAGCAAGAATGGCTGGTCCAGTACATTTTCGTAGCATGTGGCCTAGCTATTGAGAGATACTTTCTTTGGCAGATTCAAACTTAAGAAACAAACTCAATACATATTAATTTTACAACATGATGAGGCTATTATATATGTTTATAGGTTTTTTATGCGACTAAGGGTAGTGTCCGTACAAAAAGCCATCTAGAGGGATCAATCATGGAGGGTTCTATGTTTTACGACAGCCTTTACACTTTGTGCTCACTATTTACATGGGTCGACTCAATTTTACCGACAAGTTATAGTTAATGAGGGGCTGCACATAGGAAATTCAAGTACAACTATATTTCATAGCACTGGGCGGGGTCTAGCTGGGAAAAGCACAATGACTTTAGACAACAAGACTTGGCTTCAAGCACATAGATATGTCCTATTCAACTATGCTAATATAGAACCTTACTTGGAGTAAGTTTCCTAATTCACTTGACATCACATGTTTACTTTGTCATGGATAGTAAATTTACAAATTGACATTTGCAGTAAGTATTGTCATTATCTAACCTCAATTGGAGTTCGAAATCAACGAGATATCAGCCGCATGCAGCATGAATCCTTCCATGAGTAGTTTAGGTCACATGTAAGTAGGAAAAGAACATGACACATGTTATTTCCTAGTTCATGTCTAGCTTAGTTATTAATCAAAGTATTTTGTTTATCCTCAGGTCAAAGAAATGTGTGAGGAAGCACCAAATCAGATTAAAATTTTAGCTAGGATGCCCATGATGGCTGCACGAAAGTACAGTAGCTATAGAATAAATGGTTTTGATTTCCACACAGATTCCTATGATGTAGGTAGGTCTGTTCAAAATAGTGGGGTTGCTCTAGTTGCAGAGGCAACATGCTTTGAAAGTGGAAATAACAATAACTTCATAATGGGAAAGAAAACTTACTATGGATTACTAAAGGATATTGTTGAACAGAACTATTCACGTGAAGGTAATGTGGTTCTTTTCAAGTGTGATTGGGTTGACAACCAAGTGGAAGATAAGTGGGTTAAGACCGATCAATTCGGGGTCACTAGTGTCAACTTTAAGCATTTATTCAATACTGGTGAAAAAATTTCAGATGAGCCTTTCATTCTAGCATCACAAGCAGTTCAAGTCTTCTATGTTCCTGATGGAATTGATACTGAGTGGGTTTCTATTAATCAATCAAAACCAAGAAACTACTATGACATTGATAATTTGGAGATTGAGCACATTGAAAGTGGCAATGGACTAGTTGTGCCATTGCCTGATTTAAATATTGGTGTGACTGTGGATGTTGTTAATGGGATTATCCCTGCTGTTAGAACAGATATAGATGGTGTACTTGTTGATAGAAAAAAGTCTAGAAAGCAAACAAAGAAGTAAGTCTTCTTTGCACAATGTGGCTACATGTTTTTGTTATTCTTTACTTGCAAAATAGTTGCATTTATGTCTGCATAATCAAATTTGGCTAACTTGTTTATTCCTTTTTCAGGAGTGAAAATGTCAAGTGCAAGAGGAAACAATAGGGAAGCCTTTATCAATCCGTATGAGCTACAGAAAATGGCACAATGTGCAAGGAACAAACAGAAGTTTGATGAAATGAAACTAACACATTGTGCAAAGGCCCTACAGCAGCAAAACCTAGGAAAAGAATAAAGGTTAGCCTAATCCTCCTATAATGAATTGTCATGGTACAACACTTACTGATTTGTAGATCATTAATTCACAATCACATGGTATTTTTGTAGAAAACTCAGGAGACAAGTGCAGCACCACCTAACACTCATAATTTGCGGCCTAGGGTTGAAAAACCAAGTTCTGAGATTGCAATTACAAATGAGGAAATTGCTGACCGTGAAACAATTGGAGACTTCTTAAGTGACAATGAAGGTGATGTTTGTAGCATGTATTGTAGCTTACCCTACCTATGATCTTGTAGCTAATTCCTAATTATCCTTACAGTTGCAGATATGCATAATAGTACCAAAAAGAGGAGGAAAGGAGGTAGGAGAGCCACTAGAATGGATGATATATTATTAAAGGAACATGGCAGCATCCCTAAAATTAAAATAGAACTAAATAACGAAGGGCAGCCTATTGGAGAAAATTATAGGCGGCTTTCTTGTTGTATTGGAGTTCAAACACGAAAAATGTTGCCAGTTGGGTGCTCTGATTGGAGGCTTGTGGATGTTGAACTGAAAAAAGCGCTTTGGACTGACATAAAGGTACTAAACTTTCCTAGTTTTGCTAGCTGGTGGTGTCCAAGGTACTGCCGCTTCCAATACAATTCTTCACAAATTGTTTTTTCTTGACTTTCTAGAAACGATTTGATATAGATGATAAAGCCATGGACTGGGTTATATCTAGTGCTGGAGCAAAATGGAAGCAATATAAGGCAAAACTTAAGCAACAAATTTATGATGAAACATTGACTGATGAGGAAATGAAGAACTTACATGGTCATAGAATAGATCCTCATGAATTGGGTGCTCTTCTCAAAATTTGGAGGTCTCCTGAGTCTCAAGTAAGGATTAATTGATATGAATCTGTTTTTTGTTTTTTCCAGTTACTTGCCAATTGGGCTAGTTTTTCAATATACATGCACATATAATGTAACACTTCTTATCATAGGCTCTGACGGCAAGAGGAAAAGACAATCGTGCAAAGCTGAAGTTTCTTCATACATCAGGCAGTGTGAGCTATGCTTCTACTGCACATAAACTGGTATGGAAATATATCATTGTCATCTCAGTTGAATTGATCATTCTTGGGGCCTTTTGGTTTGTGCAAATTACCAACTTGTAGGGTAAGCAACTTGGACGCCCTCCTCGAAGAGATGAAGTGTATATAAAAACACATACAAGAAAAAATGGAGTGCCTTTAAGTGCTGCAGCATCAACAATTGTAAGTTTTTGTGATTTTAGAAAGACATGAAAACTTGCCTTATAGTCATCTAGAATGACAGTCATGGGCTACATTTTATATACATGTCGACTCTGAATTTTCTCTCTTTTCAGCATGGCGTGCATTAGCTTTTTCTTCATAAAAATCATCTTGGAGCCTGTTAAGTTATCATGATTGTTGCCTGCTCATGTATTAGTTCAGACATGTATTAACTTATCCCTTTTTATCAACTATTGAGTCTATTATTTAGCTAAATTTTTTTGGTGCAAGTAGCTATATTAATTTTCCACGAATTATAAATAGAACAGCTTGTTAGGCTGCTGCTTGTTAACATTAATCGATATAAATCTGGATGTTCTTAGAATTAGAATCATTACTTGTATTCATATCATTCCCTAGATTTTTTAGAAGAAATAAAAGACATAGAGATTCCAGATGTTTTTTCACACTACAAGTAAAAAGGCACATGGTAGGCCGCTTATGATTTTGATGCTGTAGTGTACCTTTCAATAGTAAAACAAGTGGCTACAATATCACATCTGAGCATTGTACATCTATTATTCTTTCTAGGGTGAGCTGAAAGAAATTGTTCAAGTCTATCCGGAGCTGATGGATAAGACAATCCAACAAGGAGATGCTTTTTCTGTTGTTTGTGGAGTAAAGGAGCCAAAGGGGCGAGTCCGTTGTTTGGGTTTGGGACCAACTCCTCAAGATATTGGTACCTCTGGAGTTAAGAAGTACACATCGACAAGGTTCCAAATACAAGTTTTGGCACGTCAACAAGTGGAATCTGAAAATCTATTGCTACGACAACGTGTCTTGGAAATGGAACAAAAGGACGAGCAAAGGAAGGCGCTAGAATCTGCAAATGTCGAAACAATCTCACAACATGGTTCTAACTCAAGACAACAAATGGTAAGTTACATCAAAATGCCTTTTCACAGCATGGTTCTAGTATACAAATCTAAATTTTCAGCATATACTAATATGATCTTCCTATGCTTGATGTAGAGCCCAAGATATGAAGAAGTTGGTGAGGCGAATCAGCATGTTCAAGGTGAAGAAGATGAGTATGCAGAGGAAGACAACTATGATAAGGAACCTAATAATGAGGCCAATCAGCAAGCTACAACCCCTACAGCCTCGCCTGCCATGAATATTACATCACCAAGGAATGATGGACAGCGCTTTTCACATGATGCACTTGTAATATTCTTAACCTCTCATGCAGATTTTATACTTGCAAATTAATAGCTAATGAACCTAGCATTTATCTATTTCTCATAAGTTTATAATCTACTTCAGGCTGGAAATGAGGTCATCTTATTTGCCATGTCCAGTAATGACAAAGTGGCCAAGGCAACTATTGTTTCAGTTAATCCAAACAATAAGCTAGATGGTGTGGCTCTTGGAACCAAATTTTGTGAAGTTATTGTGGATGTTGTAATCCAACGTGAAGCATTAGTGCCACGCCCTTATGCTGAAATCAAGACTATAGGGGATGCTCTAAAGATGCCGCTTACCTGGCCATTTAATCGGGTAATGTTCACTTGATTCTATTCTTTTTTTGATATGGGGTGAGTAATATCTACAGTTTCTAACTATGATACTTGTGACAGCTGAAGGCTTGCCGTCAACAACCAAGATCTCAGGGGGTTGCTGGTTCTTCTCAGAGATCTTCTCAAGGTGCAGCAGGAGACACTAGGCGAAGCTAGCTTGTTGGCAGGAAGGGTGCAGCAGGATCTTCTCAAGATGCTATCTTTGATTGCTTTTGGTCTACAATCTGGTAGTTTTAGGTTGTGGACTTAGTTTGTGGACTCGAACCTGATGGTCATAATATTGGATCACTTTTGGATGATAACTTAGCTAGATTATGCATTCAACTACTATATATATGCATGCTTGTATGTTGACTTTATGTCAAGAAGCTTAAGCTAGTGACATGATTATATATGTACTCATTTGATATAGATGAATGAGAATATGATTGATTTGTCCATTTGTGTATGTCATTCAATATTGTATTCGTTCTGAACGTGGTCTAGTTGTAAATATATGTGGAGTTTTTTTCTTATTTAATTGATCTCAATGGACTAGCAGTTGCTAAAAGTTATTACTGCGATGGACTATCCGTTGCTAAAACTACAAATAGCATGTCCGTTGCTAAATTCTGGGGCGATGGACGGTCAGTCGCTAAAGATAAAGTCCGTCGCTGTATACCTACAACGACGGCTTCAACAGCATCTGCTAGGGTCCGTTGCTATAACTTTTAGCAACGGACTGTCTATTGCTGTACACCCCTTGCAACAACTTCAAGTCAGTCGCTGATTAATGGTTGTGGTGTAGTGCGTGGACACTACAATTGCATGGGATAGTTGATTTTTAATTATATATGATAGTGAGTTCTTAGTTGGACAGCTTGCATGTTGAGAGATTAGATCGTGGAGTTTAGCTAACTAGGAGTATAAAATTGGCATGGCTAGTGAACACTACCGGACTCTAGTGCCAAAGGCCCAAATACACTCGGCGAAGCTTTTATCAAGCGTCACACTCAGCAAAGACCGCACGGAAAATCTTTCGCACAGAAAGTTTTTCATTAGCAAAGCGGTTCTTTGTTGAGTGCTCTTTTTCAGGCACTTAGCAAAGCCTTTGATTGAAACAAAAAAAAACATAAAAAATCAAAAAAAAAGGGAAGCCCCCAACAGCTAGCGTCCGCATGATGGTGATGAAGTCATAGTCGTGACATTTTTCATGCAAAATACACTGTTGGTGGGATTTGAACCCGTAACCTCCCTATCTTACATCTCCCTTCCGAATCATTGCACCACACAATCAATTGTGTCTATATGGCATTTCGGTTCCTCATATATTATATCAAACCACATGTAAATTAATTATTTCAGGCAAATCAAAAATTGACAACTATAAAGTTTTATAACTTTTCGAAATCTATAATTTTGATTTAGGGAGTTTCTCCATCTGAGGTCGTTTATAAAATTTGAATTTCAAATTTGAGAAATTCAAAAGTAGTTTTTGTATCACAAGATAATTTCAAATCAAAAAGTTATTAACTTTAAAGTTTAGTAACTTTTTAAGATCTATAAAGTTTAATTAGGAAGTTTTTCTATCTGAGGTCATTTGAAAATTTCGTATTTTTAAATTTTCAAATAAACACACAATTTTGCATGACACGATGAACTCAAATGAAAAAGTTTATCAGCTACAAAATTTCATAACTTCTCAAGATCTACAAAGTTTATTTTGGTTGTTTGGTCATTTATTCATCTGACATGGTGATTCCAATATTTTTCACAAAACTTATATATCTCTTATAGTTTCTAAGCTACAAGAGATATATGTAAAATTTATAAATAAATTTATTTTTACTTTATCATATAAAGAAAATAACAAACATAAAGATTCTAGATCTTGAGAAGTTATATAACTTTGTAGTTGAAAATTTTTTGATTTTATTTATTTAGGGTTTCAAAATTCAATTTGAAAATTTCTTTGCTGGATGTTTTTTTTTACACTCGCTTCTTTCTTCTTTGCTGAGGTGCCCGAACCATTTGACACTCGTAAAAGAGCCCAATTCCGGTAATGGGAGCAACCTTTGACCAAAATTCATTGATCTTTACCTACGGGATTACTGAAGTATTTCTTCCAACGAATGGTCCAGACACATTCATCTGATTATGAACTGTATTTGTTGAAAATATCTGTGCATAGGGGTGCAAAAATAGAATAATTTCAGCAGTTATACAAATAAAACTATATGGAGAAAACAATAATCGATCCGCAGCCCTAAACTATGGACAAAATCACAGGAACATGGTAAGTACCCCGAATTCATTTGTGTCTCCAAATGGAACAAAAAGGCGGCACAAATGATGGTTAGAGACAGTCTTAGTTGCTTTGTAATAAATGGGATTTGTAGCCTTAAATATAATCATCATAAGAGCAAGTAAAATAAGGGGTTATAGTGGTCTGTATGCTGACGTGAAAGAGAGAGAAGAAAAGAGACAAAAGAAGCTGGTTTATAGTCAAGTTATACACAAGAACTAAAAATTCTGTGAGACAGATAAGAAGGCTACTGAAAACTTATATAATTTGACTAGCAATTCTCACTGAAACTTTTCCTAATCGCTAATCCTACCGTGTGTTTGGTTCTGGGTTCATTGGGTTGGAGCCACTCCAACCCACGTTTTGGGGATGGCTCCAACCCTTGCTTTGTTTGGTTGCGAGAATGGATTGGAATCGTTCTGTGTTTGGTTGGAGGAATGAGCTGGGGTGGGATCCATCCCATTTTCTGTTTGGATGGATGGATTCGAACAGAACCTGGATATAGTCACCTATGGACTGAAATGGTGAGGTTACCCTCATCAATGTATGATAATTCTCACAAATATAAACAGCACACCGATCAAGTGATGACACATGGTAATTTTATCACAAACTCGAAACATTTGAGCAACCAACATATAATTTGTGCTCAACACATAGCAATATTTTCCATGCTTGCACCATGCATCAAGGAACAACGCAACAAATAATATAACCACATAAAAAGTCTTGCCATATTAGCAATAAAAGTCTTAGGCCATATCCATAGGTACATTACACATAGCAATATCAAGTCTGATGCTTGCACAATGCATCAAGTTCAAGTCTTACACAATATATAGCAAGTTCAAGACGTCCACATAGCAAGGTACAAGCATACTTAGACCACAAATATAAAGTTCTATGTGGTACTAACAAAAGAACCATCCCAAGCATCCAACTTACCCTTACTGCCTAGGATAGTTGTCTGCAATGTGCTTTGCAACCCAATTGAATTTATGTTCAAAAGACAAGGAGTTGAAAGCTCTAGCTATGTGAGGATGTTGGACTAAGTAGGAATGGTAGAAGGATAAGTGAGTCTCATTGAAACTACCCTTAAAAGCCATCACGTTGTCATACAAATCAGCCGGCACATCATTGTCTGCTTTCCCTGCTACCTTTATCGCCTTGGCTAACTTGGTACTTCCCCATTTAATTGGAGCCACCAATGGATCATGGTCAGGCCTGGCCCTCTTCTTGCCCTTGTCCCTCTTGTTAGGATTGGTGGCCTTGGTAGCCGATGAAGTTGCAGCATTGTCTTGCTGAGTTGCACCTATACCACTACCACTTTGTACCTCCATCCTCTGCACCTCGTTGTCCCAGTCATCTGTACTTTCTTCCTGTGTACCTAGAGGTACACTTGAGTCCTTTGCAAACCTGCCGGTAGCCATGGTACTTCCAAATATTGTGTGCATCTCCTCAAGGTGTTGAATAGGCTTGTTTAGGAAATCAGCATCAGCCTTGTGATCCTAGAATAGAGGAATAATTCAGCTGCTATATGTTTGAGCAATAATAATTCAGCAACTATGTTTCTAATAATTCAGCAACTATGTTTCTAATAATTCAGCAGCTATGTTTCTAATAATTCAGCAGCTATATTTGACAAATAATAATTCAGTAGCTATGTTTGACAAATAATATTCAGCAACTATGTTTGAGCACTAATAATTCAACAAATACCTTAATATGGCTGTTGTAGTGCTCATCATCAAGAGTTATAGTGAAGGTATCTTCATCCCAACCAGCAGCACTCAAACCACGAAGGTCACAGACTTTTCGAAACTTCTTTTGCCATGTCTTAAGGTGATTCTTAACCTGCTCACCACTGCGCACAATGCCAAATTTCTCTTGGAGAGCCTTTGCACATCCATTGTAGTGAACCATCTTGAAGGTGGATGAAGTCTTGGTGCCATTAACCACTAAATTGGCAAGGTACTCGAGCATGTAGCCTGACCAAGTTGAAGTCCAAGTAGCATGTCCACCGGTCCCTGAACTGCCTTCTGGTTCCATTCTTCTACAAAAATAAACAATGCAATATATGTCCTCAAATATTAATCCTAAAAAATGTAACAAATAATGCCAACAAATATTAATCCTCACTTGCTGTCCTCAAATAATAATGCCAACAAGAAGCAATCAATTATTTGTAACAAATATGTCCTCAAATACAATTTCAGCCGTCAAATACAAAGATTACATTGTCCAAACAAATGAAATACAACACAAATTACATTGACCAACACTAGTTTCCATGGCTTAGACGATCTGCCCACATTTGGTCAGCCAAGCCTTCCCTAAAAGCTAGCATAATGGCATTCTCACTTGCTGTCCCAGCATATGTGGTATGCTGGGTGTCCTCATCGTTGTCACTTGGGACATTGAACTCATCACTCCCATCTTCAATCACCCAATTATGAATAATGCAGCAAGCAACAACAATATCAACTTGAGTTTCATAAGGAAAAAATGGAGAGGCATCGTCAAGAACTTTGAATCTCCTTTTCAGTGCCCCAAATGCTTGCTCAACTATTATTCTCAATGAGCAGTGCCTACGGTTGAACAATTCCTTCTCATTTTGCACCGGATTACTCCCCCATTCATTCAAGTGGTATCGTACACCCCGAAAAGGGGGTAAAAATCCTGGTTTCGCTCCATATCCAGCATCAACTAGATAATATTTACCTATCATATGATGCCTAGTTAGGTTACATCTCAATGAAGACCAAATTTATGTACAAGACATAGGTTAATCTATTACCTTGTGGCACACGAAGGCCACCCTCACGTGATAAAGCATCACGTAAAACTAGTGCATCATGTGCTGTCCCCTCCCATCCGGCCAACACATAGGTGAACTTTTGGTCAAAATCTACGGCTGCCAGTACATTTTGAGTACAATGCTTGTATCTACCACGAAAAGCATGCTGCATTTCCTTTGGAATAGTGGCTCTAATATCTGTACCATCAAGTGCTCCTATACAATCCTATGTGATGTACAAAGAAGTCAAGATTAGGTCAATTAGGTTTGGCAAAAAATATATTTAGAATATGACATAAGGTTGACGACCGGGGCCTACATGTTTTTTTTTCTTTTGATTTGATTCCAACTTTCCAAGGCGTGAAGGGTAATAATCTAGCGTGCCTTTTCGATTTGCACCCCATTTCTGTCCTTCTTTAGGCGCATGTGTCTTGCAATCCTCTGGAACTCCCACTACCCGCTGTGTGCTTTGCTCCGCATGGCTACAGTTGCTCCACTTGGCTATAGTTGGGGCAACAATTGGACTGAGCTTCCAGAGAAGCTCCTTTTTTTTCCGTGTGATTTTATAAAATATTTTTGAACTCCAAAAATTTGTAAGCATATACGTCTATGGCCTTGTTTAGTTCCGAAATTTTTTCGAATTTCGACACTGTAGCATTTTTTTTATTTGACAAATATTATTCAATCATGGACTAATTAGGCTCAAAAAAATCATCTCGTGATTTACAGACAAACTATGTAATTAGTTTTTATTTTTATTTATATCTAATGCTTCGTGCATGTGCTCCAAGATTTGATGTGACGGAGAATCTTAAAAAGTTTTTGGTTTTCAAGTGAACTAAACAAGCCTATGACGGGGAGTATCATAATTTGAAAGCAGAAATAAACGAAATTAAAATCATGGTTGGGACCTGGGAGGATCTCATTCACATGTCGAAGACTAATTGATTAATTATTAATGATCAAAGACACGTGTCACGTGATGTCCGAGCGACCAACCAAAGTAGCCTACGCTCTCCATTTCTAGCCGCGACCTAGAGTAAAATAAGGTACCACGTCATCTCACTCTCGCTAGCACATGGCGAGCTTACCCGATCGAGCTAGCCTTTGCTCAACCACCGACATGTCCACCATCGCAAATCTGGAAAATCTTTTTTGGTGGCCTGCAAAGCAAGATCACGATGATTAGAGCTTTTCCCCCCTTTTTTGTTCAACGCGTGTTTGTCCGTACTTGCCTTGTGAGCATTATGCAAAATTGATTTGTAGCAACACATTTGTATTTTTAGAGTGTGTTTGGGACTGCTCTACAAACTCCACTGTAGAGCAGCTCCATCTGACATCTTTTTTTCTCGAACTGAGTGCGTGGAACTGAAACCATTTGGCTAAAAAACATAGAGCGGAGCTAAAAAAACATGGAGCAGAGCTGTCCTAAACACCCCCTTAATAGTAGACGAGGCTCTCTGCCCAATACCGTGTTTCTAAAAATAGTTTTTTAAAAAGTCCTCATCTAGAATTCTATTTTTAAAGAGTCGTATTTACAGCCCCTTCTAATATAAATCTTTTTTTAGAAATAACTGGTATTTTCAGCTGTATCTAATGATGTCTTATTTTTACAGGCGGTTGAATCTAGAGCTTACCATGAAAATGATTTGTTGATACATGCAATATAATAAAATTTATAATTTTTTAAACAAAATTAGATCAAGATATCAGATATACAACTTTGTAGTGGATTACTTTTTCATTTGAATTTAGGTTCATTCCATTTGAATTTCTAACATTTTGAAATTCAATTTTTTGTATTGGTCGAACAACCTCGTATGGAGAAATCACCATAAAGTTAAGATCTCAAAAGGATCTATAACTTTTTTTACGTAAGGCCTACCAACCAAGCAGTTGACAACTTTTTATTTGAGATCATCTTTTATCCCGAAATTCGGTTTGAAGTCCTCACAGTTTAAAATTCAAATTTGTGGAAAGGTCTCAGATGAAGAAACAACTAAAATAAAAGTTGTAGACCAGCTCCATAATATTATAGTTGACAATTTTTATATTTATATAATTTATCCAGAGGAAATTTTGTTTGAATTTATCACATTTTTAAACTTCAAAATTTTAAACAATCTTGGATAGGAAAGTAACACTACTATACAAATGATTTTGCAAGACGGTGCTTAAATATTAATCAAGGCAATCACAGAATTTGGCTGCCTCCAAAACTACCAGACGATTAACGGAGGTAGGCGTTTTCATTTATGAAGGCAGTCAAAAAATTGACCACCTCCTAAAATAGATTTACAAAGGAGACAGTCAAAAAAGTTGTTCGTCTCGTAAAATCTAGTTACGGAGGGCAGTCAAAAAATGACTGCCACCTAAAATAGATTTACAATGGAGGTCATCCTAAAACGTCAGCCTTTATAGATCTATTTTAGGAGGCGAGCACACTATAACACCCCCCCTCCAAGCATACGGTCCCAGCCTAGCCCAATATCCCACTCACACTATATATACTTAGACTTAGGGTTTCATTCTCCATCCTCTCTCTCAAGCTCTTAGCTCCCCCCCTCTCTCTCTCTCTACTTGATGGTGTACACCTCTCTCTCCCTTACTCGCCCTAATCTTTCTCTGTTCGATGCCAACCTCTCTCTCCCTCTCTCTGTGGCGCAGGGGGCAGCACCCACCAGTCATGGCGATGTGTTGGGTGTAGGGCCACGATAGCGATGCGCAGGGTCTAGATCTACGTGGCAGCTTGCCCCCATTCCCCACCTCCATCTCCTAGCGTGGAGGCCACGACGTGCTGGGCATTGGGCGGCGGTAGCGGCTCGTGGGCGTAGATCTAGGCAGTGGTATAGCCCTGGCTCCCTCCCTCCTCGCCTCCGATGCAGCGGGCATGGCGTGCTAGGCGAGAGGGCACGACAATGGCTCACAGGCCTAGATTTGGGCGATGGTGTAGTCATAGCTCCCTCCTCCCTCTCCTTTGGTGCAGTGGCCGCGATGTCCTACGTGTGGGGTGGTGGTAGTAGCTCGCGGGCCCGGATCAAGGCGCCGATGCAGCCCCGACTCGCTCCTCCCTCTCCTTCGGCACAGTGGTTGTGATGTGCTAGGAGTGCGGCGGCGATAGCGACTCGCGAGACCGGATCAGGGCAGCGGCACGGCCCTTGCTCCCTCCTCCCTCTTGTCCAGCATGGCAGAGGCGTGGCCCCTAGTCCCCTTCCCCCTTTCCTCTAGCGCGATGCACGGCCCCCGGCCCCCTCATCCTCCCAACAGCACTCATGGGGCCCATCTCCCTCCTCTCGGTGACGCTCGTGGCTCTGCGGCGATGGTGCCCTAGCTGCCTCCTCATGGTGTTGCTCGTGACACTGGGGCGGTAGATCTAGGTGAGCGGGTCGACGACGGCGACGTGAGGCCTAGATCTAGGACTGTGCATAGTCCATATCTAGCTCTGTTTGGGCTTTTTCTTATTTATTTATTTATTTATTTTAATTGATTTATGGATACTAGCAAAGCAATCCTCTCCATCAATCCATATTTACCGTGACCTTTGATTGGTTGCGGCTGCAATGCCCATCTTCAAAAATTGAAAACGTCTACCTCCGTTAAGATTTATGTAGTAGTGCAACTAAAACAAAAGTTAGAGTACTCTATGATATCTACAACTTTTCAGTTGAAATCTTATTCATTTAAATCTAGTTAGGGTTCAAAATGTTCATTCCAAAATTCAATAAAGTAAATTTGTCAAAAATATATACTACAAATTTGTTCAAAATCCAAATATTAATTTCAACACTCCATCCCAAAAAAACTTGATATTTTAGTTTTGTCATGAGTTAAACTATTTTTAGTTTGACCAAATATATATAGAAATTTGTTAACCTTTACGACACCAAATAGGTATATTATATAAATATGTTGAATAAAGAATCCATTTATACTTATTTGGTAATATAAACATTAATATTTTAGTGCATAAATTTGATCAAACTTCAGATAGTGTGAATTAGAACAAACTAAAACGTAAGTTTTTTGTGACAGGTAGTACAATAGAAATGTATCTACCCCAAGTTACAGTTGACTTTGAGGTGCAATGATTAGGAAATGCCCACGCGCTTATTCATGCAAAAAAAAAATCAGGTGACTTTTGACGTGTGACGATTAGACTATCAAATTAAAAATTTATTATTTTCAAGACTTGATTTGTGATTTCTGCAAAAAAAAATACAAATTTTAGATGCAGCTAGATTAGAAGGCATCCAACAAATCGATTTCCAGAAATGGTTGGACTATACGCCTTTACAAATATTTTAGCTAGTAGTGTCATATATTCAATCTACACCCACCGTTCCAAAATAAATGTTATTCTCTCTTGTTTAGTAGTTAAACTTTGACCAAATATATATATAATATTAATATTTACAATACATAATTAGTATTATTAAATATGTCATTGAATCTATTTCATAACAAACTTATTTGAAAATGCAAATATTTCTAATATTTTCTATAAATCTAGTTAAATTTAAGAAATTTGAGCAGCACGAATAGTTATATATATATTTAGGATCTTTCAATTTGCACACATGAGACGGGACTACCTTACCTAGTGCACTGCTGCATTCACTCGAGTACATAATTAACGCAAGTAGCCAGAGACGACCTATCGATCGAGAGCCATGGAAGAAATGACGCAGTGGCTTCCGGTTGCCGTGGCCGTGCTCGTCCTCCTCGCCGCAGCCGCCACTCACCTGCGCAGCAGCAGCAGCAGGCACTGCGCAGGCAACACCCGCCGCACCGTGCCAGTCCCGGTCCCGGCAACAATCGAGGTCAGAGACCCCGAGGCCGCCCGGCGCATGATCGTCGACCACGCCGACACCTTCTCCGACCACCCCGCCGTGCCCTTCCCCGTGGACCTGGACGCCGGCCACCCCAAGACGACCAGCATCAACAGCGCGCCCTACGGCCCGCTCTGGCGCGCGCTCCGCTGCAACCTCACCGCCGGCGTCCTCCACCCTTCGCGCCTCGCCCACCTCGCGCCGCTCCAGCGCGACGCCGTCGAGTCCCTCGTCGCGGACCTCGCCGCCCGGGGCCGAGGAGGAGCGGGCCGTGCTCGTGATGAGGTCGTCGCCGTCCGCGACGCCCTGTACACCGCCGTGTTCAAGGTTGTGGCGCGCATGTGCTTCGGCGACGACGGCATCGGCGAGCGCGACGTTCGCGCCATGCAGCGCACGCTGCGCGAGTTCTTCCACTCCGGCGTGGACGCCAGGCGCCTGGCGAGCTCGAGGCTGGCGAGGCTCCTGCACTGGAGGCAGTGGCGATACCTGGTCGGCACGCGCGGCCGCCTGGCCGAGGTCTTCGTCCCTGCCATCGCGGCGCGACGTCGTCGTCTCCGGCGTAGCGACGGCGGCGGTGTCCGCTCATACGTTGACACGCTCCTCGACCTTCGCGTACCCGACGACGACGACGACGAAGATGGCGAACCGTCGTCCGGCTCCGGTGGCAGCGCCCGGCGGCGCGCGCTTAGGGACGACGAGATGGTGAGGCTCGTCTGGGAGTTCCTGGGAGCCGGCACGGAGACGGTGGTGGCGTGCGTCGAGTGGACGCTCGCGCGCCTCGTCGCGCACCCGGAGGTCCAGGAGAAGCTCCACCGCGAGCTCAGCGCCGGCGACCAGCGGAGCCTCCAAGACTTGCCGTACCTGCGCGCCGTCATCCTCGAGAGCCTGCGGCTGCACCCGCCGGTGCCATTCATCTTGCGCGACGTCGTCGGCCTACCTGAGGGCGCGGCGGCGGCGGCGGCGGCGGTTGGGAAAGCAGTCGCACTCCCACCGCGCAACGGCGCACCGGTGCGCTTCGTGTTCATGGCAGAGGACATCGGGAGGGACCCCAAGGCGTGGACGGACGCCGAGGAGTTCAGGCCGGAGCGGTTCGTCGGCGGCGGCGAAGGGGAGGACGTGAGCCCTATTCCAGGGCGCAAGCAGATCAGGATGATGCCGTTCGGAGCCGGGCGCAGGCACTGCCCCGGCGCGGGGCTTGCGGTGATTCAAGCCAAGTGCTTCGTGGCCGCGCTCGTGCGCGAGTTCGAGTGGGCGCCGCCGGCGAGAGGAGGCGGCGGCGTTGACCACACGCCCACCAACGCGCTGTTCTTGAAGGTGATGGCGTCGCCGCTTCGAGCGCGCATCGTGCCACGCCGGTCTTAGTCGTTGTTGGTGTGGAATAATCATGCGATTTGAGATTCATGCATTAATTGGAGTTCTCAAATGATAGCCGTTTCGGTAATTCGGTTCGATCTATCTACCCCATTTTGCGTAGGGTACGTTCGGTAGTGATTAATTTTTTTAATTACACAGTACAACGCAGACACTCAACACATACGCACACTCACTCCTATGAACACACGTACGCAAATCCTACCCCTATGAGCACCTTCGAAGGACTGAGCCGGCAAATCTTGAAGTTCACGAAGTCACCACAGGCGCCTCGCTGTCGACGGGCACGTCGCCTACCACTTAATGCATAGCGCCGGAAAATCCTGGAATAAATCCAGAATAAAGTGCCGCACCCAGGATTTGAACCCTGGGTGGGAGCCCCCCAACCAATTTCTCTTCAAGATACTGTTGACACCGTTTTTGCGCACGTGTCCATGATTGGTAAAATGTAGGTTGGCAAGATAAGACGGCAGTGCTTGATCGACAGAGTTGCCGATGAGGATGAGTTGCCGATGGAAGGATGGTTGAACGTGACCAAGTCCATAAGTGGTGATGCGTTTGTGCCGATGGCTATGACAAGAAAGTCTGCCGATGATACGGAGGGGGAGCCTGGAAGTTGCCGATCGGCTTGTGGGGGTGTTCTAGTTTGTCACGTGAGGATAGTTTTGCGTTTTCCTTAGTTATTTAGATCGTTTTGCATACGGATTCTGTTTAATTTGGAATTCGAGTTCTAGTCGTGTCTCGTTGTAGCTCTTTGAGCAGGGTATAAATGTAGACCCTAGGGCTTTGTAAAAAACGAATCAATCAATCAATCAAACACCAGTTTTTACTCATATTCTAGCATCTATATTCGACGACTTCGTCATACCTTTTTCCTTTCATTACGAGTTCTTAGGAATTCGTCGACTTAAGCTCGGCGTGTTCTCAAGTTCCGTGTGAATACCTCTTGGCCGTGGCATCCGGGCGCATCGCTGTTGTCGGGACCAAAGTATTCAAGTTACCACCTTTGCCGATAGTAAGGTCAAATCGGCTGGCACGCCTTAACGTTTGAATCGGGTATTAGCCCTTTGTGTTTGCAGATCCGCTTTTGCATCAACACATCTTTTGGCACGCCTAGTGGGACCAGATTCAAAGTCAAGATCAACATGTCGAATACTGAGTTCGACTTGGAGAACGTTATCCCCGTGACAGAAGATAGCCTCAAAGACGAGCAGAAGCAAGCTATTGCTAAAGCCATGGAGGATTACAAGCAGCAATGCCTGAGATCCTTCAGCATAAACAGGAGCGGCGAGGTGATCCAGAAGGATGCGCTGCCGATGCTTCGGCATGTTACTTTTGAAGCCAATCCTGGTAAACTTCAAGAGATCGTCGATAGTGCTATCAACCGTGCCTTGATCAACCAAGCTGGTGTGCTGTCCAATACGGTTTTCAATGCCGTGGCCAGAACTTTCAAGGAAGGACAATTGCCACCAGATTATGTGGGCCCCTCTCACCATCAGCCAGGGTCACCAGTAGTCACAGCTCCATCGGCTGCTACAGCCGCTGCGGGCACGGAAATTCCTGTTCCTCCAAGCACGTTAGGAGTCACTAATGCACGATCTACGCCGACGACAAATCCACTGACTTCAGATAGGCAGATTAAACTCGCTACAGATCTGTTGGCATCGGCAATGTCGGGATCGATTCCTCCTCCTAACTGGTGGGGTTATGGTATGCCTCTAGAATTAACGCCGGGTACATCACAGACGACTGATGTGAGAGGCAAGGCTACTATGACATCGGCACCCCCAAGCATGCCGATGAATCAGAGTCCCCAGTATACTACAACTACTACTGCTAGACCTTACACTGGGAATTCTCAAGCTCCGACGTTCCAGATGCCTAATACATCGGCAGACTCAATGCTGATGCAACAGAGGTTTGTGACTCAGCCAGGGTACATCAATTCAATGATGATGCCCAATTTCCAGTCATCGGCAGGATCTATGCCGATGAATGCTAATTGTGGATGGCTTGGGCAGCAAGTCTTTCCGGAAACGCCCCAACCGAATCATCAGGCTACAGGGTTCCAGCAAAGCCAGATCTACCCCGGGTTCCAGAACCAAGGGGCAGTCAATCAGCCGATGAATCACGGACAACAGATCGCTGGTCAGCAATTTGGAGGTCAACATCTAGGAGGCCAGCAGATCGGCGGACCGCAGATCGGCGCACAACGGCTCGGTGGTCCGCAGATTGGGGGACAAATTATTAATCCAATGTTCTATGTAGATCGCGCATCGCACCGACACGTGGAAGCTTACCAGCAGGCGTCAGATCCGCAACCACCTCATCGGCAAGATGCCGATGCTTATTGGGCCGATAAGATTGCTGAAGTAATGAGAGATCAATTTGGGATAAAACCCAAAGTCAACACTTACTCTTATCGGACACCGTATCCTCCCGCATATGATTTAATCCCGCTTCCAAATCGGTACAAGGTACCGAATTTTACTAAGTTTTCTAGGCAGGATGATACGTCAACCATGGAACACGTCAACAGGTTCATCATCCAATGCGGGGAAGCTGGTAACAGGGACGAGTTAAGGGTTCGCTTATTCTC
This sequence comes from Sorghum bicolor, assembly GCF_000003195.3. Lineage (NCBI taxonomy): Eukaryota > Viridiplantae > Streptophyta > Magnoliopsida > Poales > Poaceae > Sorghum > Sorghum bicolor. The sequence continues at coordinate 62,201,842 of NC_012874.2, forward strand.
GTCATCATTGTCTGGATCGGCTTTCACCTGGTTTATGTCATTACCTCCCAATTCAGTGATTATTTGGGCCGATTTGGAGAAACAATTCCACAAATACTTCTTTTCTGGGGGTCCATGAGAAGAAGATAACCGATTTGGTCAAATTGAGGCAACGCAATGATGAATCGGTTGAAGGTTTTGTGCAGAGGATACGGGAAGTCAAGAACAAATGCTATAGCCTGGTTCTGGATGATCGGCAGCTAGCCGATTTGGCTTTCCAGGGCCTGTTGCCGCACACAAAGGACAAGTATGCATCTCAGGAGTTTGAAAGCTTAAGTCATTTGGTGCAGAGGATTTCTGATCAGGATATCAAACCTTTCGAGCCCAAGAGAGCATGAAACAAGAAGGTGTCCTTTGTTGATGAAGCAGCAAGCTCAGATTCTGATGAAGAACCGGTCATCGGCTTGGCAGAGTGGGTGAAAAACAAGAAACCGATGTCTTGCCCTTTTGGGCATAAAGAGCCAGAGAAGTTCGCGTTTGATATCACTAAGGCCGATCGGATATTTGACTTTCTACTTCAGGAAGGTCAGATCAAATTGTCACCTAATCATGTGATCCCATCGGCTGAGGAGTTGAAGAAGATGAAGTATTGTAAATGGCACAATGCAACTTCTCACAGCACCAATGAGTGCAAAGTCTTTAGGCAACAGCTGCAATCGGCTATAGAGTCAGGGAGGATCAAATTTGACAGCTCCAAAGCTCAGAAGCCGATGAAGATTGATCAACATCCTTTCCCAACAAACATGTTGGATGCTAAGGGAAAGGCCAAGGTCTTAACATCGGAAGCAGCTGAAAGAAGTGCATCGGTGGATCCTCAGCATCAAATCACTATCGCCGATGCGAAAGGAAAAGGCCTAGTCCAGGAGAGAGCTAACTCAGGGAGGCCTCCCCGATCTGGTATTGTGATAACTCACAGAAGGCCTCGGGAGACTTGGCAGCAACGTGAAGATCGGTATCGGCGCCAGCAAGAGGACTATCGCCGGGAAGAAGAAAGACGCCGGCAGGAGTGGAATCGGCATAGGGATCACTGCAATTGCCCGTTCTTCATTCATTGTTGGGAGGAGAATATCAAACTTCCCACTGTCAGAGATTGTCCTGAGTGCAACGGTTATGACCGGTACGACAGGTCTGATCGGCGCTATCGTGATAATGATCGGCAATTTAATAGGCCGATTAGAGGGAGAGCATCCGTTCATGATCGGCTGGGGTCAGGCTCAGCGTGCACGACAGGCTTGGAGATCGTGTTGAGTATTTCCCCAGGAGCCAGGAAGAACTTGAAGAGATGGCTAATACACGGGTTCCCGATGAGTTCATATTTTGCAGGGATGCCAACACTTATCGGGTGGAGTCAAGGGAAAATCGTCGCCCAGCGGTGAGGCAGCAGCAATTTCCTCCATGGTGTCCAGAGGGGTTGACTAGAACACAGAAAAGAAGGCTGCAGCGTGAAAGGCGAGAAGAGTTAAGCAAGGGGGAGAACTCTGGGCAGTCTGGGGATCAGCAACAACCAGATCCTAAGGGGGAAGGTCCATCGGCGGATGTCAACATGGTCTTTATGTTGCCGATGGAGTTCCTTGCACCGTCCAGTGATGATGAGTTGGAGTTCTCTGATCAAATAGCTCAGTTGACTCTGGATCCGATGACAGCTATCTTCGAGAAACCTGCCGATGATGAAAGGCAACATCTTAAGGCTTTATTTGTCAAAGGGAGAGTGGATGGTCAGCCGATGACTAAGATTCTGATTGATGGTGGGGCTGCTATCAACATCATGCGTTATACAGTGTATCGGAAGCTTGGAAAAGGAGATCAGGATTTGACCAAGACCGATATGATGCTCAAAGACTTTGAAGGCAATGTGTCTCCAGTTAAGGGAGCTATCTGCGTAGAATTGACCATCGGCAGCAAAACTTTGCCGACAACCTTCTTCGTAATCAGTGGGAAAGGTGCCTACAATCTGTTGCTAGGGAGAGATTGGATTTATGCCAATTGTTGCATCCCGTCTACAATGCACCAGTGCTTGGTCCAGTGGGTAGGTGACAAGATTGAGATTGTCCCGGGAGATTCTTCCTATGTTATTGCATCGGCAGAGACAGACACCTACGAAAGGACTAGGTGTATTTCAGGAGAAGTTTGGGAAAAGGATTTTCTCAAGGTTGCTGATTATGAAATTCCACCGATCCAAGCAGTCGGTTCTGACGAATGTTTTTAATGGATAGGTTCGCCGATGATGGAAAGTTAGGCCAGGGGTTCACATCGGCCAATGATTTGGTAGAAGTAGATATAGGTAGTGGTGATAAGCCTAGACCTACTTTTATTAGTGCTAAGTTAAGTCCTGAGTGTAAGCAACAGTTAACTGATTTGTTGAAGGAATTCAAAAATTTCCGATTAGAGTATATTCCTCGATTACATAATGAAGAGGCCAATCGGTTGGCTCAGCATGCCTCGGGGTATCAGCCTATGATTAATACAATATCGGCAATCGGTGCCAATGATTGAAGAAAAGAAATCATTGATTATTTGAAGGATCCATCTAAGAAAGTAGAAAGACGGGTTCGGTTTCAGGCCACCAAGTATGTGCTCCTCGAAGATGAATTGTATTATCGAACTATTGACGGGATTCTTCTCCAATGCTTAGGTGATGATGAAGCCAAGAGTTTGATGGGAGAAATCCATGAAGGGGCATGTGGAGCACATCAGTCGGCTTTTAAGATGAAGTGGATGATTAGAAGGAATGGATATTATTGGCTGACTATACTTGAGGATTGCTTTAAGTATTTCAAAGGGTGTCAAGAATGTCAAAAGTTTGGTAATATTCAAAGGGCGCCTGCATCGGCCATGAATCCTATTATAAAGCCTTGGCCGTTCCGAGGATGGGCTATTGATTTGATCAGCCAGATTTATCCACCGTCTAGCAAAGGGCATAAATTTATTTTGGTTGCCACCGATTATTTCACTAAGTGGGTTGAAGCTATTCCTTTGAAGAAAGTTACATCGGCCAATATGATTGACTTCGTGAAAGAGCATATTATCTACCGATTTGGGATTCCTCAAACAATTACTATCGATCAGGGTACCATGTTTACATCGGGAGAGTTTGATGAATTCGCAATCGGTATGGGAATTAAAGTATTAAATTCTTCTCCTTACTATGCTCAAGCTAATGGGCAGGCCGAGGCATCTAACAAAGGGATCATCAAGCTTATTAAGCGAAAAATTGGAGAAAACCCTAGGAGGTGGCATACATTATTAAATGAAGCTTTGTGGTCATACCGGATGGCTTGTCATGGATCGACCAAGGTTTCACCTTATCAATTGGTGTATGGGCATGATGCAGTGCTACCTTGGGAAATTAAGGCTGGGTCTAGGCGAATATCTTTTCAAGATCAATTGGCTGCCGATGATTATGCTACTTTAATGACAGACGAGTTGGATGATTTGGCAGGACATCGGCTGAAGGCCTTGATGAGCATAGAAGAGAATATGAAGAGAATCGCCAGATGGTATGACAAGAAAGTAAAGGCTAAGGAGTTTGCCGATGGAGACTTGGTATGGAAATTAATCTTACCGATCGGGACTAAAAGTTCGAAATTTGGAAAGTGGTCTCCCAATTGGGAGGGTCCCTATCGGATAAGTCGATCAGCTCCTAGTAATGCCTACATTCTAGAAACTCTCGAAGGAGTCGAATTTCCCAGAGCGCTAAATGGTAAATATCTGAAGAAGTACTACCCCAGTATATGGGTCGATGCATAAGAAGTTTAAATGCTGATAACACTCCTATCGGCTGGATCAAAGTATGCCTGGGGCTGGACTTAATGTTTCAAAAGATGCCGATAACAGTCCTATCGGCTAGACTAAATGTCTGGAAAGCTGGAAAGCAGAGAAGCGAGGATGTATTGCCGATGAGGAGCTCATAGGTTCAGCAGTGCCTGGATCGCCGATATGGCGTGCAGACGGATCTGGTTGGCGTCCTCTATCTCCTTCAAATCGTCATCGGCAGAACCTTCTATCGGCTTTAACTTCTTCTTCAGCAGCAGTGCCTTGCGACCATGGACGTTTCGCTCCTGCTCAAGAAGCTTGATTGTCTCCGGCAGTTGGCTTTCTTCCTGTCGAGCTTGGGACAGGGCGTCCTCTACTTGTTTAAGTTCTGCCAACAGAGTTTCTCTTCTTGCCGATAGGACGGAAATCTTTTTCTTCAGAGCGTCTCCCAAAGACTTCAAGGTGCCGATGTTCTTGTGCTTCTCATCGGTAAGGAGCTTTTCTTTCGTCATCTCCTCAGAAAGCCGAGCCTGAGCGGCTCTATCAGCAAGGCGTTGGGCAGCCCTCTGGTATTGCAGTTGACGACTCTCTAGATGTGCTGCTTGAAAAAGAATTTCTTCGACATCGGCGGGGATTTGGCCTCTCAAGGTCTTGAATAAAGCTTTGGCCGGATCGGAGTCATCAGCTAGTTGAGTTGTGTCTTGATGAAGGAGAGCCGACAGTTCTTCCAGCCTTGTCCTGATCTCTGCCAATGTAACCCCAACTGCTCGGGAAGAGCTTGCTTCCTCACCTTCATCCTCAGAGACGTCAATGACAAAGGAGAAGAGATTGTCGGGAGAGTCTTGTTCCTGCAAGGAAAATAAAGTGAGTCATTCCATGATCATATACTGATAAGTAATACTGATGGAAACTGGATGGCTTACTTGCTTCAAGACGATCTCTCGCCTTTGACTAGAAGATGCCGATGGAATCACAGGTTGATCTGCTGAGACTGCCGATTGAACTATGTCAGCTGGAAAAGTAACAAAGATAATTGTAAGACAGAGAAAATAAGTTCATCGGCAGTAATCTCATGAAAATATGTTACCTTGAGGAAGAGCAGTACTTGTCTGGATGGAAGAAACCACCGATGCTATAATGGAACCTGCTGGATCGGTAGTTTGTTCATGTACGTCAGCCAATATGTCTTCTGGCTGAGGTACTTCTGGTTGAGATTCCTCTGGATGAGGATCTTCCGCTTGTGGTGCTTCTTGCGGTTGAGGAGGAGATGGTACTTGCTGAGTCTGTGTTTCTGGAGGAGAAGGAGAAGATTCCACCGGAATTGGAGATACCGGAGGAGGAGGGGGAGTTGCCACTCTTTGGCCCTTTGTTTGTGCTCTGGTACTCTTGACACCTTTTCTCTTCTACTGGCTGGACTGAGGGGCATCGGCACCTTTGCTTTTGGTCCTTGCCGATGCGCTGGTGTGCTGATGCAGAAAGAAAGACTCGTAAGTACAAGTGTGACAAATATAAGAATGATATCGGTATAAAATTGAAGGTATACCTTGAACGCCTGTGCCAAGGTAGAAGCAGCTACCGATGAAGATATCTGAGTCCTCTTGGTGGTGACTTTCTTGAGACGCACACCTCGATGCATGATGGCGGCCAGGGTGGGAGCGTTGTTGCCGATTGAAGAGATTGGACCTGGTGGGAATAGGTCAATCGGCCTGCCACTCCTACTGACCGACGGAGGGGTGTTGTCAACCTGCAAAATAATACAAGAGTGAATCACTGATGGAAATAACCTTGAGAGAATTGAAACCTCGGTTCGAAGATACTTACAGTGTTGTCAGGTACTTCGTACTCGGGATCGATCATGCCGCGGTACGTAAGAGCCGATCTATAGAACAGATGCTCCTTCCATTCTGCCCACCATTGCTTATACGCCTGAGTGATGAAGGCGGCTGGAACCCACTCTGATAAGTCTGCATCTGTATCGGCACTTGATGGCAGTTAGGCTACTCGAATCCATTCAAGGAGGCTAGTGATGGTTTCCCTGGGTTTTATCACATCGGCATAACAGAGTGCGATCGGCAGCTGACCGAAAGCTAATTGACGAGCTAGTGCCGATGGATTGTAAAACTCATAGGTCTGGATGGAGGTTTTCTCACTGCCAAAGAAATTCACTAGTATAGCTCTGGGAGTGATCAGTGCCATCATCACTTCATGATCCTTGTTGAGAGCGTCATTGAACGGGTTGAAAACCAGAGGAAACATGGTGTCTGGATCATCATAAGGCAACCATGCTCGTTGCTCTATGGTCAAGCCTTCGTACAAGGTTTGGAAGAATCGGCTGACCTGATCTGGATTACCTCCTGTACCAGGCAGAGCTATGACAGCCTCACCGAAGTTTAGGGGAGGACGTGTTGCCGATTCTTCTTCATCCAGTTCATGGTCCTCGGCTATGTCCCTTGGAAAACGCTGTGCAAAAAGATCAAACTCAAGACGCTTGTGCATGTGGAGGCTGAGCCACATGTCGATGAACCACTAGGGACCCCCCAAGTTGCCGATAGGCTAGCCGAGCAGGAGTTTCTTAGCTACCTGGTGGAGAAGATGGTAGGCAGCACCAAGCAAGTATCGGCCGAGAGGAAATCGGCCACCGTTAGCCAGTCTCTCTGCTGCCGATAGATAGACGGAGGTCGGGCCTACCGATCGGCCACAGAATACGAACTTGTCCAGCCACATGTTCAGAAAGGTGGTTTGTTCCTTTATATCGACGGACCCCGTTTTGCGGTACTTCTGAATGTACCCGGACCAGCTGCCGATGGAGCGGGTTTCTACCTTGGCACTAGGCGTAGTGTCAAAGAAGTGGGTGCTATCGGCAGAAGATACGTCTAGGCCGGTAAGCATAACCACATCGGCAAGAGTAGGGGAAGCGGGACCGTGGCCGAAGACAAAAGCATTGAGTGTGTCTGACCAGAAGTACGATGCAGCTATCAACAATGACTCATTCTTATGCATATCGGCGATGGACAATCTGATGCATTGGTCCAGTTTTCTCTCGCCCCATTGGACTTCATTCGAGTGGCTAACCCTCAAGAACCAGTCTTTCCATCCCACGGTAGGACTGGGCCAAGAACGGAAAGTATCCTTTCATAGATCCAAAGAGAAGTTCTCGGCTCTAAAAGGGATCCTGTTGGTTTCTACGTTAATGAGGTCGGTTGGATCTGGATTCCCTAACGGACCAAGACATTGGAGGTGTGGTTGATCGGTGGGGATGACAATTTTGTTGGATAGATCCTAATGGTTTTGAAGGTAAAGGAAAAACAAAGAAAGAAAAAAAAATGTTCAGTAAAATGGATTGCGGATGAACAGGGATGCGAGAAAAAGCACAAAAGGTGGAGTGAAGAACTGACCTCAGGAACGGCGAAGTTGATGGCCATCTTGTCACGAAGAGGGTGGTCGAAGGCTTCGGAGTTGGTGAAGGAGGGGCTTCGTTGGAGATCTTGGAGCTCTCGAACAGCGCCGCCGCCGGAAAAGTGAAGTTGGAGCTGTGGAATGATGTGATGGAGAAGGAGTACCCGAGAAGGAACTATTTATAGGACAAAACGGGCAAGGGCAAATTTGACTTATCTCTTCGCCGTATCCGTGAAATCTGAGGGTACTCAGGTAGATGTGGTAACTGTTCGCACGGTAATCATGGGATTGTGCAGGCGATTTGACAGGAAGCGGTCATTATCCAGAGATGTTTTACTGTGCGAGATCTCCTGGTCGGTCCATCGGCAGCGCCATGTAACGGTCATATTGCCGATGGGCGAATAAAGTGGGGATAGCCGTTTGGGAGGATAAGATATGGACGTCCTGGTCAGTCCATCGGCAAGTCCCTGTAACGGTAATATTGCCGATGCGCGACTAAAGTGGAAATGTCCGTTTGGGAGGTTGAGGATTTCGAGGAATCTGCAGAGGAATAGGATCAGAGTTGTTCAAATTAAGGCTGTTAGTTACCAGATTGGGAGCGTTAATTGCGGAAAGGCATCATTACTGCAGAGAATTTCGGAGCATTAATCATTTCATACTCCGAAATTGGGGGCATGTGTTGACACCGTTTTTGGGCACGTGTCCATGATTGGTAAAATGTAGGTTGGCAAGATAAGACGGCAGTGCTTGATCTACAGAGTTGCCGATGAGGATGATTGCCGATGGAAGGATGGTTGAACGTGACCAAGTCCATAAGTGGTGATGCGTTTGTGCCGATGGTTATGACAAGAAAGTCTGCCGATGATACGGAGGGGGAGCCTGGAAGTTGCCGATCGGCTTGTGGGGGTGTTCTAGTTTGTCACGTGAGGATAGTTTTGCGTTTTCCTTAGTTATTTAGATCGTTTTGCATACGGATTCTGTTTAATTTGGAATTCGAGTTCTAGTCGTGTCTGGTTGTAGCTCTTTGAGCAGGGTATAAATGTAGACCCTAGGGCTTTGTAAAAAACGAATCAATCAATCAATCAAACACCAGCTTTTACTCATATTCTAGCATCTATTTTCGACGACGTCGTCATACCTTTTTCCTTTCATTACGAGTTCTTAGGAATTCGTCGACTTAAGCTCGGTGTGTTCTCAAGTTCTGCGTGAATACCTCTTGGCCGTGGCATCCGGGCGCATCGCTGTTGTCGGAACCAAAGTATTCAAGTTACCACCTTTGCCGATAGTAAGGTCAAATCGGCTGGCACGCCTTATCATTTGAATCGGGTATTAGCCCTTTGTGTTTGCAGATCCGCTTTTGCATCAACAGATACATTTTGGATCCAAATTCTCTTAAAAAAGGGGATCGCAATAATAGAGGCACATTAAAAAAAATAGGTTTCTCTCGAGTGACAATGCAAAGCCGTCAGATCATCATCGTCCGGTTAGGGTCACACGTGCACTATTCATCTTCCTCATTGTTGTTCCCTTCTGGTGTCCGCGCCAGCTGCCGTCTACCCCAAGCAATGACAAACTTCTCATCTCCAACGCCGGTCAGCTTCTCTTGCATGCACGCAGTCGTCTTCTTCCTCCACTTTGGCAGGGCGCAAGCGTGAAATTAGGAAGCATGCTAAAAAAACATTTTTGACGATGCATCAAAATGACTGTGAGATCATTTTTCTGGTCGGCTACAACTAATTAAAAAAAAAATTCATAAGAAATATATAAATAAAATTATGCATGGTTCCTCGATTATTTGTCAATTTTTAATAATAAAACTAAATTTTGGGGTTTCTAAGGCAGAAATTAGATTTAATTCTTCAAATTAAGAAATAAAATGTCTACTGGACAAACATAATTGGTTTGTCTATTCTTCCACACACACAAAAAGAATTGGATGGGACTAGAGAAAAAGTGTTAAGAGGGAAGAGACCAGGATAAAAAGATCGAGAGACATATCTTGATGGGCGCAAACATTCTCTCTAGATTTCTTACTGTGGTCCTCAAGATAATATTTCACCCACTATTTGACCAGTACGCCCATGTTTTTGCTGGGCCCAAGCTATTTCTAAGCATGGGCTTATCCTATTTGGGGCCTAATTTCCAACTTTACGGAGCCCATTTTCAGGCCTAATTTGCCTTGTTTAGTTTTTTTCAAGATTCCCAATCACATCAAATCTTACGGCACATGCATGAAGCATTAAATATAAATAAAAACAAAAACTAATTACATAGTTTGCCTGTAAATCGCGAGATGAATCTTTTGACCCTAGTTAGTCTATAATTGGATAATATTTGCCACAAACAAACGAAAGTGCTACAGTAGCGAAATCTAAAAAATTTCGCCAACTGAACCAGGCCTTAATTTTTGGCCTAGGCTGGGTTTTTTTTTGTGTAAGAGCAGCTCAAACAGTATTAAGGCCTTGTTTAGTTTCTAAAAATTTTCAAGATTCTCCATCACATCGAATCTTTATACACATGCATGAAGTATTAAATATAGACGAAAATAAAAACTAATTGCACATTTTGTCTGTAATTTATGAGACAAATCTTTTGAGCCTAGTTACTCTGTAATTGGATAATATTTGTCGCATATAAACAAAAGTGCTAAATTTCGCAAACTGAACAAGGCCTAAAAGAGCCAATTCACAGGTTATTTTATTTATTGAGCAAGAAAGAGAGAGAACGATAAGCTAGTTCACTTATTTTTTTAAAAAAAACTACTTTGTTAGGTTACTCTATGTTTATTTATTAAGCAAGAGAGAGAACGATAAGAAAATAGAAATATATTAATTAATCAATTAATACATCAATTGATTGATAAAGCAATTCACATTAGCAAATTTATATTGCAAACTCACGCCAAAATATCCTTCCCCTCATGCGTCAAAACTCGAAAGCAATTGTCCTACCTGGAGTGAGTGTTGGTTGAAAGTTCAGAGAGATTAACATATGAGGCATTATATAGGAACCACACAATTATTACATGCATTTAGATATGCCAAGGGCCTGCTGGTGCTATGCGACTATGTGTGCTGCATGGTTAAGTAGTGGTGAGCTGACCGACGTCGTGACCACTGCTGCAGGATTAAGCATTAGCACCGGTCGGAAACGGCCTGTTGCTCCGGTTCCTGAGCCGGTGCTACCCTTCCGGGACTAAAGGCCCACTCTTTAGTCCCGGTTCGGGCAACCGTGGCTAAAGCCTCCCTTTAACACCGGTTGGTAATACCAACCGGTGTTAAAGGGTTTCTTTTTTTGTTTACTTCTTCGGTTCTGTTTATTGTTTTTATATAATAATAATAGGTTTTTCAATACATGTTTTTGCTGATACAATAATATATTTATATTACACGCATATTAAGCATATATAAATGAAAATTATAGGCTTAGCTTAATAATTAAGCTTTGCCTATAATAAAATAAATAGGCCACATCAAAAATTAAATTGATATGTAAAAAGCTTTATATATATATATATATAGTTTTATATGTACAAAATTCGTAACACATATATACATAGAGTTTTTTCTCCCAATGATGTCTACAAACGATACAAATGATCATCGTTGTTTGGAATAAGAGTTTCGTTGCCGTTGAAGTGAAACTCGCCGTTTGGATTGATCACTTGCTCGCGGAGAAATCCTGCTATCGTCTCTTGGATAGCTTTGATTCGGTCTTTTTGTATGACCTTTTCCCTCAACCATTCCGTATTTAATTTGAAATAAATAAAAAAGGTATTAGTTATCTAAATTATTCAATATAATTCAGGAGATAATGAAAATAGACATGTAATATACTTTGAGCGTCTCTGTGGGTGTTTGATTGACTTGTGCCATTATGAATTTGCACACGTAATATGCATATAGATTGTTCCCCTCTTCTTGTCTTAAACATGAAAGGTCCTAATATGGCTAGAGGGGGGGTGAATAGCCTATTTAAAAATTCTACAAACTCACTAGAGCAAGAGGTTAGTAAATAACAAAGCGAAGCTTTTTGCTCTAGCTCTAATGGGGTGTTTGCAAGCCACCTATCCAACAATTCTAGTTGATATAATCACTAGGCACACAAGAGCTATGTCACTACTTACACTAGAAAGCTACTTAAAGTTTCTATACAAGTAAGTAAGCTACTCTAGTTTGCGGGAATGTAAAAGAGATGGTTTGAACTTTATACCGCCGCGTAGAGGGGATGAACCAATCAATAATATGAAGTCCAATCACCGGGAGAAATCCAATGAACAATCACAATGGAGACACACAATTTTTCTCCCGAGGTTCACGTGCTTGCCGGCACACTACGTCCCCGTTGTGTCGACCAACACTTGGTGGTTCGGTGGCTAAGAGGTGTAGCATGAACCTCGTCCTCACTAGGACACCACAAGAACCTACCCACAAGTGAGGTAGCTCAATGACACGAGCAATCCACTAATGTTGCCTTTGGCTCTCCGCGAGGTAGGCACAAACATGTCCATGAGTTGTTCATTAGTGAATTCATTTTCATCATCACTATCACTATCATGTTCATGTTCACTTTCACTTTCACTCTCATCATATTGTACCTTGTGGCCCTTGGCCATGAAGCATGAAGGAGTGTCGAAAAGTGATGGCTTGTTGATAGCAATGCTTGCAAGCGCCTTCTTCTTGGATGCCTTGTCATCATCACTAGAATCATCATCCGAAGAAGCATCACTATCCCATGTCACAACATAGGATCCACCCTTCTTCTTTTTCTTGAAGACCATCTTCTTCTCTTTCTTTTCTTTCTTCTCCTTCTTGTTCTTCTTGTCATGCTCATCATTGTCACTATTGTAAGGACAATCCGCCACAATATGATCGGGGCTTTTGCACTTGTAGCATAGCCTCACATGCTCCTTGTTCTTGAAGTGATCTCTTCTCTTTCTTGTGTGATAGCCCTTCTTCTTCATCATCTTGCCAAACTTGCGGACGAAGAGTGCTAGTGCTTCATCATCACTATCATCATTGGAGCACTCCTCATCACTTGATTCTTCCTTCTTGGCCTTGCCCTTGTTCTTGCTCTTGGATGAAGAGCTAGCTTTGAATACTACACTCTTTTTCTTCTTGTCATCATCATCCTTCTTCATGACCTCATCATCATCATTGTCATTGTATTGATCTTCAGTCATGACATCTCCAAGTACCTCATTGGGAGATACACCGGTCAATCCACCTCTAAAGATGATTGTTCTCAATGTCCTGAACCTCTTGGGCAAGCACATCAAGAACTTGTGAATGAAGTCCTCATCCTTCACTTTCTCACCAAGGCCCTTGAGATCATTGATGATGACTGGGAGCCTATAGAACATCTCCGGTATTGATTCATCATCCTTCATTTGAAGTTTGAAAGCTTGTCTTTGAGCATATACAATTTGGCACTTTTTACCGTTGTAGTGCCCTCATATGTTTCTTCTAGCCTTGTCCACACTTCACTTGCTCTCTCAAGATCTTTGACTTGTTCAAATACCTTTGAATCAATGCCATTATAGATTGTGTTGAGAGCCATTGTATTGCATTGCTTGTTTGCTCTCTCATTGTCGGTGGGGTTGGCGGGGTCAAGGATCACAAAGTCATTCTCCGTGACTTCCCACACTCTGTCATTGATTGATCCAAGGTACATCTTCATTTTCTCTTCCAATAGTCAAAGGAACTTGTGCCATCAAAGAATGGTGGTTTGCCCCCAACATGGTTGAACACTATTTGAGCCATAATTTGAGCACCGAGGTTGTTAAGCCTTCACAAATGGTGACCACGGCTCTGATACCACTTGAAAGGTCCTAATATGGCTAGAGGGGGTGAATAGCCTATTTAAAAATTCTACAAACTCACTAGAGCAAGAGGTTAGTAAATAACAAAGCGAAGCTTTTTGCTCTAGCTCTAATGGGGTGTTTGCAAGCCACCTATCCAACAATTCTAGTTGATATAATCACTAGGCACACAAGAGCTATGTCACTACTTACACTAGAAAGCTGCTTAAAGTTTCTATACAAGTAAGTAAGCTACTCTAGTTTGCGGGAATGTAAAAGAGATGGTTTGAACTTTATACCGCCGCGTAGAGGGGATGAACCAATCAATAATATGAAGTCCAATCACCGGGAGAAATCCAATGAACAATCACAATGGAGACACACAATTTTTCTCCCAAGGTTCACGTGCTTGCCGGCACACTACGTCCCCGTTGTGTCGACCAACACTTGGTGGTTCGGTGGCTAAAAGGTGTAGCATGAACCTCGTCCTCACTAGGACACCACAAGAATCTACCCACAAGTGAGGTAGCTCAATGACACGAGCAATCCACTAATGTTGCCTTTGGCTCTCCGCGAGGTAGGCACAAACCCCTCACAATCACCAGGAGATGGCCACGAACAATCACCAAATCGTGCCAATGCTCCTCCGCTGCTCCAAGCCATCTAGGTGGCGGCAACCACCAAGAGTAACAAGAAAACCGCAGCTAGAACGATCCCCAAGTGCCACTAGATGCAATCACTCAAGCAAATGCACTTGGAATCACTCCCAATCTCACAAAGATGTTTAATCTATGAATGAGATGAGTGGGAGGTGTTTGCTTAGGCTCACAAGGATGTCTGCGTCCGGTGGTCCAACGTCAGCCGCGTGTCAGAATCTAACGGTAACATGCAGAGCACCGGACGCTGAGCAAGATACCACCGGACGCGTCCGGTGCACACCGGACCCATGCGCAGAGAGCTCCGCAAACTCGCACGGTCACCGGACGCAATCCCCCGGACGCACCCTGAGCATCCGGTGCTCACCGGACTCATGCGCAGAGAGGGTTGCAAAACGCCCTCACACCGGACGCTAACCACCGGGCGCTCTCAGAGTGCAGCCGGTGCTCAACCCTAGCAGGGTCAAGCACACCGGACTCTGAGGCCAGCATCCGGTGCCTCCACACTCAGCGTCCGGTGAGTGTTTCTCAGAGAGAAAACACTCCCGCGACTTCTCCAAATTTCCCACCGGCACAATAGAAAAAATGCACTTCATTTTCTCAAAAAGCGCCGAATCCCGCCGAGCAAGCTCGGCGGGAGGGAGAGAGGAACCCATCCTCTCTCTACCCTTCAAACTCCACCTCCTTCTCAAAGTGTGCCAACACCACAACGTGTAAACCAACAAGTGCACGTGTGTTAGCATTTTCACAAACAATTTCTTTGAAGGAGTTAAGTTAGCTCACTAGGTTCTAAATGCATGCACATGAACAATGACACCTAGTGGCACTTGATAACCGCTTAGCCAAAGAATTCCCCTGTTTATAGTACGACTATCTATCCTAAATGTGATCACACCCTCTATGGTGTCTTGATCACCAAAACCAAAACCCTAAGCAATACCGTTGCCTTGATCTCCATAGGATTTTGTTTTTCTCTTTCTTCTTTTCCAAGTTGTGCACTTGATCATCTTGTGGTCATCACCATCATCACCATGATCATCTCTTGCTTCATCACTTGGCATGTACCAACCTCATTAAGTCTACACATACTTAGCATAGAGGTTAGTACTAGGGTTTCATCAATTATCCAAAACCAAACTAGGGCTTTCAAAACACCACTGTACGATATATATATAAAATATTCACGACCACGACAATAAGAACGCTAAAAGTTAGCGAAAGTTTGCTAGCTAGTAGAACTTACTTGTGGATGTATTATGTTAAGCGGCGCTTTACATCCACTGAGATGTTCACGGTCAATGAATCTTTCCCAAACCCTACACACAGCCATTGTGGATCGTGAACTAATAATTACAGAGTCATATTATGATATTTTTCTAGCTGAGATCGACATTACGTACCTTTGAATAATGTTTACCATTTGTTGATAATTTTCTTGTGGTTTTCTCATTGAGTCAAAGATTATCAACCGGTTCTTGGAAATTTCAATGTCCATGAGTATCCAGTGAAAGTTGTTTACACACATATATATATAGTCAGGCCTATATATAACTATATAAAACTTGTCTCGAGTAATAATAAGTAAAATAAAATATGCATGCACTTACTAACTATATAACTCACTCAAAGTTGAAGGGGAAGAGTATTTTTTGTTTTTCTTTTTGGTTCACAAAGAACCTCATAAGATTGGTGCAGACTTCTGTCTCATGAGCTGCTGTCCACACTACCTGCGGAGCCTTGAAAACAATATAAGGGTCAACGAACCCAATACTATTGTCATTTCTCATTCTGAGCTCTCTCATTTGGTGCCTGCATATATACATACAAATCCCAAGTGTGTAAGGATTATATACATATAATTAAAGAAGTTAGAAGTATAATAAAAAGAAAAAAAATACTTACAGACAAAAGCAGCTGACAAGAGATTTGTCGAGAGCGTCGAGGTGACATAATTGGTGCAATTCTTCGAACTGCACGTATATGAGGTCATCTCAACAGAAGTAGTGATGTTGTCTAATACGAACAGAAATCCAATTCTCTCCCCTTTTAGACGCCTCAATGCACCATTTGTTTATTGCAAAGATTTGTGTGCCGAGCTCATGTAAACGCTGAGGGTCGAATAGACTCCTGCCTGGTTCATATCTTACCCTCCATTGATCAACTACCTCAGCTTTTTCAAATGTTTGGCATCAAGAATGGCGGCAATTTCTTCCATATTTAAACCGCTCTGTCCAAAGTAACGCTCAAGCGAGTCTAGCTCAGACAACGCTAAGGATTTCTTTGGCATCAAGTCTTCATTTGAGTCGTATTGATTTGGCACAATCAAAGGGGGCACCGGTTTTGATACTTCTCCGAGCTGTGGGACCCCCTTTCCTACTCTCTTCCTAGGCTGTGAAGACTTGACCAGAGACCGCTCATAGTCCGAAAGTGCTGGCTTTTTCTGAGCTTCGCGTTGCTTCTTTTGCTGGTCCGCCACCTTCTGCCTCAGTTCCGATGGGTTTACATAAAAGTACGGCTTTTCTGGGTTTAGCCGCTTTTTTCTATCCTCCTTCAATTTATCAAAAAATTGTTTCACCTCAGCTTTGGATGCAGCAATTAACTTCTCTTCACTCTTTTCATAAGATAATTTTTCTGGTGTCTTAGCTCTCTTTGCTGAGGCAGCCTTCTTTGGAGGTGGGACTGTAATACCCGATTTTAAGGACAAAATCAGATATGCACCATATGTGAGTTTTTGAGACCAAATCTCACATATAGCTACAAATAAGGGGTAATATCAAAAGACAATGCATAAGTTATATAACGTAATAATAAATCAGAGATAACCTTAAGCAGCAAACAGTGGATAGACAACTCCAACTTCGGGTTGATCACAAGCCTAACACTCCTCCTGAAGTTTGTGGGGAAATAGCAAGAGTGAGTCCATGTCGAACTCCACAAGTATAGCAACTAGATTGTATAGCTCCCACAATCTCATGATCAATGTGACATAAATAATGTAGAGCATTAAACAATAAATAATGAGTATTTTAACACAACGAGAATCATCATCGTCCGAGATGATCAGCCTCTTAACCCACTACCAAGGAAGGACGGCAGGGATCACTATGAAGCCTTTCAAAAGTTCGTCTAACATGTTAGGGCCACAAGGTTTCCTTTGCGCGCAGATATAGAGCCCCCCTTCCGATGGCACAATGACTCGTAGCCTATACACATACAGACAGAGGCCACACTATACCCAAAACGGTTCAGCCCCTCCGCCCTTTCGGATAACCTCTAACAAGCTAGAAAAGGTCTTCATACTGAGCTAAAGCCAGAGCCATTATAGCCCTCATGGTTGCACTGTTGTCCCGGTTATCACTTACAGATAAATCATCAAGTTGCTAAAAAGTCATTTTTATCATTTATTGCTTAACATTACTCTAGCCACAGGATCATGGTCACAGAAATAAAATTCGAATGCTATACTTGCCTTGATCCAAATGCTCTTGCTTATCATTTTGGTTCTGCTGGTCTCACTTGTCCAAGGCTCTCATCTTGGTCACCGAAAACTGCTCTCCGTCTAAACTCGATCATCGATCATCAACACACAAACAAACGGAGACAACATACACGAAGCAAACAAGGCTACAATTAGAACAGTACACCAATCATATAAAAATAGTATGAAAAGTTTGAAAATGATTCGACGCATCGCTACGATTTCATAGACGTAAAGATCACGAAAATCGAAGCTAAAACGGAGAAGTTATGAATTTTCTAAGATTTTATATAGAAAAGTAATTGATTAATTAGGGTCACGAAAATAAAAAGTTTCAAACTGAGAAAACAATGTTACTAACATGTAGAGCTCATTAAAACGAACCTAACGCAATTTGAATGCGTAATATCGGAGTTAAAATGAATATTTTATGGCCAAAAGAAAGTCAGTGGCAATTCTGTAAATAGTGAAAACGTATTTTTAATCTAAAACCGAGCTGTTTGTATTTTTCAAACTGAAAGATAAAGTGATTGGGGCTTACGTTGGTGGACAGGGAGTAGATTCACCGGCAGTGACGCTTTCTTGGAGCTACAGCAACGCCGGAGCAGCCGACCGTTCTTAGATGTCGTGTATAGACGAGACGATGGCGATCACGTTGTAGAAAAGAAAATATAAATTTTATTTTACTATCTTAGGAATTCTCAAATTAGAGGCTTCCCATATGATAGTCTTTGATGTGCTTTGCCTAAGGGGTTGGTACATATATATATAGGGAGAAAAACTCCCCAACTCCACGTCAACTAGCGATATGGTACTAAGTGATTTGCAACCTTCATCTTTACTAATAGGCCTAGTTAATTATTAAAGCCCATTAGTAAACAAAGACATTGACCATTGAGATCATGGGCTTGAGCGTGAGATAAAATGAAAGATTTTATTATTTTCGAAATTAATTAATTTGGCGAATAAAATAATCCTAGAAAAGTCCAGAATTATGATTTAAGCCATGAAAAATACTCCGAAAGCTTCAAAAATTCAGGAAAAATTCTCAGAGATATTATAGAACATTGGGAACCCGAATAGAGCTTTTGGAGCTCATGAGAAGATTGTTTGGAGCATCTAAAAATTAGATCATGCTCACAGAAAAGTGAGAACAAATGCTGAAAAAATTCCCGAAAAATTTGTAGAGAGTGCTTGATGGATGAGGAACTAAAAGAAGTGCTTTGAGTGACAAAGAAAATATTTTAGGAAGGTCCTAATAAAAATTTAAGCTTAGAAACAAGAAATTTGGTTGTAGATAAAAGATAAATACGTGCCGAATAAGGAAGATCGATCTACTAAACGTATTTTAAATATTTTTCCTACTATCAACACATAAAGGAGCAACAAGCATCACATCAAAACATATGCACCAGCATGTATGCATAATAATATTGCTAAGCCTTATGATAAATTTTAATTTAATGAAAAATATTATTTTTCCTATATTTTCATGAGCATAAAAAATTAAATAATTTTATCTATATTTCAAAAGGAGTAAATATTAGGGTGTTACAGGGACCGATGACTTCGGTCGTTCTTGGGCGGACCGCTTCTGACTACCTCGCTTTGGAGGCGAGGGGACCGACCGTGCACTCTTTGGAGAGGGCGGTGCAGGCGGTGGAGGTGGTGGGGCCGATCTTTTCGGTGTTGGAGAACGCGGTGGAGGAGTAGGAGACCTCGGTGGAGGAGGTGGAAACCGTGGTGGAGGCGGTGGCGGGGTCGGTGTGGCCGCCGCAGGTGTTGGAGGAGATCCAGCATTGTCACCGCCCGCAGCACTATGATGCGCTGGGGAGAGAACTGGACTTAGGTTGGAGGAGTCCCTGCAAAGAAAACAATTACAAGTTTTGTGAGCAAGCTTTTTTTTAATTCCAATACATAATAAATAATATAAGAAGTAAAATCACACACAAACCTATGTTGAGGAATAATTATGAAGCGCTTGTGCGAACAAATAAATGTCTTCTCAGCTTCACCTAAGGTCTTCTCTCCGTCTCCCCCTTCTATGTCTAGAGGCACATTGCCACAACCTTTCTCAACCCTATCAACCGAGACGCTAGCATATCCACCAGGTACTGGTCGATTATGGATTCTTGGAGTTCTCGTTCGGTCGATAGGGTTGACAACAGCGATAGCCACCTTTTTTGTTGCATTCCCATCTGGTACATGCAGCTCACTGGTAGTAAAAGCCTCTGTGACATCATCCACGGGGAAGTGTAGCTTCGTGTCATCCTGAATGGTTGGTACTTTCGTGGATGCGCAGCTGCTTTTCAACTGGCCTAGGGGGCTAACGTTGACCTCAGGCTGTGATGTACCTTGCCCTTTCGTCATTTGACTAAGTGCTGCTTGCACTTGCCTTTGAATCTCCGCCTGCATTCATTCTTCACGAGCTTTCTCGCGCTCTTCTGACTGCAGAACAAAAGCTTCTAGGTGGCGGATCCGCTCTGCCTCCTCATCTTTCTTTCTCTGGCGGCTTCTGTAGGTATCTTGATCGGCTTGGAATGATTGCAGCCACGGAACTGCCCCATAGCCTCTCGTACGCCCACCGTGCTCAGGATTTTCAAGCGCATAGGTGAGTTCATCCTTCTCCCTGTTAGGCCTGAACTCACCAGACTGAACCGCCTCTCATGCACGGACTAGTCTCTCTGCTGCTCTAGAGATTTCTTGGCCCCAAACTAGCGCCCCGGTGTCTGGATCCACGCTTCGCCCATGACCGTAGAACCAATGCTTGGAGCGCTCGCTCCAATTCTTTGCTATTGTCTCAGGTGTGACCCCCCTAGCAAGCATCTCCTGTTCCATTCGGTCCCACTTGGGAACAGCACTCTTATAACCACCTGATCCCATATGATGGTGGTATGTCTTTTTACTTGCATTCTCTTTGTTTCTAATGGCTCGTTCCTCGCCCTCTTCTGATGTTTTGTACTGCACAAAGTCATCCCAGAAGGCCCTCAGCTTTACATATTGCTTGAGGTTGAAATTTGGAGTCTCGTTTTTCTTGACATATTTATTGTACAAAGTCTTCTTCCAATTCTAGAACAGTACTGCCATCTTCTTCATAGTCCAGTCATAAATTCGCACCTTCAACTCTTCATCGTTGGTGTCGAAGGTGAAAACGTCTGTGACGGCTTTCCAAACTAACTCCTTGTCACGATCAGAGACAAAACTGATCTCAGGAGCACCTCGCTTCTCTCTCCATTCACGAGCACTAATCGGTATTTGATCTCTCACAAGATATCCACAGTGACTAACATATTTATTTGCATGTTCACCAAGTGGTCTGCCTGTAGCTATCTCAAACTCAGAGATTACATAGCGGCCCTCCAACGGCTTCTTTGGCCCTCGTGGAGGTACGCTTCTCCCCGTAGAGGTCGATCCAGAAGGCTACACGTAGATATAGAAATAAAAATACTAAATTAATAACCAAGTAATAAGTCTAAAACCTAATGTAAGAGATGCATTAATTATATATGTTTACATTTACATATACCTCGCCAGTATTTTCTTCTTGTTGCACGACAAGTTGTTGCTCAGGAGCATTGCCCTCTTGTTGCTCAGGGGCATTGTCCTCTTGTTTCTCAGTCGGATTGCCTTGCATGATCTCGTGGTAATCAATAAAGTACTGACTACCGTCGTCGATTATATTTCGAGTGGCATCTTTCATATAATCAGGATCATCATGAGGACGGTCAGCCATTTCTATGTCTGCAACCATACATATAAATATTCTATATAAGATAAGAAATACACTAGAATAATATACTAAAAACAATACTAGAATAATAGTACAAACAATAATATATAAAACACTACTAGAATAACAGTACAAACAATAATATATACAAAACACTACTTGAATAAATTTGGTGGGTAAACACTACTAGAATATATATTAAAGACTTATATACTACTACTAGTACTACTACAAATGAAAGTGTTGTAGTGCTATAAAAATAATACTAGAATCTTTTATGCCAAGTAATACACTAGAATAATATACTAAAAACAATACTAGAATAATAGTACAAATAATAATATATACAAAACACTACTAGAATAAATTTGGTGGGTAAACACTACTAGAATATATATTAGAGACTTATATATACTACTAGTAGTACTACTACAAATGAAAGTGTTGAAGTGCTCTAAAAATAATACTAGAATCTTTTAAGCCAAGTAATACACTAGAATAATATACTAAAAAACAATAATAGAATAATAGTACAAACAATAATATATACAAAACACAACTAGAATAAATTTGGTGGGTAAACACTACTAGAATATATATTAGAGACTTATATATACTACTAGTAGTACTACTACAAATGAAAGTGTTGGAGTGCTCTAAAAATAATACTAGAATCTTTTAAACCAAGTAATACGCTAGAATAATATACTAAAAACAATACTAGAATAATAGTACAAACAATAATATATACAAAACACTAGAAAAAAAAAGATACAAAAATAATACAAGAATAATATTAATATACTAAAAACTATTACAATAGAATAATATATTTTTTAGTGTATAATATATATATATATACACACAATTCAGTGTGGTTTAGTGTAAATATATAATAACATTTAATTAATATACATATATTTATTTATTTTTTTTAGATATATGCATGCATGGCGGTTGTGGAGGGTATATACGTGTGAGATCGATGTGTTCTCGGTGTAGAGATGGCCGAAGTTAGCCGCGCCTGCGGCGGCGCTGGCGGCGGAGGCGGTGGCGACGCTGGAGACGGCGGGGGGGCGCTGGAGACGGCGGCGGTGGCGCTGGAGACGAGTCGCGCGCGGTAAACGAACGGCCAGCAGCGCAGGAAACTTCTCTGCTCGATGAAGACGAAGAGTGCTTCAGATCTAGGGCGCCTGTGCGCTTATATAGGGGCGGACCCTTTAGCACCGGTTCCAGCCACGGACCGATGCTAAATGGTCCTGCGCGCGCTAGGGCGAGCTCCTGAAATTTTAGGACCCTTTAGCACCGGTTCCCACTATGGGCCGGTGCTAAAAGCCCTATTTTTTAGTTTAGGGTATTTCAATTGTTTATATATACAGTTTATATTATAAATTGTATGGTAAATTAAATATTTTGCATAATATTTTTTAAACAGTGACAAATATTGTAATTTTTTTAATGTACACTTGAAAATTTTTAACCTTAAATATCTTATTGTATTTTTATAATTTGCAATGATTTTGTAAGAAATGTTTAGTATTTTGTTAATGCAAAAATATATTATTCCAATAAATTTACAAAAACTATATCCAATCAACTGAAAATTTATTTTCACATCATATTGATGTAAAACTTTTTATTTTTATTATTTATTACTCAGAATGCTAGTAGGGTATTGTTTTCATCAAATAAAAAATCTATTTATCATATAAAAATATATATCTTGATGAACACACCCTTTGACCGAACCCTAGATTGTCCCAAATGGAAAAGTCATGAATACAAAGTTTCCTACACTCATCAAGTTCTACATTTTGTCTAATGGTCAACTTTTCATTTGGAAAAGTTTGAACCTCTGAATTTTGAATTTTCAGAGAATTCATAGCCACGCAGCGGTTTCGGAACCCTAGATGGTCTCGAATGGAAAAGTCATGAATACTAATATTGTTCCACTCATCAAAATCTACATTTCATATATAGACCATTTTTGCATTTGACAAAGTTTTGGGAATGTGTAGTTGAAAATCCACAATTGACACATATAGTTTCATATAGTTTGTGTGAGTTTCAAGAATTGGTGGGTATTGTTAACTTAAACTTTCTCAAATGGAAAAGTTGTGTATATAAAAAGTTTAGATCTTGATGATATCTAACAACTTGGTATTCAAAATTTTTTCATTTGAAGTCATCAAATGGGTCATTTGATCAAGTTTGACCAAAGTCAAAGCATTGGTTTTTACAAAAACACCCTTTGGCCGAACCCAAGATGGTCCCAAATGGAAAAGTCATGAATACAAAGTTTGATACACTCATCAAAATTCACAATTCTCAAATATAGTTTCATACAATTCTCAGAATTCGTACATTTTACAACACATACTATTAAACATGACTTTATGTTAAGCCGACACAACAGTGAACTTCTTCTTGACGTATGACCCTTGGTTATAATCCTGCCGTAACCATGGAGTATCCTCATTGTTTAACAGAATGCTTGGGTCTTTGTTGACTATGAAGGGCGGAATTCGATCATCCCTTTTGTAATCGCCTGACATGTCTGACTTGTCCTCAATTCCGATAATGTTTCTTTTTCCAGAAAGGACAATGTGGCGCTTTGGCTCATTGATGATTGAGTGGTCATCATTTTTTTCTCTCTTTGGTTTTGTAGACATATCTTTGACATAGAACACCTGACTCACGTCTGCAGCAAGGACAAATGGTTCGTCTTTGAACCCACTATTGTTAAGGTCCACGGTTGTCATCCCATACTCCTTGTCGACTGTTACCCCACCTCCGGTCATCTTCACCCATTGGCACCGGAACAAAGGAACTTTAAAATTAGCTGCATAGACTAGTTCCCATATGTCTTCTATGCGTCTATAGTATATTTGTCTGTTCCCATTTGGATCCGTGGCATCCACGCGTACACCACTATTTTGGTTGGTGCTCCTTTTATCTTGGCCAACTGTGTAAAATGTGTTACCATTTATCTCGTACCCTTTGTACGTGAGGACATGCCATGATGGTTGCCTGGCCAACAAATAAAGCTGCCCATCAATGTTTTCATCACCTTGACATTTTTTGCGCAACCAATCGCCAAAAGTTTCCATGTGCTGACGCATTATCCAAGCTTCATTCTTCCCGGGCCACTGGGACCATAGGAAATCTTTGTGTACCTCAACATATGGTTCCACCAATGAGGAGTTCTGGAGAACTGTGTAGTGTGTTTTATTGAAGTAATCGTCTCCCGTACCAATATATGTTTTCTTCCCAAGTGTTCCCTTTCTGCTGAGTCTGCCCTCGTGTCGAGATTCAGGAATGCCAATTGGGTCAAGGTCTAGAATAAAGTCAACATAGAACTCTATGACCTCCTCTGTTCCGTAGCCCTTAGCAATGCTTCCTTCTGGCCGGGAACGACTATGGATATATTTCTTTAGGACACCCATGAATCTCTCGAAGGGGAACATGTTGTGTAGGAACACAGGACCGAGAATACGAATCTCTTTGACCAGATGAACTAGGAGGTGTGTCATGATATCGAAGAAGGATGGAGGGAACACCAACTCAAAGCTGACGAGACATTGAATGACATCATTCTGTAGAGTAGCTAGTTGTTCTAGATTGATTGCCTTCTGAGAAATTGCATTGAGGAATGCACATAGCTTTACGGTGGCTAGACGTACGTGTGGAGGTAAAATTCCTCTTAAAACGACCGGCAGCAATTGCGTCATTAGAACGTGACAGTCATGGGACTTCAAGTTCAGGAATTTCTTCTCTGGCACATTAATTATTCTCTTGATATTGGAGGAGAATCCAGATGGGACCTTGATGCTGCTAAGACATTCAAACATGCTTTCCTTCTCTTCTTTGCTCAGAGTGTAACTAGCAGGGCTTAAGTAATGACGTCCATCATCTGTCTTTTTTGGATGCATGTTGTCTCGTTCTTTCATGCGCTGCAAGTCTTGTCGTGCTTCAAGTGAATCCTTAGACTTCCCGTAGACACCCATGAATCCGAGCAAGTTCACACAAAGATTCTTTGTCAGATGCATCACGTCGATCGCGTTGCGGACCTCTAGGACATTCCAGTAAGGTAGCTCCCAAAATACGGATTTCTTCTTCCACATGGGTACGTGTCCCTTAGCATCCTTGGGAATAGGTTCGCTGCCTCATCCCTTTCCAAATACCACTTTTATATCCTTGACCATTTCGAGTACATCATCTCCGGTTTGATTGAGAGGTTTGGTCCGGTGGTCTGCCTTGCCTTTAAAATGCTTGCCTTTCTTTCGTACTGGGTGGTTCACAGGAAGAAACCGACGGTGGCCAAGGTACACGACCTTTTGACATTTTTTCAAAAATATACAGTCAAGGTCTTCATAACAATGTGTGCATGCATTATATCCCTTGTTTGACTGGCCTGAAAGATTACTCAGTTGCTTCGGTCCTTGGATAAGCACCGGCATCATAATAAACTTCCGCTTCATGCATAGCCATGGAGGAAGGTTGTAGATACATAGAGTAACTGGCCAAGTGTTGTGACTACTGCTCTGCTCACCGAAAGGATTCATACCATCTGTACTTAAGGCGAACCGCAAGTTTCTAGCATCATCTACAAAATCTGGGAATTCTCTGTCTATCGCTCTCCACTGGGATCCATCGGCAGGGTGTCTCAGCATATTGTCTATCTTACGGTCTTCTTTATGCCACCGCAACAACTTTGCATTGTCCTTATTTCTGAATAGACGTTTTAATCGTGGTATTATAGGAGCATACCACATAATCTTGGCAGAAATTTTCTTCCTATGACGTTCTTCACCCTCAACATCGCCAGGATCATCTCGTCTAATCTTATACCGTGGTGCCTTACATACTGGACATGCATCCAAATTCTCGTATTCCTCCCCACGGTAGAGGATACAGTCATTAGGACATGCGTGTATCTTCTGGATTTCTAATCCCAAAGGGCAAACAACCTGTTTTGCTTCATACGTAGTGGTGGGCAATTCGTTGCCTTTTGGAAGCATCTTTTTTATGATCTTCAATAACTGCCCAAATGCATCGTCAGATATACCATTCTTTGCCTTCCATTGCAGCAATTCCAGTGTGGTACCCAGCTTTTTTTGCCCCTCTTCAGCGTGGGATATAGCGATTTCCTATGGTCCTCTAGCATGCGCTCGAACTTGGCTTTCTCTTTATCACTTTCACATTCTCTTTGTGCATCACGGATGGCATCACCAAAAGCATCATCGCCCCGATCATCTTCTGTCGCTATCTCTTCTTCATTATCTCCCCCCATTGCAACATCATTGAAGCCACCGTACTGAGCAATAATATTGGCATGGTCCAATTCTTCTTCTTCTTCACCTTCATCCATTATAATCCCGCTTTCTCCATGTTTGGTCCAACAAATATAGTTTGGTACGAAACCAGACTTTAATAAGTGTGAATGAAGAGTTCTTGAGTTAGAATATTCCGTCAAATTCTTGCACACGGCACATGGACAGCACATGAAACCGTCCCTCTTATTTGTCTCGGCCACACTTAAGAAAAAGTGCACGCCATTAATGAACTCTTCGGAGCGCCGATCGGCATTATACATCCAATTGCATGTTACCATCTGCATTAAATATAACATATATATTATGAAAACCATGCACACATATAGTTTCTCATCTTATTGCACAACATGTCTAAGATACATAGTTGATTAATTTAGGAAAGCTTGGCTACAACAAATACAATCGCAACTAGCACTAAAAAACCAAAACTAAAATGCACTTAAGCAACATAATTAGTTCGCGTCCGATCCCAACTATAATAGATAGATCATTCGCTTGATCAACATCATTGAACTCCTTTCGTCGGCTCACTGCCTCACCACCTTCAGCCTCAACCACTTGTGCAAAAGATTTCTTAATGTGTTCAATGTATTCTTCCTCCCAGTACCAACCTGTACATCCACTGGTACCGTCCCACTGAAATTAAAAGAGAGAATCAAAAGTTTAATTAATATTATTTAAAAAATATGCACATATATAAGCAAATGTCTGGAAATAACTCACATTACGATCCGGACACTTGTAGAATATACGACCCTTGTTTACTCCCTCTTTCGACACTTTGTACTCCATCAAAATCTTCTGCCCACACTTGCCACAAGTAATGAGTGGGAGTTCCGGACGGTATCGCTTTTGAACCCGTTGAGAGACCGAAGACCCGGTCATGGTTGCCATCTACTATCTATACTCAATTTTTAAACAATTATAAATTCCACATTTACTAGTAAACATGTATGATTAAAGAAGAACCTAATAATATCCTTTATTTGTCTAGTTACTTCAACAAATCTTCTAAATTATACAATGGACATTATGTAGTAATAAAAATAAATCAAGTGATATTAACAAACCATTTAATTTTGAACTATCGTACTTTCTAAGATCATAAAAAGATACTATAATTCATTCTTGCAAACTACATTAATACTAGGTCAACCATGAAATATGATATATATATATAGATATATATATATGGATACTAATTCATGTGAATGATTCAAAATAACAACGTGGATTTGAGCTAAAAATAATGGGAACATCACAAGCCAAAAACAACATGAAAAAGACAACAAAGACAAAAGTTAGTCACCTCCAAACACGAAGAAACGACGACGAAGTCGAAGAAGATCAACGATGGGCGTCGGAGATGAAGAACAAATGAGGAAGAAGAAGCTCCAAGAACAACAATGGTGAATGGTGCTCTCGGTTTCAAATGGGCAGAGAGGAGGAGGGATCCGGCCTATAAACCGGACCTTTAGAACCGGTTCAGGGACAAAACAGGTGCTAAAGGCTTTGCCTCGGCCCGTGGCGCTGGCCGGTTCTAAAGGGGACCCTTTAGCACCACGAACCGGTGCTAAAGGGTTCCTGCCCTGACAGCACCTGTCAGTAGCCATTGGGCAGGACCCTTTAGCACCGGTTCGTGTTACGAACCGGTGTTAAAGGGGTCTTTAACCCCGGGCCGCAAAAAGGCCGAGGTTTTTGGCCATTTTGGGCATCGACCAATGCCTCATTCTGTAGTAGTGGACATGTAGAGCTGGGAATTGGGCTGTTCTAGGACAGGTTATGGTACGGTCTTTTGGCACGATCTAAAGTACAGCACAACACGAAATATTTTGGGCCGTGTAAGCACAACACGAACACAAGGGCCATGTCGTGCCCAGAATGTCGGCATGGCGGGGCTACATAGCCCGGCCCGCATTTTGGGTCATGCTTGAGCTGGCACGACATAAAAATGGCACGCAGACATTTCGACAACTGTACAATGCAACTTTTTAGTATTTACTATAATAACTCTCATCTAATTCTTCAGTAGATTATAAAAATTACTAAAAATTTCATTAAACTAGTACACACAAGATATATATATTTGATATCACGAGCGAAAAAAATAAAACTTTTAAAGATATTTTGAGGGTCGTGCTTGGACCGGCACGCTCGGAGGGCGTGCCGGCGTGTCATGGACCGTGTTTGAGCCAAAGAAAAATTCACCGTGCCTTATCAACACGGTCCGATGTGCCTCTCGCGCCTAAGAGTAAGGTCAATAAGAGAGTCAAGTGCTTGGCTATAAGCCAAGTGATTAGAGCCAACTTATACAGTAAGAACACTTTTGCTTTCCTATTTCTCCTTACAATACTTGCTATTTGGACTCACCACTACCTATGTATTCGTGCCTAGCTTGGTGCTTGCATAAGAGCCAAACTATCATCTCTCTTATTTCTTTTTTCCTCTACATCAGTATTAGCTTGGTTATAAGTTTATTATTGTATCTGCTCTAATGCTCTAAAGAGAATAATCCGAAGCACTACAGCACGAGAGGGTCGGCCGTGCCAGCACGGCATGGCCCTAAGTCCCAGCTCTAGTGACACGTATGGTCTGCTTGGCCTCCCTGAGTGACTGACTAGTATGCTCTGCTGGCTGCTGCATGCATGCATTTGGGCTTTTGAAAAGATTTCTGATTTCGGTACTGTAGCATTTTCGTTTTTATTTAACAAATATTATTTAATTGTAAATTAATTAGGCTTAAAAGATTTATCTCGTGATTTACAGACAAACTACTTAATTAGTTTTTGTTTTCGTCTATATCTAATACTTTATGCATATGCCTCAAGATTTGATGTGACGGAAAATCTTGAAAAATTTTTAGTCTTTGCGGTGAACTAAACTAGGCCTTGGTGTTTGCCCCCGTGTACCGTACGTGTACACGATAGGTGGCACGCCGCACGCAAAGAACCACGCGTGCTTCTGGGCTCGATCTGTTTGCTATCCTCCAAAGTACACTTGAGTCCTTGACAGGAATGCAAAACAAAATAGAGGAATAGGAGAAAACACAGAAACAGAATGAAATAATAAGTAAAAAAAAGAACAGAATGAAATAACAAGTGAAGCCTCAAGAATTAATTCTATGACACGGGAATTGCAACTTTGAGATGTTTAGATTGCAGGAATATGCATGGAAAGATCGATCATCACGTCTCTAAACAACAAACAAATCAGTTACCAACCTTGCTAGCAATAGGCTAAAGTGATTTAGGAACTTAGTTTATTGTTTCCATCCAAGAGGTGGAGGAGTCTTGTACTACAGTACTACACTTCAGATACACCCCCTAACATTTTGCGTTGCGTCTAACAGACACTACACAACAAGAACACAGAAGCAGACCCACGCCACTGCATAGTACTACATACGGACGACATAGCTAGAGCATCAAATCTATCATCTTCGAGTGAAGATGTTACAATATTACAATATATCATACATACATCTGTAGATGTTCATAACAGTTTGTCTCATGTTGCAATACAACGAACCGGCGAGCAGTTCATCACATCACTCTACCGGCCGGCTTGCTGCTGTGTCGCAGGCAGAAGGAATTGAGCCTGTCAAGGCCGTCTTCGAGAGAAGACGGATCAATTGCAAAGGTGATCCGGAGCCAATCCTTGCATCCCACAACACGTCCTGACAACAATTTGTTTCCAACATGTTACATTACAGTACGTCTCAAACACAAAAAGGTGATCTCGATCTCAAGGTGGCTGCAAAAAATGTCTACTAAACATATTGATGAACTGATGTGTATTAGTTCTACAACTATAGTTTCAAAAGAATCATGTATGTATATGTTCAGGAGAACAATAAAGCACCTGGCAGAACAACAACTGATTCCTCCTTTGCCAGCCGGCAGCAGAAGTCCATGTCATCTTTGATGTCCTGCAGGCAGGACAGATCTAGCTTCACCTGTAGCAGGTCATGGCAATTTCACACCAGCCTGTTAGTGTTAGCGAATCACTCATGATGTGTTTTGCTTCTGCAACATGGAAGAGTACTATATATGTACTGAATCATCACACACCATTACAAACATGGATCCCATTGGTTTGCTTGGGCATGTGACTCCGTTGATGTCCTTCAACTTCTCCCAGCATAGATCTGCACTTTCTTTGAGAATTTTGATGGTTTGTTGGAAGAATTCCTCCTTGGAGTTCTCCAGGAGGTTCGGAACTGCTGCCTAAACAACAGAATTTTGTGATGTGATTTAAGTCGATGCAAACCATTAAATTTCCTACGCACAGTTTCAAGGCTTGCAAGAAACTGGCAATGCAGTTATAGTCACCTGAACAAATGTTGTAGGATCAGAGCAGATATAATGGTAGGTCCTGATGCTAGCGGCTACCTGAAAGAACAAAAAACATGTGTAAGCATTGTGCGACTGCATTTTGCGCTCTACTTTCATTTAATTCCAAAATCTGAAGAATAGCTTCACTATTAAATCAGGTATGTGCACATTCCGTTAAATGAAATATGAAAAAAAAAACTTCCCAATACTGACTATCACAAAACCGATGTTCAAGCATGAGAAGTAGTAAATTGAGAACCTTGGTTCTCTGAAATACACCATTAGGATCATTGGTAACAATCCATCCCAGCCGCCAACCGGGCACCAGCCATCTCTTTGATAATGACCCCAGTGTGAGCACTGGAGCCACAGCCCCAAACACACCCATCGGCACAAATTTCCTCTCTCCAAATGTCAAGTGTGCGTAAGCCTCATCTGCTATTACAAATATGCCAAGCTTCCGTGCTGTCTCGGCAACCTACAAAATCATGGACACAAATAGGCATTCAGACTATCCCCCAGAGCAGTCAACTAAGGCAGAACCGGAAGTAGCTTATATTAGAACTTGCCTTGGCCAGGTGCTCATAGGAGTACACATTGCCACATGGGTTTCCTGGGTTGATGAGGACAATGGCAACAGTATTCTTGTCAGCAAGAGCTTGGACGCAATCAGTGTCAACCTCCCAGTCTTTCTCAGGTAGAAGATCGAAGTACCGGGCTTCCATTCCGTTGAAAACAGCGCGCGCCTCATAAAACTTGTAGCCAGGTCTTGGGAGCAAGATATTGGCACCAGGACGAGCTAACACAGAGCAGATTATCTCAATTGCTTGAACACAGCCGTTTGTGAGGTAGACATCATCGAGTGACAATTCATATGGCAAATCACGGGATAAGTACTGCGCAATGGACCTGAAATTTGTGGTTTTAAACCACCATAAGATAACTATGTTTAAAGTTGTGAAGAACATAGATGTATAATGGAATCTGTAGTAATTGAAAACAAATTAGACTGTATTTTGTGCTGCAAGAAATAGCCATTAATGTCTGCTGGGTGAAAATTTCAGTCTCCAAGCTCTCTTAGGTATTGTGAGAAATTTAAGGTGCAGGATTCCAGTTATTGTTTCTTATGACCATGAACCCGTTACAGTCCTAGGACTGATGGGGATAACAAGAAAAAAACCATCGGGGAAACATGAAACAAAAATGTCATGACTGATCACAACCTAAGGAAGTGAATCTTATAGTAGGAACATGAACCAAGGTGGATAGCAATGCATTGTTGATATTAGTGGCTATCACAGCAAGTTGAAGAAGACAATATTGGCAGGCGTAAGGTTTATTGATTCCCAGGCAGAGCATATATATACACTGCGTTAACTAGAACTGGTTGTTAAAATCATGTTGACTTCAGAAATATGATGGGGAAATCAAAGGGCCTTTCCACACACCTGGGATAATCCAGATGCTAAAAAATCCGAAAAATCTGATATTAATATTCGTTTTAATGTCAATATGGATGTCTATATTTGTATCTCATTCAAGTATGAATACTACACAGATGTATTCAGATTCCGGATTCGTTTTTTATGACTTTCCTCTATCCGTTTTCATATCCATATTCAAAAAAAAGTAACATTTTCCGTACTTAAGAAGAACAAAGTGCTCGGTAATGCTGTTCGTAACTATGAAGAACATTATACATAGCTATAAATAACAATGTCCGTGTCCAATGTGAAATATATCTATGACTAATTAACAATTTAAATGATACTAATTTTAATATTACAAATGATATGCATGATTCATCAAACTATTTAAAAGCTATCCTTTTGATACAATGCCATTATATTAAAATGAAGTAAATAATGCTATCCGAATCCAAATCCAACCCTACCCACACAAGTCCAATCCACAAAATGTCCTTATTTTAGCATCTAGCAGTCCTATTTGCATCTAGAAAAAATAGAGATAGAAGGCCAAGAAGTCAGTCACCTCACCTCCGTGCTGGCTCAAGGCCGACGCAAGTGGAGTAGGAGTTGTACTCGCCGGACTGGAGCGCGCCGGCGACGGCGTCCACGGCCTCCGGCGACGTCCGGAAGCACGGGAACGCCGACGGGTCGCCGTGGCCCATCGGGATCACCGGCCGCCCGCCGCCGCCGCCGCCTGCGGCACCCATCTCGGCCTTGATCTTGGCTAGCACGCCGCGCACCGAGATCGACGCCAGGCCCAGGAGGGTCTCGTTCGGCACGAAGTTCCACGAGTCCGGGACAGCCGCCACCTCCCCATTGCTGGCCCTGGCGCTGTTCTCCATCGGGGAATGGCGATTGCTCAGGCGCCCGCGCGCAAGGTTTGGCTTTGTTGGCGGACTGGCCACTTCGAGCTAAGCAGAGTGTGGCGGAGGAAGAAGATGGGAAACAGAGGAACCAAGTTTTTTTTAAAAAAAAAAAAACAGAGGAACCAAGTTGGGGAGGAGGAAGAACCGAAGAAGAACACGTGAACAGAGTAACAAGATGGGGATTCAGAGATCTCTCTACAAATGGTTACGTGTCCTCTTCTTTTGTCCTTTTCTTTTCTTTATTTATTATTCAGGATATTCTCCTTATCCCCTAGGCCTTGTTTAGGTCTTGTTTAGTTTCCAAATTTTTCAAGATTTTCCGTCACATCGAATCTTGCGGCACATGCATGAAGCATTAAATATAGACGAAAACAAAAACTAATTACGTAGTTTACCTATAAATCGCGAGACGAATCTTTTGATCCTAGTTAGTCTATGATTGGATAATATTTGCCACAAACAAACGAAAGTGCTACAGTAGCTAAATCCAAAATTTTTCCCAAACTAAACAAGGCCTAGTTCATCCCGAAAACCAAAATCTTTTCAAGATTCTCCGTCACATCAAATCTTGGAGCACATGCATGAAGCATTAGATATAGACGAAAATAAAAACTAATTACACAGTTTGCCTGTAAATCACGAGATGAATCTTTTGAGCCTAGTTAGTCCATGATTGGATAATATTTGTCAAATAAAAACGAAAATGCTACAGTGCCGAAATCCGAATTTTTTTCGGAACTAAACAAGGTCTTATCTTACATTGCTATTCAGAACCCCAATCCATATTCCAAGGGGCTGTTTGCCAGGTCCACCTGGATCAGCTCAACCAATAAAATAAGGTCTTGTTTAGTTCACTCTAAAAACCAAAAAGTTCTCAAGATTCCCCGTCACATCGAATCTTGTGGCACATGCATGAAAAATTAAATATAGACGAAAACAAAAACTAATTACACAGTTTAGCTGTAAATCACGAGACAAATCTTTTGATCCTAGTTAGTCCATAATTGGATAATATTTGTCACAAACAAACGAAAGTACTACAGTACCGAAAACTTTTCACTTTTCGAAACTAAACAAGGCCTAATAATAATTTTTTTTCATATAAACTTGGATTAAGACAAATTTTATTTTAAAATTGTAGCATTTGACATGATCTACATCTTTGTAGTTAGCGAGTAGACGCTAGACCAACCGGCTAGCTAGACTGCGTCACATCCTTGCAACCTACTCCCTCCGGCCAGCTTTCTTAGGGCCTGTTTAGATTGGGAATGAAAATTTTTTGGGTGTCACATCGGATGTGTCGGAAGGATGTCGGGAGGGGTTTTTAGAAACTAATAAAAAAACAAATTACATAGCTCGTCAGAAAACTGCAAGACAAATTTATTAAGCATAATTAATCTGTCATTAGCATATGTGGGTTACTGTAGCACTTAAGGCTAATCATGGAGTAACTAGGCTTAAAAGATTCGTCTCGCGATTCTTAACTAAACTGTGTAATTAGTTTATTTTTTTATCTACATTTAATGTTCTATGCATGTGTCCAAAGATTCGATGAGATGGATGAAAAAATTTTGGATAGGGAACTATTTCGTCATTTTTCAGTTAGAGCAGGTACAATAATGGGCTTATAGCCAAGCTAATGCTGATGTGGAGGAGAGAAGAGAGGAGAGAGATGATAGCTTGGCTCTTAGTTAAGCACCAAGCTGGGCACGGATGCATAGGTAGTAATGGGCCCAAAAAGCAAATGTTGTGAGAAGAAAGAAAAAAGAGAATGTGTTTTAGAGACAAGTAGGAGACAACTTATTATATAACTTGGCTCTAATTATTTGGCTTATAGCCAAGCACTTGGCTCTATTAGGCCAGTCTCAATGCATGTTTCATGAGAGTGTCATGCACATTAAATATGGCGCCACATAAGCAAAATTGCTGACTTGGCAGAGTCATTAAATGAAGGAGTTTCATCAGATGAGAGAGGAGTTTCATCCCCATGAAACTCTTGTGGCTCGGTTACCTAGTTTATAGTTTTAGTAGCTGTGTCATGAAACTATACATTGGGACTAGCCTTATTGACCTTGCTCTTAGGCAGCTATCTTGGGCGCCGGTAGCAGGAACGAGGCAACGATGCTTTGGAAATCCTACTGCATTCAATATGGGTGCCGTTGGGCGTGCATGCTGGCCGAGAATCGAAGAGTTTTCATGCATGTATAGGTCCTTTAAGTATAAATTTGCGGCACCAGTGCTTATCACTTCGTATTCCCCTGCATGGCTTCATGCATGAATTAAATGAAAGAGTATCCGACTCTATAGCAGCCGTATTGAGCCAACATCATTTAATCTCCTCCTTGGTATGTGAGATTTGCTTGTGTACACCTAAGAAAGCTGTCCGGAGGGAGTAGGTTCAAGGGCCATAGGGTGTGTTTCGCCGGGCGGACGCGAAAAAAATCTCCTTGCTCCATTCAATGCATAGGTTTAAAGCTAGTTCAAACTTAAGGCCTGTTTAGATTGAGAACGAAAATTTTTTAGATGTCACATTGGATGTGTCGGAAGGATGTCGGGAGGGGTTTTTAGAAACTAATAAAAAACAAATTACATAGCTCGTCAGGAAACTGCAAGACAAATTTATTAAGCATAATTAATCTGTAATTAGCATATGTGGGTTACTGTAGCACTTAAGGCTAATCATGGAGTAACTAGGTTTAAAAGATTCGTCTCGCGATTCTTAACTAAACTGTATAATTACTTTATTTTTTTATCTACATTTAATGTTCCATGCATGTGTCCAAAGATTCGATGAGATGGATGAAAAAATTTTGGGTAGGGAAAGTTCTGAAAAAATTTCGGATTTCGCTACTGTAGCATTTTCGTTTTTATTTGACAAATATTGTCCAATCATGAACTAACTAGGATCAAAAGATTCGTCTCGTGATTTACAGACAAACTGTGTAATTAGTTTTTGTTTTCGTCTATATTTAATGCTTCGTGCATGTGCTGCAAGATTGGATGTGACGGAGAATCTTGAAAACTTTTTGGATTTCGGGGTGAACTAAACAAGACCTATAGGAGCAATGGTGCCACTATATATGAGTGGTGCTCGGTATCCGAGGATTTTTTTATCTCTGTGATGTCTTTTTCTCCAACACAATGTCCGGTATACTCGTGCTCCTGTGGATTGATTTTTTTTACATCTTTGTAGTTAAATGGTGTTTGAAATGAAATTGTTTAGGGTCGTAAAATATTATTGTAAATTTATAAATTTAAAATTATTAAGCAATCCCAGACATCGACATGGTCTAAAAGAGAGTTACAGTTCTTAATAGAATCTATAATTTACATCTTAATCAATTGCAGACGCAAATAATATTGTATAAGTTTAGAGATTTAAAATTTAATTTAAAATTATTAAATAATCTCAGACATCGTCTAAAAGAGAGTTACGGTTCTTGATAGAAATCTACAATTTCGTAATAACACAATTGTGGACCGGTCTCACGGTACGGTGCGTTCCATTCGCACGATAATGTTGGACACAGTAAACAATTAACTCCACCATCGATCCTAGTAGTAGCCAGGCTAGTTCTAAAAAATTTTACAAAAAATTTCAGCAAATCTTACGGTGTGTATATAAAGTATTAATAACTAATTATATAGTTTATTTTTAATTTATAAGACGAATTTTTTGAGCCTAGTTAGTTTATAATTGGACAATATTTATCAAATACAAACGAAAATGCTACGGTCTATTTTGTAAAAAAAATTAGAACTAAATAAGGCCCAGTAAAATACTCCACGCAACGCAACGCGCAGGGTGGGGTAGGTGAATCTTTTTTTTGACAATTGTGGGGTAGGTGAATCGATCGGTGAAACGCAACAAAAGGCCGATCCAGGCCCCGCAGGATCTCCCTCCATCTGCCGTCCGTCTCTCGCGGTGCTCCTGCATGCGGTCTAATTTGGATGGGGCCGCACCTGCAGCGAGCCAACTGGCATGCATGCAGCACGAGTGCTTTGCTTACGGCATATTTGGATGAGTTTCATATTTTTAAAATACTAGGTAGCGTGCCCGTGCGTTGCTACGGGATAGCTAACATTTTTTATTAAAAATACACGTATTGCACAATAAGATGATAATATTATAATAAAATTTAAATAGCAGCTATAAAGTTATATTTAACTTAAAGAAACAAAGTTTCTTAAATCAAACATAGTCACGGAGAGCACGACGCTACAGCCTCACAAATTCTACTTTATAGACCTTTCTTTGATACGACCAAGATAATATTTAATATCGACAAGAAGAAATCTTCGATATCCATTTCTTTCATGCGCTAGTAAATCCACAAATAAGTTCCGCCGCATCTCCATACCATCATGTCACACATTTGAGTATATATATATATAAATTTAGTGTGTGTCGCATGGATAATACTACATTTTTATGAAAAAACTTTTATAAAAACTGAGATAAAGTATTATACTCACGGTATAAATATGTGTGGCTTGTGGTCTATTCCATGTAGACATGTAGACATATACTGTAGGATGAGAAATCCACTTAAGTACCTGTATCAAGATTCACGATCAGCAATATATAGAAATAGTTAAATCATAGGTATTTGTTATTGTAAGCGACAATGATTTTGAGTTATTTACCCATCTATGTCCTCTGCAATGTTTTCTGTCCGTTTAAATTTCCATTTGAAAACATCCTCATAGATTAAACATGGAAAGATAAGCTAGAAATCAAGAGCTACGAAAATATAAGCATAGCAAGTTTGTGTCTCACAATACATATTTTACAATATATTCTACAATTAAGAATCTCATCTCTCAATAATGTGATCACGAAAATGTGCTTTGCGACCAAGCTAGAAAGACCAAAGATTTATGCATCGTTCCCCACAAGACAAAAACCTTTATCTTGAAATTTAAAAAATCTATTCATGTTGGAAATTAAAGTTATTTTTTCACCATACAGAATTATTTTACCCCTATTTATACGATTTAAGTATACATAAACAAAATGTCTATTTTTATTTAAACTCTATGTTTGACCAGAAAACATATTTCTGATTTTGTAATTTTTTTTCCTTAATATCCACTTGCCCTATCTTTCTCACTACTCTCTCTCTCGATGTCTCCAAAAGAAAACGCACGCACGGGAGCCCAACAGTCTTCT
The DNA here is from genome assembly GCF_000003195.3 of Sorghum bicolor. Classification (NCBI taxonomy): domain Eukaryota; kingdom Viridiplantae; phylum Streptophyta; class Magnoliopsida; order Poales; family Poaceae; genus Sorghum; species Sorghum bicolor. Next base: position 62,239,872 of record NC_012874.2, read on the forward strand.
CTTCTCACTACTCTCTCTCTCTGCAAAAGTCACAACGCAGGCTGTTCTTCTTCCTCCTCGGCGGGTGCTCAACGCCCCAGCCCCCAGGGACCCGACGGAGCTGCCTCGACGAGCTCTCCAACGCGGATCTGCCGACCCGACATCCCTCCGCCGACCCTCGGCCTGTCCGCTCTCAAGAACTCCGGCGCCGCGGACGGACGCGGCTCCAGCGAGCTCTACTCGGGCGCGACCGAACGGTGGAAGTTCCTCTTCATCTTCTTGCCGCTGCCGCAGCCGCGATGCCGACGGTGAGCATCGGCCGGGACCGTCTCTTCGCCGATCTAGGTCGAACCTACAGTAAGTTTGACTTCCTCAGTTCATCCCCCAAATCCCAGCTTCCCCCAAATCCCAGCTCTCCCCCATCTGCCACAGACATACCCAGCCCGGAGCTATTGTTCTTCCTCCTCAGGGTCACCTTCGCGTGCTGAGTTGGGGTGGGTGCGGTGCTCGAATCGTGTGCAGGCGGGAGGTGTGGGGTTCGAGGGCGACCGATTGCCCGTTTTGCTTGTCCGGTTAGATGGCTCCAGATTATTTTTGTTTGGTGTTAGTGTTTGGGTTATGATTGCTAGTGAATTTGGTGAATGATGTCTTTCGGATGTACTTGTGGTGGACAGTAGGGTTTGCGTATTGCAAAATGTTGATATGCTTGCTTCTACCTTTAATTCTTTTTCTCATGTGCAATTGGTTGCACACTTGATATGGTATATACGCCTCCTGATTCTGTCGGGATGCCCATTTCGACATGTGAATGAATCGAATCCTATAATTGTGTCTGCTAAATTGAAATGAATGAATCCTACAATTGTGACTGCTAAATTGAAACGAATGCTCAAGCATTCTGGGTTCAGCAAAGTCACTGAATGATTACAGTTTACAAGTCACATTCATGTCTAGAGGAGTTGTAGGAGTGTTAGAAGAGAATTAATACGTTTGATCACTGAATTTTAGTTTGCATCCAATCACTTTTGTCATGCCTTAGTTGACTCTTCCGTAGCATGATTGTCCTGGACCTACATCTGGTATCCTGCTATGGGGAAGGAATATGTCCTGGTTTATTTGTTCATTTACTCAACAATTGCTACAAGAAGTTTCAGAATTGTTAAATGATTATATGCCTAAATGTGTACAGATTGATGAGCTCTTGGATGACTATATTCCAATCCTGATTCAGTGAATCAGTGATGATTGCCACTTTATGTTTATTATAGGCTACCGTTCTTGGCAGCACTGTGATTTTTTTGGTTCCATCTTTGCTGTATTCTTTAATGCTAAGTCACGTGGCAGCCATTCCAGTTTTTCCTTGGCCTATGCTGTCACTGCAGAAATCGTTGCTCACTACTTTGATCATACTCAATGAAACTAAGCATTGAAAGTCTGGTTAAAAAAATATGATAGTGTTAAATATAGTTATGAAAAGGTCTGGAACAACTCTTAATTGCTGGAAATTCTTTTGTTTCCTTGTTTAAGGTGTACTCGCAAACAGGTCATGTAAATAACTGCAGATGAGGCAAAAGTCTGAACTGTTCTAAATGTGTTGTCATGAATCACTTTCAGGTTCTCTTTCGTGATCACAGTTTAGTAATTTAATGTCTTGTTTATTTTTGTTTCATCATTTGAAGATCTTGGGAGTTGAGAAGACTGCTTCACAACAAGAAATAAAGAAGGCACAAATTGGCGTTGCGCCTCCTCCCAGATAAGAATCCTGGGGATGAGGTAGGATCTCAACCTAAAGCATTAATGTTTTTCTACATTCATTTAGTGCAATGTATCTCAAATGTTATGTGCTGCCAGGAAGCCAATGAGAAGTTTCAGCAGCTGCAGAAGGTTATATCCATTCTTGGTGATGCAGAGAAAAGAGCTTTATATGATGAGATTGGCATCACTGATGATGACGTGCGCACCTTATTTATAGCACTCCAGTTCTACCTTTCAGATTCAAGCAATATTTTTCTGAATCCTTCTTTTTCATCTTAGGCACTGGTGGGAGCAGCTGCAGACAATCTTCAGGAGTACTTCAGAACAATGTACAAGAAGGTATGTTTGCTTCTCTGTCAATTGCAGGCTAATGTTGTCTATTAATTTACAATGATATTTTTTTATATTGGAGTATGGTAGCAAAATAAAACAGTGGATTAAGGGATAGTAGTTGCTACAATGATATTTCCTAACAAAGTAAGATTTCCCTTTTTAACTGTGTCAAGATTTATGGATCCTTTGGTGATGTTACTCCCCTTTTTGGCTGTGGAACACAGTTTGGAGGTGTTGTGGACTTGTGGTTGGTTCGTGTTTCATCTACTGCCCAATTTTTGCGGCATATGCCAGCAGAGGCTTCATGTGTTCTTTGATCTTCTTCTTCCAGTTTGCCATTCGTTGTATAGATCAGAATTGGGTCCCATTGCAGTGGAAATAGAGCTGGCTCTGCATACTAAATTGTCACGTGCTTAGTGTGGGGGGAGGGTTCAGCTAGGGCTGAGACGTAACCGTGTGGGCGAGATACATAAGAGGCGTCTGCTAGGTGCGGCCACTGGGAGAAGGGGGCTTGGGGACATGAGAAGGCTGAGGGGTATTACCCAAACTCAGCTTAACCTTTGATTATTCTCTCTGTATTTGTAGGGGCAACAAAATTGACTCCTTGATTCTTTATATATAGGATCCATTCTAATTACAACTCAATCTGTCAAACCTAAACTTTACGACGCTGGGCCTGAGTGGTTCCACCCTTTTATTTCAACCAGTAACCTTGGATTTTTTTCCCCTTTTTGCGGGAATATATTTTAGTGGCCATGACATACTTTAAGGTTTACTTGTGATGATCTTATTAACGGCCAGGCATGAAATGATTATTTCTTTATGTTGACGTTAATTACTTCCTGGCAAATCTTGCAAATGAGAGGTCAAATATATGATAAGCTTTTCTGATATGCTTGGTGATCTCTAGGTTTTCTAGGAAGTTTGCTTCTCTCATGGTCTTTTTCTTTACCATGCAGGCTTATAGAGTATTTTGCCTTTTGTAGGTCAGTTTGAGTGCATTTGCATTCTTGTTCTCTGAGTTGGTTCAGTACAACCAGACTCAAGTTGACAACATTACTGAGCTGGAACGGAGGTATCTCTATTGTGTATTTGTACCTGTCTGATCTTGTTTGATGAATTTGTATTTAGGTTGATTGATTATTATTCTATCATGTGTCTTCGTTTACCTTATTGCACATGCTACTAACTTATACCCAGATCAGATATACTCTTTCAGTAAAATAATTTATATATTCATCTGGGCTACACCTGTTTGTTTTATTTCATGCACAGGCTGGAGGATGCTGGTTATGCGGTTGGTGCAAGGGTGCTTGAACTAAGGGAGAAGGTTTGATACCTGTTTGTTTGCTTGATTATATAATGATCATTATAAAATAATGTAACAATTTTGATGCTCTATTTTTGCAAATAATATTTTATAGTCATATTTCCATTTGCAAAAATAATTTTGCTTGGATAATTCTTTCTAGCTCAGAAATCTGATATATATCATATATGAGTATCGAAGCACTGTACATTCAGCATAAAACACAGTTATGGATTTTCTTGGACTAATCAAATAATACCAAATGTAGGGTCACTGCATCAGCTCTTTATTTTTTGTTGAATTTTATAGGATAAAAACTTCATTTTGTATAATATGTGCAATGATTTCAAGTACCCTACAGTTTTTTTAAAAGAAAACATGATCTCCATGTTATCATATATATTCTTCTCGCTTTGAGGTAGTCATGTCCGGAAGATAATTAGATTGTTACTTGAGATAGGATTTCATAGCAAACTTGAGATAAAGCTTTATGGTTACAATGATAAGCTTCCCATCCTGCTGACCAAGATCTTGTCTACTCTTCGTTCCTTTTCTCCAAAAAAATAGATAGGTTTGAGGTAATATTTTGTGGAGCAAAGATTGTTCTTTTAATAGGACTGTCACAATGTACAATAAAAAGGATTTGGAAAACACTTGTGTCTACAAAACAGAGAACATGTACTGAGCATTATTTTAGAAATTTCTTGTGTAACTGACAATTTATTCTCTTGTCTACCAACCATTTTCTTGGTTACTCAAGCTGTGTAAAGAGCCGTTTTAAAATTTTTATTTTCAATAGCTGCACCCCCATCTAAAATTTTACAATTAATATTAGTTACTTTGAACTGTGTAAAGAGCTGTTTTAAAATTTTTATTTTGAATAGCTGCACCCCCATTCTAAAATTTTACAATTAATATTAGTTACTTTGAAACAAAATGATGTGTATAAATACACAGTTTTCAAAATACACAGTTTTGTATGTGCTTCAAGAACGTGTAACTCCAATTGACATGATTTCAGTTGTCTAACTCACCTTGTTTTGTGGTTGTGAACTGGCCAGGAAACACAAAGGCGAGGGCGACTCCAGGACCTGTCAAAACGCAGGATTGACGGCTTCAAGGACGGTCGCAGGGCTGAGGTGGGCAACACAGGTCGGGCTCGGGCGTCGGGCGACGGCGACCTAGCAACGCAGGTCGTGCGAGGGCGTCGGGCTGCAACGTCGGGGGCGAGGGCGAGGGCGACTCTCCAGACCAGGCAACGCGGGCATCGGAGGCGAGGGCGACGGTGTTGGGGGCGAGGGCGAGGGCGACTCTCCAGACTTGGCAACGCAGGTCGGGCGTCGAGGGCGAGGGCGAGGGCGAGGATGAGGGTGACGACGGGCGATGGTGTCGGGGGCGAGGGCGTCTCTCCAGACCTAGCAACGCAGGTCCGTCGTCGGGCGTCGGGGGCGAGGGCGAGGGCGGCGAGGACCCAGGACGATCGACGGAGAGGTGCGACGTTGAGCGAGGGCGAGTGCGAGGGCGTCGGGCGAGGATTGGTACCGTGCGCGATTCTTTCCTTAGCGTGCTATTGTTTCCTTTACCGGACTGAGATTTTATATCAGGAATCCTTTCTTTTTCTTTATTTCATTTCGCACCCTTCCACCTCTCTGTTATATATTATTCTGAATTGTAAATTTACATCAGGAATCCTATCTTGTTTTTTTATTCAATTTTGACCCTTCCACCTCCTACGCACGGGTTTGAATCCCACGTCGGGGCGGGGCGAGCGACCCCAAAAAAAGTCGCACCATATGGTGGTCTTACTTTTGTTCTTTTTAGTTGTATAGGAGATAGTTTTTAACTCCAGTTTCTAAGAACTGAGGTGTACAGCATTTGCTGAAGGTGAAAGCAGTCTTACGAGCTGAAGATGAGTGACCCTGCGGCCGAGAGCCCGAGGGGCGGCGACCCTCCGCCGCTCCCCCCTCCCACCGCCTCCACCTCTGTCGCTACCGCTCTCGCCGCCTCTGCCCTCGCCTCAGCCTGCACCCCCGCTAGCCCTCGAGCCCCCACAGCCCTCCTCCTCCGCCCGAGCACCGCCGGAGCAGTTCGACTAGCGACCCTTTGACGCCGACAACAAGTCTTCCCGCTGTGGCCTCGTCGTTGTTCCTCCCAACCAATCCAGGTTCGACCTCCAGAACTTCATCCTTCAGAACCTCCACTCTTTCGTCCCTCCTAACCTCCTCGCTCCTTCTCCGGCTCCGGCTCCCCTTTGGGTCACCCCTCCCTCTCGGGACCCTCGTTTTAACTTGTTCTTCATCAAGAACACGCTGTGTTTCTTGCTTGCTCCTTGTCCAAGTCGCCTGGCCGTCGTTTTGGTCCAAGACTACGTTTTTAAGGTAACCGTCTCCAGCCAGAACATGGCCAATGTTCTGGCTGTTGTCGGCGCGATTCGTATCGGCGAGGTTGAGCTGCACCTCCACCCGTCCATGGCGTCTGCCCTTCGCTTCGCTAGCCGCCTACCTCCCCCCCTCACCCCCTAGCTCCCACCCACCGCCTGGGCATGGAGTTATTGCGCGGCGTCAGGGTAGCTCCCTTGTCAACTCGCGGGGTTCCGCGCCCTCGAGTGATGAGAAGATCTCGTTTGGGTCAGTCCCACAAGATCTTCTTCTTGCTGACCCCTCCATCCCTTTCCCTGCTACGAACCCTGTGCCGGGTGTTGCTGGCCCGACAACACGTCCTGTCGCCTTTAACCCGACAGCTCCCCCTAGGACGCCTCGCTTGAATGCCCAACGACCGCGCAGCTACCCGGAGGCCGCGCTCTCTCCCCTGCCCCCAAATGACCTTCTTCCAAAACCTTAAAACCTCTAAACCCAAACTTCCGCTGCTTTCGGTGCCTCGCCCCTGACCACCTAGTGAACGAGTCCCGCGACCCTGTCAAGTGTCGCCGCTGCCACGCTTCAGGCCACAGAGCTCCCCAGTGCAAAATGGCTCCGCTTCGTCGCCTGCTCCGTGCTGCCACCAACCGCCTTCGCACCCCAGCGGCCGCTCGGGCTGCTGCGCTGCGTCGGACGTCTGACGGAGACGGTTCGCCTGCTTTGCCGCCACCTGCTCTTTGCGGCTCCCTGAAAGGTCCTAATATGGCTAGAGGGGGGGTGAATAGCCTATTTAAAAATTCTACAAACTCACTAGAGCAAGAGGTTAGTAAATAAAAAAGCGAAGCTTTTTGCTCTAGCTCTACGGGGTGTTTGCAAGCCACCTATCCAACAATTCTAGTTGATATAAATACTAGACACACAAGAGCTAAGTCACTACTTACACTAGTAAGTAAGCTACTCTAGTTTGCGGGAATGTAAAAGAGATGGTTTGAACTTTATACCGCCGCGTAGAGGGGATGAACCAATCAATAATACGAAGTCCAATCACCGGGAGAAATCCAATGAACAATCACAATGGAGACACACAATTTTTCTCCCGAGGTTCACGTGCTTGCCGGCACGCTACGTCCCCGTTGTGTCGACCAACACTTGGTGGTTCGGTGGCTAAGAGGTGTAGCACGAACATCGTCCTCACTAGGACACCACAAGAACCTACCCACAAGTGAGGTAACTCAATGACACGAGCAATCCACTAGAGTTACCTTTCGGCTCTCTGCCGGGGAAGGTACAAGACCCCTCACAATCACCGGGAGATGGCCACGAACAATCACCAACTCGTGCCAATCCTCCTCCGCTGCTCCAAGCCGTCTAGGTGGCGGCAACCACCAAGAGTAACAAGAAAACCACAGCTAGAACGATCCCCAAGTGCCACTAGATGCAATCACTCAAGCAAATGCACTTGGAATCACTCCCAATCTCACAATGATGAATAATCTATGAAGGTGATGAGTGGGAGGTGTTTGCTTAGGCTCACAAGGATGTCAAGTATGTTAGAATGCCAGGAGAGTGAGCCCCAAGCCGGCCAAACACGTATTTATAGCCCCTCAAACAAATAGAGCCGTTGGCTCTTTCATTGGGCGAAATACGGGGTCACCGGACGCTCTTAAAGGGGCACCGGACGCTCAACACCAGCGTCCGGTGCTCCAACGTCAGCCGCGTGTCAGAGTCTAACGGTAACCTGCAGAGCACCGGACGCTGAGCAGGTTGGCACCGGACGCGTCCGGTGCACACCGGACTCATGCGCACAGAGCTCCGCAAACTCGCAGGGTCACCGGACGCAAGCCACCGGACTCATGCGCAGAGAGGTTTGCAAAACCTCGTCACACCGAACGCTCCAAGCTGCGTCCGGTGCCTATCGTCCGGTGCCTAACCCTAACCGAGTCAGGCAGCCTGCACACCGGACGCTCAGACTCAGCGTCCGGTACCTCTGAGCCAGCGTCCGGTGAGTGTTCCTCAGCGAGAAACACTCCCGCGACTTCTCCAAAATTTCCCACCGGCGCAATAGAATATATGCACTTCATTTTCTCGAAAAGCGCCAAATCCCGCCGAGCGAGCTCGGCGGGAGGGAGAGAGGAACCCATCCTCTCTCTACCTTCCAAACTCCACCTCCTTCTCAAAGTGTGCCAACACCACAAGTGTAAACCAACAAGTGCACGAGTGTTAGCATTTTCACAATCATTTTCTTCAAAGGAGTTAAGTTAGCTCACTAGGTTCTAAATGCATGCACATGAACAATGACACTTAGTGGCACTTGATAACCGCTTAGCCAAAGAATTCCCCTCTTTATAGTACGGCTATCTATCCTAAATGTGATCACACCCTCTGTGGTGTCTTGATCACCAAAACCAAAACCCTAAGCAATACCTTTACCTTGATCTCCAAAGGGTTTTGTTTTTCTCTTTCTTCTTTTTCAAGTTGAGCACTTGATCTTCTTGTGGTCATCACCATCATCACCATGATCATCTCTTGCTCCATCACTTGGCATGTACCAACCTCATTAAGTCTACACACACTTAGCATAGAGGTTAGTACTAGGGTTTCATCATTTATCCAAAACCAAACTAGGGCTTTCACTCCCCTGCGGCCCATCTTGGGTCCCCGGACTTTTCCTTCCCCGCTTCGGCCGCTTTCGACGCGGCAAACATGGTGGCCTCCAGCTCCACCGCCACGGTGCCCGCCGCGCCTCAGGGATCCCAGTTCCTGCTGCTTCTCGCCTTCGAGCCTCCCCCACTCCAGCCTCTAAGTGTGGATAAGTTCGTCACCCCGTATTCGGTGGGGGGACCTTGCACCCCTGCGGACCCCCGGGGACTCATCTTCGTCGGCGCGGACACGAACGTCTCCAGCTCGCCGCGCGTTCTGCTCCGCGAGCCGACGGAGCGGTCCAACCACATCTTCGCGGGCATGGACGCCTCTGACTCCTCCGGCGAGGAGTTCGGCAGTGGTGACCTCGACTCGAGCTCGGATGATGCCTGGCAGCAGACTCGTCTGCGTCATGCAGAGGCTTGGGTCTCTCCGGGGCGTGCTGAGCTCTCGGAGAGGCTCCTTTTCGCCTTCGTCGAGCCCCCGGTGCCTATGATGGAGGTGAGCTTCTTCCTCCGGAGCGCCCTACGGGCGCTTGCTCCCCGCCTCCCGGTCGACTTGCTGCCTTCCTCCCGTGGTGCCATGCTTCTACGCTGCGAGTCAGCTGTGGACCGTGACCTCCTCCACCGCCTCGGCCCTGTCTCCCACGAGGGGCATATGCTGTACCTCCAAAAGCCAGAGGAAACCTCCAACAGGTTCTTTCGTGTGCCTGCCTGGCTCGCCTTTGTTGCTGTGACCGACTTCCCCAACGAGCATTGGTATGCGGAGAAGATCTTCCAGTGCTTCAGGAGCTTCAGCGAGGTGGTTGAGATCGACCCGGATTACCTTACCGGGGAGAACTTTGGCTCCCTGCGCCTGCTCCTAGAGGTGAACGACCGGCTAGAGATCCCCTTGTACCTCAGGATCTCTAGCAAACTCGGAGTGGGTCGGGCTGGTGCTGTGGCCAAGATCCTCCCCATCCGAGTTTGGCCTCGCCAGTCCCAGCTGGACAGCGAGGGGAACCTCGCGCGGTTCTTTGGCCCCCCGGCGCCCCCCAGCGCGGGCCGTTGCTGGGACCATCCATGGGACCAATGTCAAGCACGCAGCAGCTTCACCCAACGTCAAACTACTTCTACTTGACCTCCACCCCACCGGTGGAGCTCTGCGGGCCCCCTCTGCAGCCACGCTCGTCTTCGACCCCTTGCGGCCTTGCTCGGCCCCTGACATTGGGTCGGCCGCGGCGTGCACGGCGGTGCCCGCGGCCCAGGTCCTCGGGTTGGCTATTGCTCTGGCTCGCCTCCTGTCCGCGCCGAGACAGCTAGTGGCGACTCCAGCCTCGTCGAGGCTCCTGGCGGCGACCCTGTCAAGGCAGGGTCCGGCCGCCGCCTCGAGCCCCAAGCTCATCACCTACCATCGCCGTTGTCTGCGCCTAAAGACGAGTGCAGCGCTCCCAGCTCCTCCTCAGCCTGCGCCCAAGCCGTCGAGGCGCGCCAGCTCGCGCCTTGCTGCTAAGGCGAATCAGCACTTCGTGGACATGACAGCCCAGGCGATGCAGCACAAGGCACTGCTCAACACTCTGTCTGGCTGCTCCAAAACCTTGAAGAAACAGGTCAACAAACGCAACATCCTCTCCCGAAGCCTTCTACCCATCAGTGGACCTGACCTGCGCAAGCTCGTTTCCGCGGCAAGGCTGAGCTGCAAGAACAACGACACGGTCGACGCTGCTGTGGTGGCTGATCCGGCCTAATGTTACTCAACTCTACTCACCACGTCCGCGGCGGTTGGCGCCACCTCCCCAATGACCGCTGGATCTGCGCTTTGGGTGGCGTCTGTATCAGTCCCATTCTCAGTTTCTTCTCTTCTTTTTCCCTTCTTCTTCCTTTCTGGGCCTCTAGGCCTGTTTTATGTAACGGGTGCTGTAACGTTCCTAGATGAGCAGTTCAAACTTTCGCACCTTTAACGTTTTGTCTTGGAACGTGTGTGGTCTTGGTGACTTGGACAAATGCAACTTGGTCCGCAGTGTTTTCCTTGATGTTAAACCCTCTGTTATTTGCTTACAAGAGTCTAAGCTTGATGATATTAACTTGTTCAAAGCGGCTTCCTTCCTCCCACATAATTTCGCCCGCTCTTTTGTTTTTGCTCCTGCTGATGGATCGCGGGGTGGCATCGTCACTGCCTGGGACCCCTCCCTGTTCTCCCTAACCTCGCATCTACTTAAGCCTCACACTCTTACTACTTCTCTTTCCTGCAATGCTACCAATCATGACTTCACAATAACAAACACTTATGGCCCCTCAGATCACTCCCTCTCCAACAACTATCTAAATTGCCTACGAGAACTCAAATCTAGTGTTTCTGGACCTTGGATTCTTTTGGGAGACTTCAATCTGGTCTGAGGCCCAGACGACAAAAGCAACAGGCAGTACAGCCACTCCCTGGCCGCTGCCTTCAACGATGCCATTCACGATCTAGAGATCTCTGAAATTGACCTCTGTGATCGCCGTTTCACTTGGTCCAACGGCCAGGCCAACCTAATCCTTGCTCGCCTAGATCGAGCCTTCTCTAACAACGACCTCTTTCTTGACTTCCCTTTGATCACCCTTTCTTCAGTTCATAAACCCACGTCTGACCACACCCCTCTTCTCCTCTCTCTTTCCTCCAACCTACCGAAAAACCATTCCTTCAGACTGGAGAACCATTGGCTCAAAGTTGATTCTTTCTTAACCTCGGTCCTCCTAGATTGGGATCAGGCACCGACTTGTGCTGATGCTGCTGGGCAGCTGGTCGCCTGCATCAAAGCTTCGCGGGCGTCTGCAAAGGTTTGGTCTCGGTGTAAAAGGGCACCACCTCTTCTAACCAAAAACTGCATATTCTTGATTCAGTTATTTGATTATTTCAAAGAAATGAGGTCCCTGTCAGTACAGGAATTCCAGGTCCGGCAGCTCGCACAAAACACTTTGCAGCAAGCTATCAAGGAAAAGGCAACGTATTGGAAACAAAGGAGCAAGGAAAAACACATCAGAGAAAGCGACGCCAACACAGCTTTCCACCATGCCAGGGCTTCTCAAAGGTTACGCAGAAACCATATTCGCATGGTCAGGGTCGGAGACCACGAGATCGTTGGTCATGCTGGGAAAGTTGAAGCACTCACTGCTTACTTCAAAGGAATCTTCGGTGTGCCTGGGGAGTCCTCACCCCTAGATGTTTCAACTCTTTTTGCCGGAAGTCCCTCTCCATCCAATGAACTGGTCAAGCCCTTTTCTGAAGATGAAGCAAAGAGTGCTCTGCAATTGATGAACTCTAATAGTGCGCCAGGACCAGATGGGTTTGGCTCGGCCTTTTTCAGGACAGCCTAGGCGAGGGTGAAGTCTATGCTCATGAATTTCTTCAACAACTTCTTTGATGGCAATGCTCAGCTGGAGAGGATCAACCGTTCTCACATGGTATTGATACCCAAGAAGCCAGGGGCGGTTGATGTCGACTGCTTTCGCCCTATCAGTATGCAAAACAGCTGCCTCAAGATCCTGACGAAAATGTTGACCTCAAGGCTACAACTGCAAATCGCAAGTCTAATAGATATTCACCAAACCGGCTTCGTCCCTGGAAGATCCATTGCGGACACATTTGTTTATGCCCTCGAGCTCGTTCAAGTCTGCCACAAAAGGAAGAAGCCAGCTATAATCCTCAAGCTAGACTTCGCGAAGGCCTTTGACACGGTGAACTGGCAAGGTCTAATTTCTGCAATGCAAGCCAGAGGATTCAACCTGTTGGGAAAATGCTCTCCGCACTCTCCAGCAGTACGGTGGATCGAGAACCTTCTCACTCGGTGCTGTGAGATGTTTGAGCACTAACGGACAGTGGGCTCAACAGTAGGTGAATACAGTGAATGCTCTCTCTCTTTATTAATAACGGCATCACCCCTTATATAGGGCTCAGAAACCGACCTAATGACATTTACAAAAATGCCCCGTGACGGTGGGGGAATATCCCAGCATATTCTCCAATTACAATCTACCGACTCCAAGTCACTCGCGTAATTTCGCATTACAAAGACCACGCGTGCCCCCTGTCTAGGGCTTCAGCCGGTCGGAGGCTTGGATCCTCCGCCCAGTCGCGGATCCTTCGACACTTCATGTGTCGGAGGTTCCTTAGCTCGGACGCGCCGGGGGTTCCTCGGCTCAGCTGTCCTGGAGGTTCCTTGGCTCGCCCGGTCGCCGATCCTTCGACGCGTCTCCGTCGGAGGTTCTGAAAGGTCCAAATGGCTAGAGGGGGGGGGGGTGAATAGCCTATTTAAATTTTCTACAAACTTCAACTAGACAAGTTGATTAGTAAAACAAAAGGCGAAGCTATTCTAGCACTAGCACAACTAAGCTATGCAAGCCACCTAAACAAGTCTAGTACAAGGCTAAACACTAAAGCACTACAACAAGAGAAGGCTAGTTACACTCCTAAACAAGAAGACTAAACTAAACAAGCTAAACAACTAGCAAGGTATACAAGTAATTAAAGGAGTGGAGAGTGATTGTTATACCAACGTTGTAGAGTAGAGATATAACCAACCAATCACTCACAATTACAAGAGAATCCTCGGCAAGAGATGACACAAGATTTTTTACCGAGGTTCACTTGCTTCCCGGCAAGCTACTCCTCGTTGTGGCGATACACCCACTTGATGGATCACGAGCTAATTGGCAATCCAAAGCCAAACCCTCAGCGGGTGCCGCACATCCACTCACAAGATGGGGATCCTCCAAGCCACGAGCAATCCACTAGAGTAGCCAATTGCGATCTCCCGCGGGGAAGGCTCAAGAACCCCTCACAAATCACTTGGTGAGGCTCGAAACAATCTCCAATCACGAGCTCCACACCACCGCTGCTCCAAGCCGTCTAGGGCGTCGGGAAACACCTAAGAGTAACAAGAAATCCGCAGCAAACTCAAGAATCAAGTGCCACTAAATGCAACTCTCAAAGCAATGCACTTGAATCTCACTCAATCTCACCAGGATGAGCAATCAAGCAAGGAGATGAGTGGAGGGAGTGTTCTCTAGCTCAATGTATGCCTCAAGTATTCAAAATGTGCAAGAGAGAACCTCCCAAAGCTGGCCACCAACTATTTATAAGCCACCTCAAAGAAATAGCCGTTGGCTGTTTTTCACTGGGCTGAAAACGGGGGCACCGGACGCTACTAAGTGAGCACCGGACGCTCGACCCCCTACGTCCGGTGCACTGGAGTTGGCCACGTGTCCTCTTTGAATCTCGCGCGTCAGTTTCTAACGGCTACCTGCAACACACCGGACGCTCTGCAAGTCCACACCGGACGGTCCGGTGCTCACCGGACTCGTGCGCAGAGAGGGTGTCAAACTCGCGACCTCACCGGACGCTGGGCACCGGACGGTCCGGTGCTCACCGGACTCGTGCGCAGAGAGGGTTGCAAAAACCCCTCACACCGGACGCTTACCACCGGACGCTCTCAGAGTGCGTCCGGTGCTTAACCCTAGTAGGGTCAAGCACACCGGACGCTGAGGCCAGCGTCCGGTGCCTCCGTACTCAGCGTCCGGTGAGTGTTTCTCACTAAGAAAACACTCCCGCGACTCCTCTAAATTTCCCACCGGCGCAATAGAAAATATATACTTATTTTTCTCAAAAGCGCCGAATCTCGCCTCGCAAGCTCGGCGGGAGGAAGAGAGGAACCCACACCCCTCTCAACCCTAGGAACTTCACCTCCTTCAACCCTAAGGAGTTTTCTTCCGTCCGGCGGGAAATTGAGTCCCTGAGAAAGGAAAGAGATGATTACAAGGCTGGGTCGGAGGTCTTGAAGAAGGAGAAAGAAGATGACGAAGCTTCGGTGGCTGTCCTCCGCACGAATGTCACTGAGGCGGGGAGAGCTAGGGATTTGGCCCTACAGCGAGCCGAGAAGGCGGAGGACATTGCTGACCGCCTTCGCAAGGAGCTTGATGCTGAGCGGATGTCTGCGGCTGAGCTGCAGACGCGCATGCAGAAGGCGGAAGCGGAGGCTGCAGCTATTGTTGGGCTCTATGCCGACTCGCTGGCGCAGTTTGGGGGAAGCACCTCTGCTCCTCCGCCCAACGGCGACGCTGGGGCTGGCCTCGCATGGCTGAAGTCTCATATCCGTATGCTCCCTGACTTTGTCGGGGGTGCTGTTGATTTTGGGGCTTTGGCCGCGGTTAGCTCCTTTGCTAAGCTGTTGCGTCGCGGAGGTTGCTCCCACGCGGAGGGAGTTGCCAAGGAGGAGTTCGCGTCTGCGGAGGATGTTGGCGAGGGCACCTCGAGCCTGCGCAAATCTGTCCGGAACTTCATTAGTTCGTTCTGGATTAGGTTTGGGCGGGCTGAGGCGAAGAAGATGGCGGAAGCTCGTCGCGCTGAGGTATTCTTTGTCTTGGTTTTTCTTTTTGTATTCTGTTTTGCTGCTTTGCAATGTTTCTTAAGCTTGTTGATTTGCAGGAGATTGCCAAGAGGGCGGCTAAGGTTGACAAGCCCGGTCCTTCGCGTCCCCCTAGCGAAGCGCGTCCTTCGACTCAGGCTGAGGCGGAGGTTCGTGACGCAAGTGTTAAGGCTCCAGAGGAATCTGGTGCCAAGGATTCGGCGCAGCCCGAGACTTCTGCCCCTCCTCCGCCTCAGGTGTGAGGCTTTTTAGTTTGTAGGTTTTTTCTTAGCTTT
Source organism: Sorghum bicolor (assembly GCF_000003195.3). NCBI lineage: Eukaryota > Viridiplantae > Streptophyta > Magnoliopsida > Poales > Poaceae > Sorghum > Sorghum bicolor. The sequence goes on from NC_012874.2 coordinate 62,254,902, forward strand.
TTTGCGTCTGTATGTGTGACGCTTTTTGTAAGTAAGGCCGAAGGTTCTGATTAATTTGTAAAGACTATTGAAAAATGTAATATAAAGAGTTGTTTTTGGATAAGCCATTTTTTACACTTTGATCCTGCGCAGGTCTCTGGCGGAGGACCTGCGCAGGATCTTAGCGAAACTCTGCTTTCAATTTTCTATAAAGGAATTTATGTTTCTGGCGAGTTGTGGGAGTACTGGCGGATTGCCTTCCCCAATATGAGAGTGGTGGATATGTTTGAGTTTGTTGGATACGACCTGGATGACGAACGATCTGAATTCGTCCGGTCGCTTGCGCGCCGAGGTTCATGGCCTCCGGCTTAGGTTGTTGTTTTTGTCTTGTTTTTCGCTTATCGTGGACTATGTGTTTATTTGGGAGAGAGGAACCCACACCCCTCTCAACCCTAGGAACTTCACCTCCTTTGTAAATGTGCTAACACCAACAAGTGTCCACCACCAAAGTTGCAAGTGTGTTAGATTTTCACAAACATTTTCACCAAAGGAGTTAAGTTAGCACTTTACTAGAACCTAATGCATATGCTCAAGATATGAACCTAGTAGCACTTGATTCGAGAGATGTCCGTGATTTCTCCTCTTGATAGTCGGCTATCTATCCTAAACCCGGTCAATCACTTCTCTACTCATCTTAGACCGGCAAAAGTAAAACCCTATGTTTATACCTTTGCCTTGATAACTTTGCTCCTCGTCTATCACCATGATCTCCACTTCATGCTTCATCCCTTTATGATCGTGTGGCCACCTTTCCATGCCACTATGCACCTTCATGACATGTGTTGCTATGCCTAACTCAAATCACTTAAACACAAGACATTAGCAACTTGGTGTCATTAATTACCAAAACCAAACTTGGGCTTTCAGGTTCCCTGACTTGACGCGTCGGAGGTCCCTCGCCTCCGCCGCGTCCTCAACCATCCTCGGACTTGAGAGGGCCGGAGGTTACTCTCTTCCTTGCTTGTGGGCCTCCGCTGGTGCAGTCCCTGCACGCACTTAGCACGACAAGACGAGTCATCAATATTAGTCTTTTTTCAGGGTCCTCCGCACGCAACTCCACGAAGGTTCCCTGGGTGGAGGATATCCTCCGACACTTCAGAGGTCGGAGGTTCCTTGGCTTGAAGGGCATCCTTAGACGCTGCCAGGGGGAAGGGTGCGGCCATCCCCCAACAGTTCCCCCCTTTTTGGGCTAATGGCACTCCTGCGGTCCATGTGCTCAAAAACATGCCACGCTGCGGAGGCTACGAGCATGGTTGCTGCCTTCCCCCTGGCGCGCAGGATGTGCTTGTTAGCATTGTTGGAAAAATGTTTCTTTTCCTTAGTCATAATTTTCTTCGTTTGTTTGTTTTGCCAGGATCCTCCGGTCATTACTGTTCTGATATCCTGTTATCCTTCGCGATTTATATTGCGGAGGTTATTATAGTCGTTGGAGTTAGCCGTTGGTGCTGGGGAATCGCAACGGTCAGGCCGAATCCTCCGCTTTTAGCCGTTGGGAGCGGGGAATCGCAACGGTCACGCGGTCGCAGGCCCCCCCTATAAAAGGGAATGCTGGGGAGCCTTGAGCTCTCACCCCTGCCTCTCATTGCTTGCACACTTTCCTTCGCCACATCTTCCTCTCTGAGCTGCTCGTGCGCCTTTTTGTTGTGTTTAGTTCCTAAGTGTTGTCGGAGGATTTACGGTGGCTCATCTTCCTCCGCCGCGTCCTTCTAGGTCAGATTTTTCTGGTCCTTTGCGCAATTTTCTTAGTGTGAGGTCTGGAGGTTGGCTGCGAAGGTTTGAGGAGTGGATGCTTGAGGTGGCTGCAGCTCAAGACCTGGAGGAGACGCTGTCTGACGTTGAAGCTTCCGTTGGTGATTTGATTAGTGCGATGGAATTTGAGGAGATGGCTTCGATCACTTTTGAATTTGGGGAGTCGACTGTGAGGGAGGAGGATATTGCCGATATGGTCGAGGCTAGGTTTTTCAAGGCGGGTCGAGCGAAGGCTCCACCTGCGGGTCAGACAGTACCTGCGTCTGAAGAGGGTTATGCGGTGGTTTTCAGGGATATCTTCACCTGCGGACTTCGGATGCCTCCGTATCATTTCCTTCGCGAAGTGATGGAGAGTTTCAACGTGGAGCTGCAGCATTTCAGCCCCAATGGGATACTGACCCTTAGCAAATTTGCCTGGGCGTGTGAATCATACGGAGCTGCGCCTCACGTAGATACTTTTTGCTCGTATTTTGAACTCCAGCGCCAGCCTAAGAAGGTGAAGGATGCCAAAGGAGTTGAACATATAGCGCAGTTTGGAAGCTGCGCGTTCATGCCGCGCCGCACAATGCCTGGGTCTAGGTGCGAGATCTCCTACTGCCAGAAGGGCAAGTGGGAGAAGGATTGGATGAGGGCCTGGTTCTACGTGAAGACCTCCGCCGCGTCGAGGACTCTGGAGGACGGCAGTGTTGATAAGGTGTATCCTTATGCGTCTGAGATGAAGTCGCTTAGGCCTATCCACAAGGTTGACCCTTCGAATCCGGTTTCGGAGGAGCAGCTGGAGGCGCGACTGGCATGCGACAAGGCCTTTGCTCTAGCCTGCCGATACTCCGGAGGTCGGGATTTAGTTGAGGAGATGGTCGCAGCTGATTACTGGCCCCTAGGCCGCAGGACTGACGAATTCACCATTGAAATGGTGCAAGTGCCGGTCTTTGGCCCTCCGGAGGGATTGCCGTTTCCCCGGTTTGGAGCAGGTTTGCCGGAGGATGAGACTAAGGAGTCCTTCCTTGACCGCGTGGAGGTTTCTGCTCGGAGGATTGTCGGGAAGATCTCGGAGAAGGAGTATCTCCAGCGGAGGTCTGCACTTGGTACGATGCCTCGCTTCAACCGAGTGTTTGAGGAATTGGGGATTGAGTATGAGGATTATGTTATTCCTCCGGATGTTTTGTTGGGATTGGAGAAGAAGAAGGATTCCTCCAAGGCCGTTGCTGCGGCGGAGGCCAAGAAGAGGAAGAGTGGTGGTGCTGTCAAGCAACTTGCGAAGAAGCGCAAGGCGGAGGTTGTGTTGGAGACTCCTGTGGAGTCTTCCTCCGCCCGCTCTTCTGCTGCCGAGTCTAACTCGGTGGCTTCTGTTCCTGCGGAGGCTGCTCCTGCTGGTGGAGTTCCTGAGGTTGAAGCCTCACGCGCGGTCTCTTCTGTACGCGCGCCTTTCGCGTCCCTTCTTGGGGAGGAGTCTTCCGACGCGGAGGCCCCTGAGGCGAGTCTTGCGCGGGAGGCAAATCCTGCGGTGGCTGAGAGTCCTGCGCGGGAGGCTTTAGCTGGAGGAGGATCTCCGCCGAAGGATGGGCGGGAGGAATCCAGTGATGATGCAGAGTCTGTCTCTGTTCGGAGGATTAAGAGGGCGGAGGATATCTCGCGTCCGGCTGGAGATGGTATAAACTCGTTGTACATGGGTAAAATTTTTTTGTTGATTCTTGTTTTTCTGTATATTATTATTTTTTGATTGACTTGGTCTCATGTTATTTTTATATTTTTCAGAGGATGTTTTTGCTGGGTTGGCTACCGCGGAGGAGTTGGCTAAAGGTGCCAGCGTTGCGCAGGAAGGACTTGCTGTTCCTCCGCGGCGCGAGCCTACGCCTTCTGCGTTGGCCAGCAGACCTTCCCCTGCTGATGTTCTTGGTCCTGGTGAGTTTCTTCTTCTTTGTTCAACTCTTTGGTTTGTTTTTTGTTATTTTATTCTAAGGTTGGTTTTGGTTTTGCGCAGGTGCTTCTGATCCTTCGATCACAGGTTGGACAGGTGCCTTGCGCGAGGTTCATTCTTTGGTCGGAGGTTCGTAGTCTGGCCTCCGCTAATGGGTTTTTGGTTCTTACGATTTTTCCTTACTTGTTTTCGATTTACAGATCGTTTCCGTCAGAAGCTTTGCAACATGGACTTTGACACGCTACTCCGCGTGCAATATGAGCACCATAGCCTTGTACGTTTGCGATGTGTTATATTTTCCTTTGCCGTTTTTCGCTCGGAGGTTGGTTTTGACTTTTATTTTTTGAGCAGGGTCATCACATGGCTGCCGCCTTGGAGGAGCGTTGCTCACGGGAGGTTATTTGCCGGGACGAGGCTATTGGTGCTCTGAAGAAGGAGAACGAGACCTTGGAGGTTGAGAAGGCTCGCCTGACGGAGGAGGTTAAGGAGTTTTCTTCCGTCCGGCGGGAAATTGAGTCCCTGAGAAAGGAAAGAGATGATTACAAGGCTGGGTCGGAGGTCTTGAAGAAGGAGAAAGAAGATGACGAAGCTTCGGCGGCTGTCCTCCGCATGAATGTCACTGAGGCGGGGAGAGCTAGGGATTTGGCCCTACAGCGAGCCGAGAAGGCGGAGGACATTGCTGACCGCCTTCGCAAGGAGCTTGATGCTGAGCGGATGTCTGCGGCTGAGCTGCAGACGCGCATGCAGAAGGCGGAAGCGGAGGCTGCAGCTATTGTTGGGCTCTATGCCGACTCGCTGGCGCAGTTTGGGGGAAGCACCTCTGCTCCTCCGCCCAACGGCGACGCTGGGGCTGGCCTCGCATGGCTGAAGTCTCATATCCGTATGCTCCCTGACTTTGTCGGGGGTGCTGTTGATTTTGGGGCTTTGGCCGCAGTTAGCTCCTTTGCTAAGCTGTTGCGTCGCGGAGGTTGCTCCCACGCGGAGGGAGTTGCCAAGGAGGAGTTCGCGTCTGCGGAGGATGTTGGCGAGGGCACCTCGAGCCTGCGCAAATCTGTCCGGAACTTCATTAGTTCGTTCTGGATTAGGTTTGGGCGGGCTGAGGCGAAGAAGATGGCGGAAGCTCGTCGCGCTGAGGTATTCTTTGTCTTGGTTTTTCTTTTTGTATTCTGTTTTCCTGCTTTGCAATGTTTCTTAAGCTTGTTGATTTGCAGGAGATTGCCAAGAGGGCGGCTAAGGTTGACAAGCCCGGTCCTTCGCGTCCCCCTAGCGAAGCGCATCCTTCGACTCAGGCTGAGGCGGAGGTTCGTGACGCAAGTGTTAAGGCTCCAGAGGAATCTGGTGCCAAGGATTCGGCGCAGCCCGAGACTTCTGCCCCTCCTCCGCCTCAGGTGTGAGGCTTTTTAGTTTGTAGGTTTTTTCTTAGCTTTTTTGCGTCTGTATGTGTGACGCTTTTTGTAAGTAAGGCCGAAGGTTCTGATTAATTTGTAAAGACTATTGAAAAATGTAATATAAAGAGTTGTTTTTGGATAAGCCTTTTTTTACACTTTGATCCTGCGCAGGTCTCTGGCGGAGGACCTGCGCAGGATCTTAGCGAAACTCTGCTTTCAATTTTCTATAAAGGAATTTATGTTTCTGGCGAGTTGTGGGAGTACTGGCGGATTGCCTTCCCCAATATGAGAGTGGTGGATATGTTTGAGTTTGTTGGATACGACCTGGATGACGAACGATCTGAATTCGTCCGGTCGCTTGCGCGCCGAGGTTCATGGCCTCCGGCTTAGGTTGTTGTTTTTGTCTTGTTTTTCGCTTATCGTGGACTATGCGTTTATTTGGGAGAGAGGAACCCACACCCCTCTCAACCCTAGGAACTTCACCTCCTTTGTAAATGTGCTAACACCAACAAGTGTCCACCACCAAAGTTGCAAGTGTGTTAGATTTTCATAAACATTTTCACCAAAGGAGTTAAGTTAGCACTTTACTAGATCCTAATGCATATGCTCAAGATATGAACCTAGTAGCACTTGATTCGAGAGATGACCGTGATTTCTCCTCTTGATAGTCGGCTATCTATCCTAAACCCGGTCAATCACTTCTCTACTCATCTTAGACCGGCAAAAGTAAAACCCTATGTTTATACCTTTGCCTTGATAACTTTGCTCCTCGTCTATCACCATGATCTCCACTTCATGCTTCATCCCTTTATGATCGTGTGGCCACCTTTCCATGCCACTATGCACCTTCATGACATGTGTTGCTATGCCTAACTCAAATCACTTAAACACAAGGCATTAGCAACTTGGTGTCATTAATTACCAAAACCAAACTTGGGCTTTCAATCTCCCCCTTTTTGGTAATTGATGACAACCATCACAAAGATATGAAATGAAATCAGAATGAGCTTGAATTGCTTGTCCAAAGCATTTTTATCAAGAGACAAGGTTGGACAAACATTTCAATTTCGGTTTTGGTAGTACTAGCTCCCCCTACATATGTGCTTCCATGAGTTTGGTTCAAGTTTGCACATATGCATGAATTGGAATTTTGGGAGATTTATTACAACCAAAATGATGCTAAGGTATATAGAATGGACCTTTGAAGCGTGATACCAATCGGAGTTGCCAATATACCATCCTTAGCACCAATGTAGCTAGACATACATCAAAAACTCAAGATACCTCGTGAGATCACATTATATGTCTAGATACCACATAAAAATAAAATTCTATGCTAGAATTCAAAACATCATTCAAGTTCTATTTCTAGCAAGCACCAAACAAACAAGAGTCGTGAATCTAAACTTGCAATGCAACACCTCATTATGTTAGTGCACATTCAAATGCAACAAATGGTTCATGAGCTTGCTCCCCCTATTTGTTTTGTGTGCTCAAGTTTAAAGGTGTTTTCTCTTCCTATCTTTGTTTCTCTTCCCCTTTTTGACTTTATCTTTGTTTCTCTCCCCCTTTTTGACTTTATCTTTGTTTCTCTCCCCCTTTGTCATCAATGACCACAAAGGTTCAAATTTTAGTGAGAATTAAGTCAATCAATGTGAGGGTCAAATTATGGTTTAATCTAGATCAATTGCCTAAAACATGTAATTCGGTTTGATCCAAGGACAAGCTTTTTCACACCTCATAAAGTATAAGGGTTATCTTGACCATGGTGAATTACACATCATAAGCTCATATTCTAGATTCAACACTAGGCTTGCAAGCTCACCAACATGTCATATGCTACCACTAGATCAAGCAAACATAGAAGCAATAGTGGTACCATACATACATCAAAACCTTTTGATGTTCATGAATGAGCCTATTGTCATGCAAATATGTCTATATGTTCTAATCATGTCCTTAGCAAAGTATGAATGCTATGTCAACCAACTTTACCTTGCTTTGTTGGAGGAGAGGCATGTCATATAGAAATGTAGGGGTACACTCATCTCAAGTTGGAGAAGTCAAGTATGTTCAATTCATTCCTCAACTTGCAAAATCTCTTCTCATCAAGTGGCTTTGTGAAGATGTCGGCTAGTTGATCTTCGGTGCCAATGCTTTCAATGCTAATATCACCCTTTTGTTGATGGTCTCTTATGAAATGGTGCCTTATGTCAATGTGCTTGGTTCTTGAATGTTGAACCGGATTTTGTGTCATCTTGATTGCACTCTCATTGTCACATAGCAAAGGCACATTCTTGAATTTGATTCCAAAGTCATTCAAGGTTGCTTTCATCCAAAGCAATTGTGCACAACAACTACCGGCACTAATGTATTCGGCCTCGGCGGTTGATAGTGCAACACTATTTTGTTTCTTTGATGACCATGAAACTAGAGACCTTCCTAGCAATTGACAAGTGCCACTTGTGCTCATTCTATCAATCTTGCATCCACCATAGTCGGAGTCCGAATATCCAATCAATTCAAAGTTAGACCCCTTGGGATACCATAATCTAACATCATGAGTGCCCTTAAGATACCTCAATATCCTTTTGGTTGCCTTCAAGTGACTCTCCCTTGGCGAAGCTTGATATCTTGCACACTTGCACACACTAAACATCACATCCGGCCTTGATGCGGTGACATAGAGCAAACTTCCAATCATGGACCGATATAGCTTTTGATCTACCATGTTGCCACTTGCATCACTACCTAATTGATCATTTGTGCCCATAGGTGTGCTCATTTGTTTAGCTTCTTGCAACCCAAACTTCTTGATCATGTCCTTGATGTACTTTCCTTGACTTACAAAAGTGCCATCCTTCATTTGCTTGATTTGAAGACCAAGGAAGTAACTAAGCTCTCCTATCATGGACATCTCAAACTCATTTGCCATCATTCTTCCAAATTCTTCACAAAAGTCTTGATTGGTTGATCCAAAGATGATATCATCAACATAGATTTGCAACACAAACAAGTCATTGCCTAGCTTCTTGGTGAAGAGGGTAGTGTCAACCTTTCCCATCTTGAACCCTTTAGAGAGAAGGAAATCTCTCAATCTCTCATACCATGCTCTAGGTGCTTGCTTCAAACCATACAATGCCTTCTTGAGCTTGTAAACATGGTTGGGTTTCTTATCATCTTCAAAACCGGGAGGTTGTTCAACATAAACCAACTCATTGATGTATCCATTGAGAAATGCACTCTTCACATCCATTGGATAGAGCTTGATGTTGTGGGCACAAGCATAGGCTAATAATATTCTAATTGCCTCCAATCTTGCAACCGGTGCATATGTTTCTCCAAAGTCAAGACCTTCAACTTGAGTGTAGCCTTGAGCTACTAATCTTGCTTTGTTTCTCACAACCACACCATCTTGATCTTGCTTGTTTCTAAAGACCCACTTGGTACCAATCACATTGTAGTTCTTTGGCCTCTCAACAAGCTCCCACACTTGGTTTCTTGTGAAGTTGTTCAATTCTTCATGCATGGCATTTACCCAATCGGAATCCTTCAATGCATCTTCTATTCTCTTTGGTTCTTCAAATGAGACAAATGAATAGTGCTCACAAAAGGATGCTAGTCTTGATCTTGTTTGAACACCATTTTGAATACCACCAATGACTTGATCCAATGGATGATCCCTTGCTATACTAGTAGGTTGGAGTATTGGGAGTTGATTACTTCCACTAGCTTGATTTTGATCTTGATCATCATCATGAGAGCCACTAGTACTTGCTTGATTTGTGTCAATTTGCACTTCTTGATTGATCATGTGAATATCACTATCATCATCAACTTGCCTTGGCCTTATGTCACCTACATCCATGTTCTTCATTGCATTTGCCAATTGATCTCCTCTCATATCATCAAGATTTTGAGCTTCACTTTGAGATCCCTCGGTTTCATCAAACTCAACATCATGGACTTCTTCCAATGTGCCACTTGCCAAGTTCCAAACTCTATATGCCTTGCTTGTGGTGGAATAACCAAGTAAAAACCCTTCATCACATTTCTTCTCAAACTTGCTCAATCTAGTGCCTTTCTTGAGAATGTAGCATTTGCAACCAAACACTCTAAAGTATGCAATGTTGGGCTTTCTTCCATTCAATAGCTCATATGGTGTCTTCCCAAGCTTCCCATGGCAATAGAGACGGTTGCTACAATAGCAAGCCGTGTTGATAGCTTCACTCCAAAATGAATGGCTAACATTGTATTCACTAAGCATTGATCTAGCCATATCAATCAAGGTTCTATTCTTTCTTTCAACTACACCATTGGATTGAGGAGTGTATGTTGGAGAGAATTGATGTCCAATGCCAAGATCATCACACAATTCTTCAATTCTTGTGTTCTTGAATTCACTACCATTGTCACTTCTAATCTTCTTGATAGTGGTTTCAAACTCATTTTGCACCCTCTTGACAAAAGACTTGAATAGATCACAAACATCACTCTTGTCATAGAGGAAGAACACCCAAGTGTATCTAGTGTAGTCATCTACTATCACAAATCCATACTTGTTACCACCAATGCTAGTGTATGTTGTTGGCCCAAATAAATCCATGTGCAATAGCTCAAATGCCTTTGATGTGCTCATTTCACTTTTCTTAGGATGTGCATTTCCAACTTGCTTTCCGGCTTGACAAGCACTACATGGTTTATCCTTCTCAAAGGTGACATCCTTCAAGCCTCTAACTAAGTCATGCCTCAACAGTTTGTTTAATTGTTTCATTCCAACATGACCAAGCCTTCTATGCCACAACCAACCCAAACTTGATTTGCTAATTAGGCAAGATGTCAATTGAGGGTCACTATCATTGAAATCAACCAAGTATAAGCTACCATGCCTAAATCCTTTGAATATCAAGTTTGATCCATCAACACTAACCACCTCAACATCATCACTTCCAAAGATGCACTTGAAACCAAGGTCACAAAGTTGTGCAATTGACAAGCGATTGAAATCAAGGCTCTCAACTAGCAACACATTTGATATGCTCATGTCATTTGAGATAGCAATTTTACCAAGCCCCTTGACCTTGCCTTTCTTGTTGTTGCCGAAGGTGATAGAATCAAAGCCACCATTTTGACTAGTATCAATTGATTTGAACATACAAGACTCCCCGGTCATATGTTGAGTGCACCCACTATCAAGCACCCAATGCCTTCCTCCGGCTTTGTAATTGACCTACAAGACAAGATCAATTCTTTTTAGGTACCCAAACTTGATTGGGTCCTCCAAGGTTAGCAACTAAGCTCTTTGGTACCCAAATGGCTTTCTTCTTTGAGCCCATCCATGGTGCACCAATGAACTTAGCATGAACACCTTTTGTATCCTTGATAAGCACATAGAAAGAATTTAGCTTAATTGAGGATACATGAGCTTTGGGTTTCTTGTTCATGCATTGTTGCTCTAGGTGACCAACTTGCTTGCAAGCTTTGCAATATCGGCCATTGTTCTTCACAAAACTAGTCTTGTGAGGAGCAAAAGCGGCTTTGCCTTTCTTGGGGTTATAGCCCAATCCCTCTTTGTAGAGAGAAGCTCTTTGGCTACCCAAGCACATAAGCAAGCGGTCCTCACCACCATAAGCCTTGGCTAAGGTGTGATTGAGCTCTTTCACCTCCTTCTTGAGAATTTCATTCTCAACTTTTAGTGTGGTGTCACAAGTGAAACCATCACTACTAGATGAGGATGATGTAGATGTGCTACATGAAGGGTTAGTAGAAGCAACAACAATAGGCTTACTTAAGATATCACATGTTAGGCCTATGTTGCAAGTTTTAGTTTTCTCCATTTTAGTTGGCTCATTTTCACATTTGTTAACTAGAGAGGAATGAGCTTCTTCAAGCTTAGTGTGAGCTTTTTGAAGCTTCTTATGGTCTTCCTTTAGACTCTCATAAGATGCTCTAAGCTCATCAAGTTCTTGCTCAAGGGTTTTCTTATCCTTAAGCAAGGCCTTGCACTCCTTTCTAGTTTCTTTATAGTGATGAGTGCAATCTTCTAGCATAGTGATTAGTTCATCTTTAGTTGGTTCATCATCATCACTATTGTTGACGGTCCTTAAGCATCAAATTTAATTATCAAATAAACAAAGAAAAGGATCCAAATGAAATCAACATCTAGACTTAGGGTTTTATCTGACAGAATTCCACGAGTTTTGGTGTTTGTCTATTTCTGCAGGGGGTTATCAGAAAATAAGGAAGAAAGGCCCACATGTCGGGATTACATAGAGATATCAACCCACCGCGCAATTTTCTACCATCTAGAAGACTCCAGAAGCCACGGGAAGGAAGCGGAGCCCGAAAGGGGCCAGGCCCAGGGCGCCCGCCCTGAGGACCTGGGCGCCCGCCCCCCTCTGGACTCCGTTCCGGACTCTCTTCGCACACGACGTTCCACCGACCTATTGGATCCAGAATAACATAGTACCACCTCGCCTATCGACCCAAAAACGCATAGAAGGGGAGGACTATATAAGGAGACCCCCTCTGGCCTCTAGAGGAGACAAGAAATTATCATAGAGATTGAGGGGTGCCCTCGAAGGAAAACCTCTTCTCTAAATAATATTTCTTTTTAGGCTTAGCAACCAATGTAAAGTAGAAATAGATCTTCTAGTTTCTACTAGATTGAGAGAGATAGAGTGGAGGTGTGGATCGGAGGAAGGCCGGCCTGTCAGTGTCTACTCCGAGTTGTACCTGCGGGATCAAGTCTCCTAACCCGAGGCTTGCTTCTAAGATTCTTCAGTAATTCGACTTCTAATACTAGTAAGTTCTTGTTTTTATTGTTCTTTGGTTTATGAGTTTACTTTAATCCTCTTCCGGTTGAGTATTAGAGTAATCACTTGTTAGCGTAAACGTGGTGTTTAGGCTAGGGTATTCATAGATATCCCCTGACTAGCTGGACCGTGGTAGTAGCGAGGAACGTGACATTTCCGAGTTACCTTTGTAGATCACATCTCGTTAGCAGGACGGGTAGGTTTATAGGTGCGGGTCGAACATCCTTTGTGTTGTCTAGATTCCGTGAGCCTCCCCAATAGAACAGTAGATCATCCTTACCAAGGTTAGAACGAGACTATGGTTGCAGTCTTCTCTATACATCACTCACATCGAGAGACATTCTTTGTAGCCTAAAGGGATAGTAGCCTAGATTTGGTTAGTCAGATGCACCCTTTCTCCCAGTGGTAAAAATATAAATACGATAACTCTGGATAACCTCCCGGGTGAAATGCTCACCGATATCTGTGCGCTTGCGGATCATTTTCTAATTGCGTTACCAAATATCAACAAGCATTTCTGGCGCCGTTGCCGGGGAGAAAGACGGTTTGCTGAGATAACTTTGAGTCTTGCTATTATCTTGTATTATACTTTTATACTTTTATTCTTTTATCTTTTTATTTTGTCTATCTTAAATTCCATACCTATTATTGAACTCTTTGCACCTTCAGAGACCAGCCATAGACCATGGGTGTCAACACGTCCTGCCCCTAATTATGATCTGTGTTCGGAGTTGATTGCAATAGGTCAAAACCAACCCTTTTCTATAGCTGAGGTCCTATCTTTTAATCAAGAAGATAATGCACTTTTAGCTACACCTAGGGAATCTGTTAATCTTTCTATAAATTCTGGTTTAGACCTAGCCCTACAAGACCATGTTTTTCCTAAATATTTTCACATTGGTTTTAATCATATAACCTTTGGTAGAGTCATTCTTTCTTTATCTATTAGTAAAGGAAGGTATGTCTTCATTTGTGGACATCCTTCTTGTACTAGCCTTCATAGAATAATCTTAGAGATAGAGAAGGAATCATCTCCCAGACGAGGAAAGGAAGTTTCAATAGCCGATTTCCAAACATTTCAATCCCATGATTCGGCTATCCATCCCATCCTTGAGCTTAATAGTTTCTACTATGCTCTTCCTTTTGAACCTCCCGATAATCCTATGAATCTTTCTAGACATCCCATGCATAAGAAGGAGGATCGAGAAGAGCAACATCAATGGCTAGAGGGCATTAAAAATCCATGTGCTATCACCATTGAATGGATAGATAAAACAAACTTGAGAGACAATCCTAGAGGAATTTTAATCATTCATGAAGAATCATCCTTGGAGTTTGAGAATGAGAGAAACAACAGTGAGCATGGAAGTTATTTCATAAATACCTCACCCAGTCCTTGCTCATATAAAACATCTCTCCAATCAATTTGTCTCTCCATCCTTACCACATTTGAGATCTCCAACCCCCTCTTCTTTTCTATTTATAAAAACTTTAAAAGGGCAGTTGTCGATGCATATGTCTATAATAAATATTGCAGATCTCGTTGAGTTAATTGATGGTTCCCCAAGGACAAGCTTAGTGTCCTAAAACAAGCACTTCTAATTATTTGCAACATTGCCTTGTGTATTGAGCATATAAAGATAATTGTAGAAATATTCCTTCGGGTATTCTTGCCACTAACCTCTCTAGGATTGGAGCAAGAAGATCGGATGAATGACAAGCGCAAGGTATGCCCAACCAATCATCATGCAACATTAAATTAAATTCATCCAATCTTGAATTTTGCAAAATTCAAGCTTGGGGGAGTACTTTACATAAAACATCCTTTGCCATGTTGCTATGTTGGTTGTCCTTACCTTTGAGACATGCTCAATTTGTTAAATACTAATCACACTACTTCATCTCCACTTGAGTAGATCTCTATAAAAGCCATCATGCTACCTTTGTTTATCCTAGTAAGTGTTAGTTTGGAAGTACTGGTCACACTTCCAATGGCATTTAAATTAAGCGTGGTGCTTATGTTAAATAGCCTTCCTTAATCTGATTAGACATGGAGTCTAGTTTGGTTACTGAACTAAAAACTGCTTGAGTAGATATTGGTATATTTTGTTGGACTAACCCCTGTAGGAAAACTTTCAATATCAACCTGGGAAGTCCTGAGATGCAAACTCATTAGAGATGAAGAAAGTGACACATGAAGTTTAACAATTTGCACAAGAAAGACGTAGCTCATAAGAGATGATTCATGGAGGGTGCCACAAACACGATGCACAACCGCTAAGAAAGGAAAGCTTCCACAAGGTGATACTGTACCATCACTCTTCAAGTAAGGTAACATCTTAAGGTACTTGACTAACACTTTTATAAGCTCCTCCTTGGTTCTGGCATTCACATAAATAAAGAGACAAACATGTATGATTTATAACTCCAAATTAACCAACTCAATTAATTCAACATGTTTAGTCCTTTAATCTTTGTTCTTAGTACTACCTTCGTGACCCCACACTCCTAATCATATAAGCTAAAGTATTGCACATGTAATCTTTGGAAGATATAAACAAAACATAAATATAGATAGATTATCTTTCCATTAGGTTGAGCCATCTGATCTGACAAATGCTACACTCATGATCCATCAATTTTGTCTTGCTCACTATGCTTAAGGTTAGAGAAGAACAAATACACTTTTGGTTCTGTTGGTGTTTTCCACCAACAGGGCCCATGCACTTGATCTCTACCTTGTCTCTATGAGCAGGAACACTTCGAGCATAATATGAAGGAGTTTTACAACTCCCAGATTCCACCAAGTGAAGAACTAGGATCTACGAGCACAAACACACTGGAGATACTGGACGCTCAGGCAATCACTGCCCTAAGATGCTTGAGGACGTGAACTACATCAACAACAATAACAACTATTACTACAACCGTCCTCAACAACATCAAGGTTGGAATCAACAGAGGCCTAATTACTCAGAGAGGTGATCTAGGACGCCGCGTCATCCCGATCTCCATCGGCATGGTGGACTTCCCAGAAGCACTCTGCGACTTTGGCTCCAGCGTCAACATTATGCCCAGGGTTGCAGATCGGACACTCAGTTTTCCAAAGGAAATATTGAAGAACCTCTGCGTCCGAGTTGGTACCTTGTATGCTCTAGCAGACTTCATGGTGATAGAGACTGGTACTGAGGAGAGGGCACCCATCATTTTAGGGAGGCCATTCCTAAACACTAGAGGTGTCATCTACGCTAATGCTGCCAAGATCAGTCTCTACATCAAGGGGAAGAAGGAGACTTTCCTTCAAGAACAAGACTACACAAACTTCAGAGCAACCCCGACATGAACCAAGGAAGAGGACCAACAGGAGGAACAGGAACAAGCAAATATGGACCGAGTCAGCTAAGATGGTCACTGCAGTTCAAGGAGGTCAAGATCGTCGACTCAAGTCACCTTTCTTGATCAAGAAGGAGGACCCTGGTGTTCTAAGCATTGAGTGCACAATCAACAGATACTCTTTTCAAAAGACACTCTACGACACCGGATCTGACGTCAACATAATGGCCGTAGTCACTTATCAGCTCCTGCATGAAACCATGCCCCTACAACCAATATACATTCAGCTATAGATGACTTTCAAGTTATTGACATGGGAGAAGATGAATATGATCCACCCACCATCCTTGGAAGACAGTTCCTCAGCACTATCAAAGCCATCATCTATATTGGAACCGGAGAAGTCCACATACACTTCTCCTCTGAGAAGGTATGCCGCTGTTTTACTGACCCTAACTATATAGTTGAAGACTCTAAGCAGGTCAGGACAAGAAGAAGACAACGCAACCGCAACCACAGGAGGCAAATCATCAAGGACGGATGGGTAGACTACGAAGGAGAAATGATAAGGACTGAAGACATACCACTTGAACATAACTGTCCTGAGGAGACCGTAGCACCGAGTTAGGTGTGGAGAGAGAAGATAGTTATAAATGAAGAGGAGGCGCTGCCGGAAGTACCGACTACGCCACCCAACGAACCTCAGGACGATTAAGAAAATGGAGAGTCCCGCTCGGAGGACTTAAAAACACCGAACGCCTTGCCAAGAGGTAAACTTGGTAGTTATCCTTTCCCTTTTAATTATTTCAAATAGATTACTTAGTTAATCATGTTCGTATCATCCTAGAAAGAAAATAAAAATGTGAAAAAAACTGTAAGCCCCATGTGAGTAGACGAGTGGCATAAAACCCATAAGTACATTCACTGTGGTGGCATAAAAATAAAATAAATGTTTTTCTGCTTTATAAAAACAAAAATATAAAAACAGGGAGTAATATTTATTAAGGAGTCTCAACATGATAAAGGCTAGATATTTATGCTAACACTTAATCAGTTCCACAAGCTTTGTTGTCTATTTGAGCTCCACAGAATTTAAGAATCAAGAAGACTAGCAGACGCAGGACATTCTAATCGCTGTCAAAATACTGCTGACTTTCAAACACACCTCTACCACCTAGCTACATCAAGAGAAATTACGTCAAAAATCCAGCTTGGGGGAGAGCACCCCCATTTATCTCGATAAGTATTTCTATCTATCTTTATACTTATACTATATTAGAATATAAATACACATAACTATGAAAAACCAAATAAAGATTTTATGATTATATATATATTGCTTAGTGTGTTTAATAAATAAATAAAGTGGCTATGCTAATCTGTATCTAATAAAACTTAAGCATGGATATGATGAATAGTTGCTCTGCCTAATTTGCAAATTTGAAATTCTCTCTCAAGTTTAGATATAACTGTTATAATTTAAGGCTTGCTCTAGACCTAAACTTGTGGGATCAAAACTTGATCTGAAGTCTAAGTTGTTAACAGATACGATATGGGAAGGTTGAGCTGCTGTTCATCTGTTCCTAGAGATGCTAGAATTCTGGAGAATTTTATCTTTGAAAAATCTTTAAAATAACACATGATGAGTTCCTGTATGATGAGAGTTTAAATTCCTACCACAGCCATATATACATGCTTGCTAGACCTTGAGCCACACATTTACTATTTACTGCTTATGAGCATTGAGTGTGATCAAGCTGTGTAGACCCTTAGGAGCTTGTCATGTGGTTAAATCAAGATTCACTTGCACGTTCACTCATACATGCTACTTCTACTCCGGAAGTACCATCCACATATATCCACTCATTTCCATCTCCAAAACCACCCAAAAGTATTCTACTCCTAATCCGGGAGAGAATAACCAAAAATATTTCTGTTTCCCCTTGTGAAATAAATGCTCAAGTTATCTTGTTACTACCACTTGCTATATTATCTCAAGAGATGAATGCTCTAAAAAAAAGAGAGAAAAAGAAAATAAAAGATACGAGGAAATAAAAAGGAGCAAGTGCTCGGAACCTCGAAAGAAAAGAAAACGAAGAGCATCTCATTCTCCTCATAAAGTTTCAAAAGCAAGGAAGGTATGTATCCCCTCAAAGAGCAAAGTAGAATTAGGCTTCCACCACCATTGTTATCACCATCATCACCATACACCATTCATTCGCCACACATGCACATCTTGATTTGGCTTATTGATTTGTTTCTTTGGATCCATGGTTTGACTATGCAATAAATGTCTTGTAAGTATGTATACTTTATCTCCCACCTATGAGCTCCAGATATTAAAGCCTTATTAGAGTAGGGTGAGAGAGAAGACAATGACACTATGCTTCATACCACAAATACTACATATTTTGAGAGAAGGCATATACCATCACTGCCTTGGTAAGGATCCAAAAATACCACAAAAGAGAGATCTGAGAGAGTCATATAAGGAATCTCTGAGTTTTATTTGAAAATCTACAAAAACCCCAGAGCTATAGCTGATCAAGAATAAGAGACATGGCACTTGGCTAGACTGTTCTATCTTTTAACCACTCAAGACAGAAGTGACGGTTACAAGTCCTATGATGTAGGTAAAGTAAGTAAGTTTTAAGTCTTAACAGTTTATTCTAACTCAGAGATGAGATCTTGTTTAAATGCGTGTGTACTTCTAAGAAATGAAACCACTGCAGAAACTCTTGAGTTCATCCTTGCTCAGGGACGAGCAAGAGGTAAGCTTGGGGGAGTTTGTTGACGGTCCTTAAGCATCAAATTTAATTATCAAATAAACAAAGAAAAGGATCCAAATGAAATCAACATCTAGACTTAGGGTTTTATCTGACAGAATTCCACGAGTTTTGGTGTTTGTCTATTTCTGCAGGGGGTTATCAGGAAATAAGGAAGAAAGGCCCACATGTCGGGATTACATAGAGATATTAACCCACCGCGCAATTTTCTACCATCTAGAAGACTCCAGAAGCCACGGGAAGGAAGCGGAGCCCGAAAGGGGCCAGGCCCAGGGCGCCCGCCCTGAGGACCTGGGCGCCCGCCCCCCTCTGGACTCCGTTCCGGACTCTCTTCGCACACGACGTTCCACCGACCTATTGGATCCAGAATAACATAGTACCACCTCGCCTATCGACCCAAAAACGCATAGAAGGGGAGGACTATATAAGGAGACCCCCTCTGGCCCCTAGAGGAGACAAGAAATTATCATAGAGATTGAGGGGTGCCCTCGAAGGAAAACCTCTTCTCTAAATAATATTTCTTTTTAGGCTTAGCAACCAATGTAAAGTAGAAATAGATCTTCTAGTTTCTACTAGATTGAGAGAGATAGAGTGGAGGTGTGGATCGGAGGAAGGCCGGCCTGTCGGTGTCTACTCCGAGTTGTACCTGCGGGATCAAGTCTCCTAACCCGAGGCTTGCTTCTAAGATTCTTCAGTAATTCGACTTCTAATACTAGTAAGTTCTTGTTTTATTGTTCTTTGGTTTATGAGTTTACTTTAATCCTCTTCCGGTTGAGTATTAGAGTAATCACTTGTTAGCGTAAACGTGGTGTTTAGGCTAGGGTACTCATAGATATCCCCTGACTACCTGGACCGTGGTAGTAGCGAGGAACGTGACATTTCCGAGTTACCTTTGTAGATCACATCTCGTTAGCAGGACGGGTAGGTTTATAGGTGCGGGTCGAACATCCTTTGTGTTGTCTAGATTCCGTGAGCCTCCCCAATAGAACAGTAGATCATCCTTACCAAGGTTAGAACGAGACTACGGTTGCAGTCTTCTCTATACATCACTCACATCGAGAGACATTCTTTGTAGCCTAAAGGGATAGTAGCCTAGATTTGGTTAGTCAGATGCACCCTTTCTCCCAGTGGTAAAAATATAAATACGATAACTCTGGATAACCTCCCGGGTGAAATGCTCACCGATATCCGTGCGCTTGCGGATCATTTTCTATTTGCGTTACCAAATATCAACAACTATCACTATCACTATCATGGTCACTCTCATCATCGGATGATACCTTAGTGGCCTTAGCCATGAAGCATGATGGAGTGTCAAAGATGGAGCTCTTTCCTTGAATTGCAATGCTAGCATGCCCCTTCTTGTTGCTCTCATCATCACTTGAGGAGTCATCACTATCCCAAGTTGCAACATGGGCATCACCCTTTTTCTTGTTTGAGCCTTCCTTCTTTTCTTGCTTCTTCTTTTGCTTCTTTCTTTCCTTCTTGATAGCATCTTCATCATCACTATCATAAGGACACTTGGCGATGAGATGATCCTTGCTATGGCATCTAAAGCACCTCATGGAATGGTCATTCTTCTTGGAGGAGCTCTTCTTTCTTCTTGCCGGATACCCCTTCTTCTTCATAAACTTGCCAAATCTTTTGACAAGAAGAGCCATCTCCTCATCTTCATCGCTATCACAAGAACTTGCTTCTTCTTCACTTGATGACTCTATCTTGGCTTTTCCCTTGGATGAGGAGGCCTTGAATGCCACACTCTTCTTCTTCTCATCATCCTTCTTCTCACCATCCTTCTTCTTTTTCTTGATCAATTCATCCTTCTCATCATCTTCTCTATAAGCATCATCGGTCATCACTTCTTGGAAGACTTGTTGGGGAGTTGATTCACTAAGTGTTGTCTTGACTACTACGGTGATCAATGTGTCAAATCTCTTGGGCAAGCTTCTCAAGAACTTCATAGAGAATTGACTATCCTTCACTTCTTCCCCAAGTGCCTTGAGCTCATTCACAATAACTTGCAACCGGTGAAACATTTCCGGCACACTTTCATCTTCTTGCATCTTGAAGCTTGAGAACTTCTCTTGGAGGATGTAAGCTTTTGCAGTCTTAGTACCTTTGGTGCCTTCAAATGTTTCTTCTAATTTTGCCCATGCATCATGAGCAACCTCAATGTTCTTGATTTGCTCAAAGGTCTTGTCATCAAGAGCTTCATGAAGAGCACTAATTGCAATGTCATTGCATTGAAGCTTCTTTTCTTCAACTGGTGTAGGTGCATTCTCATTTGCAACCTCAAACTTTGTTTCGGTCACCTTCCAAACTTCTCTATTGATTGACTTGAGATGGGCGGTCATCTTGACCTTCCAATAAGCATAATTGGTGCCATCAAAGTAAGGTGCCTTCTTAGTGTTGTTGATATGCAAACTAAGAGCCATTTCTTCACCGTAGGTTGTTAAGCCTCAAATAAACGGTGCCTCGGCTCCGATACCACTTGAAAGGTCCAAATGGCTAGAGGGGGGGTGAATAGCAGCATATTCTCCAATTACAATCTACCGACTCAAACCCTAATCCCAGCATATTCTCCAATTACAATCTACCGACTCCAAGTCACTCGCGTAATTTCGCATTACAAAGACCACGCGTGCCCCCTGTCTAGGGCTTCAGCCGGTCGGAGGCTTGGATCCTCCGCCCAGTCGCGGATCCTTCGACACTTCATGTGTCGGAGGTTCCTTAGCTCGGACGCGCCGGGGGTTCCTCGGCTCAGCTGTCCTGGAGGTTCCTTGGCTCGCCCGGTCGCCGATCCTTCGACGCGTCTCCGTCGGAGGTTCTGAAAGGTCCAAATGGCTAGAGGGGGGTGAATAGCCTATTTAAATTTTCTACAAACTTCAACTAGACAAGTTGATTAGTAAAACAAAAGGCGAAGCTATTCTAGCACTAGCACAACTAAGCTATGCAAGCCACCTAAACAAGTCTAGTACAAGGCTAAACACTAAAGCACTACAACAAGAGAAGGCTAGTTACACTCCTAAACAAGAAGACTAAACTAAACAAGCTAAACAACTAGCAAGGTATACAAGTAAGTAAAGGAGTGGAGAGTGATTGTTATACCAACGTTGTAGAGTAGAGATATAACCAACCAATCACTCACAATTACAAGAGAATCCTCGGCAAGAGATGACACAAGATTTTTTACCGAGGTTCACTTGCTTCCCGGCAAGCTACTCCTCGTTGTGGCGATACACCCACTTGATGGATCACGAGCTAATTGGCAATCCAAAGCCAAACCCTCAGCAGGTGCCGCACATCCACTCACAAGATGGGGATCCTCCAAGCCACGAGCAATCCACTAGAGTAGCCAATTGCGATCTCCCGCGGGGAAGGCTCAAGAACCCCTCACAAATCACTTGGTGAGGCTCGAAACAATCTCCAATCACGAGCTCCACACCACCGCTGCTCCAAGCCGTCTAGGGCGTCGGGAAACACCTAAGAGTAACAAGAAATCCGCAGCAAACTCAAGAATCAAGTGCCACTAAATGCAACTCTCAAAGCAATGCACTTGAATCTCACTCAATCTCACTAGGATGAGCAATCAAGCAAGGAGATGAGTGGAGGGAGTGTTCTCTAGCTCAATGTATGCCTCAAGTATTCAAAATGTGCAAGAGAGAACCTCCCAAAGCTGGCCACCAACTATTTATAAGCCACCTCAAAGAAATAGCCGTTGGCTGTTTTTCACTGGGTTGAAAACGGGGGCACCGCACGCTACTAAGTGAGCACCGGACGCTCGACCCCCTACGTCCGGTGCACTGGAGTTGGCCACGTGTCCTCTTTGAATCTCGCGCGTCAGTTTCTAACGGCTACCTGCAACACACCGGACGCTCTGCAAGTCCACACCGGACGGTCCGGTGCTCACCGGACTCGTGCGCAGAGAGGGTGTCAAACTCGCGACCTCACCGGACGCTGGGCACCGGACGGTCCGGTGCTCACCGGACTCGTGCGCAGAGAGGGTTGCAAAAACCCCTCACACCGGACGCTCTCAGAGTGCGTCCGGTGCTTAACCCTAGCAGGGTCAAGCACACCGGACGCTGAGGCCAGCGTCCGGTGCCTCCGTACTCAGCGTCCGGTGAGTGTTTCTCACTAAGAAAACACTCCCGCGACTCCTCTAAATTTCCCACCGGCGCAATAGAAAATATATACTTATTTTTCTCAAAAGCGCCGAATCTCGCCTCGCAAGCTCGGCGGGAGGAAGAGAGGAACCCACACCCCTCTCAACCCTAGGAACTTCACCTCCTTCAACCCTAAGGAGTTTTCTTCCGTCCGGCGGGAAATTGAGTCCCTGAGAAAGGAAAGAGATGATTACAAGGCTGGGTCGGAGGTCTTGAAGAAGGAGAAAGAAGATGACGAAGCTTCGGCGGCTGTCCTCCGCACGAATGTCACTGAGGCGGGGAGAGCTAGGGATTTGGCCCTACAGCGAGCCGAGAAGGCGGAGGACATTGCTGACCGCCTTCGCAAGGAGCTTGATGCTGAGCGGATGTCTGCGGCTGAGCTGCAGACGCGCATGCAGAAGGCGGAAGCGGAGGCTGCAGCTATTGTTGGGCTCTATGCCGACTCGCTGGCGCAGTTTGGGGGAAGCACCTCTGCTCCTCCGCCCAACGGCGACGCTGGGGCTGGCCTCGCATGGCTGAAGTCTCATATCCGTATGCTCCCTGACTTTGTCGGGGGTGCTGTTGATTTTGGGGCTTTGGCCGCGGTTAGCTCCTTTGCTAAGCTGTTGCGTCGTGGAGGTTGCTCCCACGCGGAGGGAGTTGCCAAGGAGGAGTTCGCGTCTGCGGAGGATGTTGGCGAGGGCACCTCGAGCCTGCGCAAATCTGTCCGGAACTTCATTAGTTCGTTCTGGATTAGGTTTGGGCGGGCTGAGGCGAAGAAGATGGCGGAAGCTCGTCGCGCTGAGGTATTCTTTGTCTTGGTTTTTCTTTTTGTATTCTGTTTTGCTGCTTTGCAATGTTTCTTAAGCTTGTTGATTTGCAGGAGATTGCCAAGAGGGCGGCTAAGGTTGACAAGCCCGGTCCTTCGCGTCCCCCTAGCGAAGCGCGTCCTTCGACTCAGGCTGAGGCGAAGGTTCGTGACGCAAGTGTTAAGGCTCCAGAGGAATCTGGTGCCAAGGATTCGGCGCAGCCCGAGACTTCTGCCCCTCCTCCGCCTCAGGTGTGAGGCTTTTTAGTTTGTAGGTTTTTTCTTAGCTTTTTTGCGTCTGTATGTGTGACGCTTTTTGTAAGTAAGGCCGAAGGTTCTGATTAATTTGTAAAGACTATTGAAAAATGTAATATAAAGAGTTGTTTTTGGATAAGCCATTTTTTACACTTTGATCCTGCGCAGGTCTCTGGCGGAGGACCTGCGCAGGATCTTAGCGAAACTCTGCTTTCAATTTTCTATAAAGGAATTTATGTTTCTGGCGAGTTGTGGGAGTACTGGCGGATTGCCTTCCCCAATATGAGAGTGGTGGATATGTTTGAGTTTGTTGGATACGACCTGGATGACGAACGATCTGAATTCGTCCGGTCGCTTGCGCGCCGAGGTTCATGGCCTCCGGCTTAGGTTGTTGTTTTTGTCTTGTTTTTCGCTTATCGTGGACTATGCGTTTATTTGGGAGAGAGGAACCCACACCCCTCTCAACCCTAGGAACTTCACCTCCTTTGTAAATGTGCTAACACCAACAAGTGTCCACCACCAAAGTTGCAAGTGTGTTAGATTTTCACAAACATTTTCACCAAAGGAGTTAAGTTAGCACTTTACTAGATCCTAATGCATATGCTCAAGATATGAACCTAGTAGCACTTGATTCGAGAGATGACCGTGATTTCTCCTCTTGATAGTCGGCTATCTATCCTAAACCCGGTCAATCACTTCTCTACTCATCTTAGACCGGCAAAAGTAAAACCCTATGTTTATACCTTTGCCTTGATAACTTTGCTCCTCGTCTATCACCATGATCTCCACTTCATGCTTCATCCCTTTATGATCGTGTGGCCACCTTTCCATGCCACTATGCACCTTCATGACATGTGTTGCTATGCCTAACTCAAATCACTTAAACACAAGGCATTAGCAACTTGGTGTCATTAATTACCAAAACCAAACTTGGGCTTTCAGGTTCCCTGACTTGACGCGTCGGAGGTCCCTCGCCTCCGCCGCGTCCTCAACCATCCTCAGACTTGAGAGGGCCGGAGGTTACTCTCTTCCTTGCTTGTGGGCCTCCGCTGGTGCAGTCCCTGCACGCACTTAGCACGACAAGACGAGTCATCAATATTAGTCTTTTTTCAGGGTCCTCCGCACGCAACTCCACGAAGGTTCCCTGGGTGGAGGATATCCTCCGACACTTCAGAGGTCGGAGGTTCCTTGGCTTGAAGGGCATCCTTAGACGCTGCCAGGGGGAAGGGTGCGGCCATCCCCCAACAGTTCCCCCCTTTTTGGGCTAATGGCACTCCTGCGGTCCATGTGCTCAAAAACATGCCACGCTGCGGAGGCTACGAGCATGGTTGCTGCCTTCCCCCCTGGCGCGCAGGATGTGCTTGTTAGCATTGTTGGAAAAATGTTTCTTTTCCTTAGTCATAATTTTCTTCGTTTGTTTGTTTTGCCAGGATCCTCCGGTCATTACTGTTCTGATATCCTGTTATCCTTCGCGATTTATATTGCGGAGGTTATTATAGTCGTTGGAGTTAGCCGTTGGTGCTGGGGAATCGCAACGGTCAGGCCGAATCCTCCGCTTTTAGCTGTTGGGAGCGGGGAATCGCAACGGTCACGCGGTCGCAGGCCCCCCCTATAAAAGGGAATGCTGGGGAGCCTTGAGCTCTCACCCCTGCCTCTCATTGCTTGCACACTTTCCTTCGCCACATCTTCCTCTCTGAGCTGCTCGTGCGCGTTTTTGTTGTGTTTAGTTCCTAAGTGTTGTCGGAGGATTTATGGTGGCTCATCTTCCTCCGCCGCGTCCTTCGAGGTCAGATTTTTCTGGTCCTTTGCGCAATTTTCTTAGTGTGAGGTCTGGAGGTTGGCTGCGAAGGTTTGAGGAGTGGATGCTTGAGGTGGCTGCAGCTCAAGACCTGGAGGAGACGCTGTCTGACGTTGAAGCTTCCGTTGGTGATTTGATTAGTGCGAAGGAATTTGAGGAGATGGCTTCGATCACTTTTGAATTTGGGGAGTCGACTGTGAGGGAGGAGGATATTGCCGATATGGTCGAGGCTAGGTTTTTCAAGGCGGGTCGAGCGAAGGCTCCACCTGCGGGTCAGACAGTACCTGCGTCTGAAGAGGGTTATGCGGTGGTTTTCAGGGATATCTTCACCTGCGGACTTCGGATGCCTCCGTATCATTTCCTTCGCGAAGTGATGGAGAGTTTCAACGTGGAGCTGCAGCATTTCAGCCCCAATGGGATACTGACCCTTAGCAAATTTGCCTGGGCGTGTGAATCATACGGAGCTGCGCCTCACGTAGATACTTTTTGCTCGTATTTTGAACTCCAGCGCCAGCCTAAGAAGGTGAAGGATGCCGAAGGAGTTGAACATATAGCGCAGTTTGGAAGCTGCGCGTTCATGCCGCGCCGCACAATGCCTGGGTCTAGGTGCGAGATCTCCTACTGCCAGAAGGGCAAGTGGGAGAAGGATTGGATGAGGGCCTGGTTCTACGTGAAGACCTCCGCCGCGTCGAGGACTCTGGAGGACAGCAGTGTTGATAAGGTGTATCCTTATGCGTCTGAGATGAAGTCGCTTAGGCCTATCCACAAGGTTGACCCTTCGAATCCGGTTTCGGAGGAGCAGCTGGAGGCGCGACTGGCATGCGACAAGGCCTTTGCTCTAGCCTGCCGATACTCCAGAGGTCGGGATTTAGTTGAGGAGATGGTCGCAGCTGATTACTGGCCCCTTGGCCGCAGGACTGACGAATTCACCATTGAAATGGTGCAAGTGCCGGTCTTTGGCCCTCCGGAGGGATTGCCGTTTCCCCGGTTTGGAGCAGGTTTGCCGGAGGATGAGACTAAGGAGTCCTTCCTTGACCGCGTGGAGGTTTCTGCTCGGAGGATTGTCGGGAAGATCTCGGAGAAGGAGTATCTCCAGCGGAGGTCTGCACTTGGTACGATGCCTCGCTTCAACCGAGTGTTTGAGGAATTGGGGATTGAGTATGAGGATTATGTTATTCCTCCGGATGTTTTGTTGGGATTGGAGAAGAAGAAGGATTCATCCAAGGCCGTTGCTGCGGCGGAGGCTAAGAAGAGGAAGAGTGGTGGTGCTGTCAAGCAACTTGCGAAGAAGCGCAAGGCGGAGGTTGTGCTGGAGACTCCTGTGGAGTCTTCCTCCGCCCGCTCTTCTGCTGCCGAGTCTAACTCGGTGGCTTCTATTCCTGCGGAGGCTGCTCCTGCTGGTGGAGTTCCTGAGGTTGAAGCCTCACGCGCGGTCTCTTCTGTACGCGCGCCTTTCGCGTCCCTTCTTGGGGAGGAGTCTTCCGACGCGGAGGCCCCTGAGGCGAGTCCTGCGCGGGAGGCAAATCCTGCGGTGGCTGAGAGTCCTGCGCGGGAGGCTTTAGCTGGAGGAGGATCTCCGCCGAAGGATGGGCGGGAGGAATCCAGTGATGATGCAGAGTCTGTCTCTGTTCGGAGGATTAAGAGGGCGGAGGATATCTCGCGTCCGGCTGGAGATGGTATAAACTCGTTGTACATGGGTAAATTTTTTTTGTTGATTCTTGTTTTTCTGTATATTATTATTTTTTGATTGACTTGGTCTCATGTTATTTTTATATTTTTCAGAGGATGTTTTTGCTGGGTTGGCTACCGCGGAGGAGTTGGCTAAAGGTGCCAGCGTTGTGCAGGAAGGACTTGCTGTTCCTCCGCGGCGCGAGCCTATGCCTTCTGCGTTGGCCAGCAGACCTTCCCCTACTGATGTTCTTGGTCCTGGTGAGTTTCTTCTTCTTTGTTCAACTCTTTGGTTTGTTTTTTGTTATTTTATTCTAAGGTTGGTTTTGGTTTTTGCGCAGGTGCTTCTGATCCTTCGATCACAGGTTGGACAGGTGCCTTGCGCGAGGTTCATTCTTTGGTCGGAGGTTCGTAGTCTGGCCTCCGCTAATGGGTTTTTGGTTCTTATGATTTTTCCTTACTTGTTTTCGATTTACAGATCGTTTCCGTCAGAAGCTTTGCAACATGGACTTTGACACGCTACTCCGCGTGCAATATGAGCACCATAGCCTTGTACGTTTGTGATGTGTTATATTTTCCTTTGCCGTTTTTTGCTCGGAGGTTGGTTTTGACTTTTATTTTTTGAGCAGGGTCATCACATGGCTGCCGCCTTGGAGGAGCGTTGCTCACGGGAGGTTATTTGCCGGGACGAGGCTATTGGTGCTCTGAAGAAGGAGAACGAGACCTTGGAGGTTGAGAAGGCTCGCCTGACGGAGGAGGTTAAGGAGTTTTCTTCCGTCCGGCGGGAAATTGAGTCCCTGAGAAAGGAAAGAGATGATTACAAGGCTGGGTCGGAGGTCTTGAAGAAGGAGAAAGAAGATGACCAAGCTTCGGCGGCTGTCCTCCGCACGAATGTCACTGAGGCGGGGAGAGCTAGGGATTTGGCCCTACAGCGAGCCGAGAAGGCAGAGGACATTGCTGACCGCCTTCGCAACGAGCTTGATGCTGAGCGGATGTCTGCGGCTGAGCTGCAGACGCGCATGCAGAAGGCGGAAGCGGAGGCTGCAGCTATTGTTGGGCTCTATGCCGACTCGCTGGCGCAGTTTGGGGGAAGCACCTCTGCTCCTCCGCCCAACGGCGACGCTGGGGCTGGCCTCGCATGGCTGAAGTCTCATATCCGTATGCTCCCTGACTTTGTCGGGGGTGCTGTTGATTTTGGGGCTTTGGCCGCGGTTAGCTCCTTTGCTAAGCTGTTGCGTCGCGGAGGTTGCTCCCACGCGGAGGGAGTTGCCAAGGAGGAGTTCGCGTCTGCGGAGGATGTTGGCGAGGGCACCTCGAGCCTGCGCAAATCTGTCCGGAACTTCATTAGTTCGTTCTGGATTAGGTTTGGGCGGGCTGAGGCGAAGAAGATGGCGGAAGCTCGTCGCGCTGAGGTATTCTTTGTCTTGGTTTTTCTTTTTGTATTCTGTTTTGCTGCTTTGCAATGTTTCTTAAGCTTGTTGATTTGCAGGAGATTGCCAAGAGGGTGGCTAAGGTTGACAAGCCCGGTCCTTCGCGTCCCCCTAGCGAAGCGCGTCCTTCGACTCAGGCTGAGGCGGAGGTTCGTGACGCAAGTGTTAAGGCTCCAGAGGAATCTGGTGCCAAGGATTCGGCGCAGCCCGAGACTTCTGCCCCTCCTCCGCCTCAGGTGTGAGGCTTTTTAGTTTGTAGGTTTTTTCTTAGCTTTTTTGCGTCTGTATGTGTGACGCTTTTTGTAAGTAAGGCCGAAGGTTCTGATTAATTTGTAAAGACTATTGAAAAATGTAATATAAAGAGTTGTTTTTGGATAAGCCATTTTTTACACTTTTATCCTGCGCAGGTCTCTGGCGGAGGACCTGCGCAGGATCTTAGCGAAACTCTGCTTTCAATTTTCTATAAAGGAATTTATGTTTCTGGCGAGTTGTGGGAGTACTGGCGGATTGCCTTCCCCAATATGAGAGTGGTGGATATGTTTGAGTTTGTTGGATACGACCTGGATGACGAACGATCTGAATTCGTCCGGTCGCTTGCGCGCCGAGGTTCATGGCCTCCGGCTTAGGTTGTTGTTTTTGTCTTGTTTTTCGCTTATCGTGGACTATGCGTTTATTTGTTTGACATGGTTTGATGTGTTTATGCAGTTGCCATATCCTATCCTTCGCATCTTTGGTGAGAAGGATAGGGTACGCTGGGTGACGGAGGTTCCCGAGGATGTTGCTGAGCCTTTTATTCATGGTTTTCCGGAGGTTCGAAAGCTTCGTTATACGTTTTGGTTTTATCCTTCGTTAGGGTTGGTTTTGAAATTGCTCTTTTTGCGCAGGTTGTGAGATCTGCTCCGGAGGTTGTTCTTCCTTCGAACTTTGTATTGATGACTTAGTTGATTTTCTTGTTGAAGATTACTGCGATGAGCTTAGGCTTTTTCCGGATTCGTATGTAAAAATTGTGCGAGAGTCTTAGAACCTTCGACTTTTGACGGTCGAAGGATGTTTTCCGTTTTTTGTTGTAAACTGCTGTTCTGCGCATTGTTTATTAAAGATCAGTCATTTTTACGATTGCCTTGGCTACGCTCTTCGCACTCTTAGCTGTGTTTCTATTACAACCTTCGCGACTTTGTACACAGTGTTTATACATTGAAACGTCACGGTGGTGTTGATCCTAAGGATCTTTGTCTTGCTGTGGTACCTTCATACTTGATGTTTGATGTTGCGAGGGCGATGGTGGTCATTTCTTGTGCGCAGGATCGCCGCTTATTGGCCTTAGGACCTTCGCTTTTTCTGGTGCGGAGGATCATCTGCTGAATTGTGCTATTTTTTCCTTTGCTCAACTCCCGTGGAGTGTTGTCGAGGAGAACCTTCGGGTATGTGTGTCGAAGGTTCTGAAGGGATGTTACGAGACTTCGTGCGATACCCTTCAGAGACCTCTGAGTCTCACTTGTAATTGTTTTGTTGTGGCTGTACACGACTCTGTGGTCGATGTTCATCACAACGCCGTGGTTCTAACATTACGAAGCTTCGTGCAGTACCAACTTTTGTTGCTGCTGTGAGGCTAACTCCTGCTTCCTTGGTGACCTAGGATTTTTCTTTTTTGATTGCTAGGTTTGCACTTGTTGGTTGGGTCTGTGTATATTGATCCTGACTGAGGGAGGAGGGGCGTGGTGTGCTTGGTTTTATAGGGTTTCGTGCATTTATTGCGCGTACCTTGTTAGGTTAGAAGTTATTTTCGAGTTATGGATGGTTGTTGTGATTGTTGTGGTAGTTGGTTCTATTTTACATGACTGGGGATTTTCGTGGGGTTTGTTTTATTTTCACATTTTGTGTGCCAGAGGTTTGCTTGGAGGAGCAGGATACCTTCGATCTTTCCTTGGTGAAGGTTATTTAATTTTTTTTTTTGAAAGTGGAACCTTCGCTGCCTTTTGGCAGAAGTAGTATAGTCCCCGATGCCTGATTGTCTTCAGGTCTTTGTCAGGTTTGAAGGTTTTGTCCCTTCTGGCCATGTTGTGATGCCTGAGGAGGACAGGTCTTTTTCACTTTTTGGCCAAGTTGTCCTTGCTGCCCGGCTCTTGGCTAGGTCTTCTGCTAAGGATTTGGTGTTTTTTCACCTTTGAGGACGTTCCGAGCTTTCTTAGCTTTTGGATGAAAGCTGCGGAGGGTCCTTGTGATCACGTGATGTTTTGTCGAATGCTACAGCCTCGTTGCTGGCTGTTTTTTGACTTTTGGGCTTTGGTTCTGGGGTGGATTCCTCTTTATATCTCAGAGATTTTTACATAGGTTCTGCCTCGTTAAAAACCTCACCTCCTAGTAGGAGTACCCCTGTGAGGAAAAGAGTGCAGACCTTGGAGTGCGAAAAAGTAGAGAGAAAAAGAAAACAAGCGTATTTAGGGACGTGGATGCCGCCGCTTATTTTGCGGGGGTCATCCTTACACTCAAATGTAAAATCTTCGTAGATTGTCGACGTTCCACGTGTGGGTGGAGGTTCTACCTTCGAGGTCTTTCAGGTGGAAGGATCCCGACCTTCCCGCTTGTATTGCTGTATAAGGTCCTTCCCACTTGGGTTGCAATTTACCAGCGTTTGGGTGATTTCCTTTTTTCCTGAGTACTAGGTCCCCATTTTGTATGTCTTTCTGTACTACCTTGCGGTATCTCCATTTCTTGGTTTCTTATTGATACCTGGTAATGTTCTCCACTGCCTCAAGTCTTATTGATTCTAAGGTTTCCTTGCAGTAGTCTTCATCTTCAGCCAACTGCTGCTTCATGGAATGCAGGCTTTGGTGTTTGATTTCTTCGGGCAACATTGCCTCTTCCCCATACAAGAGCTTGAATGGAGTGAACCCAGTTGTTCTTGAAACTGTTGTGTTATGTGACCATACAACTCTGGGTAGTTCTTCAACCCATTTCCCCTTGCGTAGGTTGAGTAAGGTCTTGGAGATTGCGGAGAATATTGTTCTGTTTGCTCTCTCTACGGCCCCGTTTGACTCTGGGTGATAAACAGACGCGAAAGCAATTTTGGTTCCTATGTGATGGCAGAATTCCTTGAAACTGTCTGAATCAAACTGCTTCCCGTTGTCAACTGTGAGCAAGCTTGGAACTCCGAATCTGCAGACTATGTTCTGCCAGAAAAATTTCCTGATTGTTTCAGAGGTTATGGTTGCCAGTGGCTTAGCTTCGATCCATCTTGTGAAGTATTCGATGGCCACGACGGCGAATTTGTTTCCCCCCTGGGCAGTTGGCATTGGTCCTACCAGGTCCATTCCCCATCTCTGCAACGGCGATGATGCTGGTATGAGCTGAGTTAGTGCTGAAGGTCCTGATTAAATTGGTGAGAAGGTTTGGCAAGCTTTGCATGTCTTCACTATTTCTTCAGCATCTTTGATGTGGGTTGGCCAGTAGAAGCCTTGTCTTAATGCTTTAGCAGATAATGCGCGAGGTCCAATGTGAGAACCGCATATTCCAGAGTGTATCTCTTTCAGGAGTTCTCTGCCTTCGCTTTGTGATATGCATCTCAGCAAAGGTGGGACTACGCCTTTCTTGTACAGGACCCCGTCAATGGTGGTGTAATTCCTTGCTCTTGCCTCCATCCTCTTGGCTAATGCTTCATCATCTGCAGCTGTCTTGCCTTTGAGGCAATCAGCTATTGCCTGCCTCCAATCTTCGCTTTCTGTCAGCAGGACTGAGCGAAAAGCTTTTGGCAACGATTCGGTTGCGGGTGTTGTAACAATCTGGTAGAAGGTTCCTTCTGGCAAGGGGGTGTTGTTGGCTGCTGCTTTCGCTAGCTCGTCTGCCTCGTAGTTCTCGGCTCTTGGAATGTACTGCAGAGTGAATCCCTTGAACCTTCTCTCCAGGCCTCTTACGACGGCCAGATATCTTGCTAGCTCCGGGTTGTGTGCTAGGTATTCCTTCTCCACTTGTCCTGCCACCACCTGGGAGTCTGTTTTGATGAGCAGGGTTTTTGCTCCCGAAGCCTTAGCTTTGTTCAGCCCGAGGATGAGACCTTCATACTCAGCTATGTTGTTTGTTGCTTTGAATTCGAGTCTTGCAGCAGATTTTAGCTTGAGTCCGGTTGGTGCGATCAGAACGGCTGCTGCTCCTGCTCCTGACTGCCCCCAGGCGCCATCTGTGTACAGTGTCCACGGCTGGTCGACTACCTTCTCCTCTTTTTTGTTTGAAGGTGTCCAATCTGCCATGAAGTCAGCCAGGGCTTGAGATTTGATGGAGGTTCTGGGGACATAGGTGATGTCAAACTGTGATAGTTCGACCGCCCATTTTCCTATACGTCCGGAAGCCTCCTTGTTCCTAAGGATATCACCCAATGGCTGTGAAGTGGGTACTTTGATCTCATGGCTTTGGAAGTAATGCTTGAGCTTCCTTGATGCGCACAAGACCGCGTACGTGATTTTCTCTATCTCCGTGTAGTTCAACTTTGCTCCTGACAGAGCTTCGGACACATAGTAGACGGGTCTTTGCAGTGTTCCCTTGCTGTCGCTTGTCTCGTGTACCAAAACAGCACTGACGGCGTGCTCGGAGGCAGCCACATACAGCAGTAGTGGGGTGTCCGGCTCGGGCACGGTTACCACCAGGTTGGATGCGATATAGCTCTTGAGTTGCCTGAAGGCCTCTGATTGTTCTGGGCCCCATTCTGTTTTGCCTCCTCCTCTCAGCACTTTGAAGAATGGAAGGCTTCGTTCTGTGGATCTTGAAATGAATCTGTTGAGGGCTGCTATTCGGCCAGTCAACCTTTGCACTTCTTTCTTTGTTGAAGGTTCTGCCATTGACATGATTGCCTTTATCTTGTCTGGGTTAGCTCTGATTCCTTCAGAGCTGATGATATATCCCAACATTTTTCCTTTGCTAACCCCGAATACACATTTCTCCGGGTTTAGTTTCAGCCCGGCGGATCTGAGGTTGACAAAGGTTTCCTGCAGGTCCTTGATATGATCTTCTTTGCGCTTGCTCATGACGACAACGTCGTCAACATAGGCTATGATGTTTCTCTGCAGCTGACTTCCCAGAACCTTCCCCATCATTCTGGAGAAGGTTGCTCCAGCGTTTTTGAGACCTTCCAGCATTCTGGTGTAGCAATACGTGCCGAACGGGGTTGTGAAGCTTGCCTTCCCCTCGTCTTCCTTTTTGAGCCAAATTTGGTGGTATCCGGAGAAACAATCCAGTAGTGAAAATCTCTGGCAACCAGCGGCTTTGTCAACGGAGGTATCTATCCTTGGCAAGGGGAAGGAGTCTTTGACACAAGCCTTGTTGAGGTCTGTGAAGTCTATGCACATTCTCATTTTACCATTCTTCTTGGGGACCAGGACCACATTCGCCAACCACTCCGGGTACATGACCTCTCTGATGACCTTTGCATCCAGAAGTCTTTGTACCTCTGCCTTCGCGGCTAAGGTTCTTTCTTCAGACATTTTTCTCTGTCTTTGCTTCTTTGGCCTCATTCTCGGATCGATGTCCAGCGAATGCTCTATGATATCTCTGCTGACTCCCTGCAGGTCAGCGGCACTCCAAGCGAAGATATCTTGATTCTTTTGCAACACGTCCAGCAAATTCAGTTCCTCCTCTCTACTGAGGGTGGCGGAGATGGTGATCTTCCTATCTGGAACGGCCTCCTACAGAGGGACACATTTCGTTTCCTCCTGATCGGCCAGGTCTGTTTTACCCCTTGGCATGTCTGGTGGCTGGGAAGCTTCCTGTTGCGTAGAGTCCACAGAGTTTATGTTCCGGAAGGACTTGTAAATCGCTTTCTCTATGTTCCTTGCCTCCTTTTGACTTCCGTGAACCGTTATCACTCCATGCAGAGCCGGGATTTTCATGCACAGGTATCCCATGTGAGCGGCCGCATTGAACTTGTTCAAGAATCCTCGCCCGAATATGGCATTGTATGGGTAGTGCAGGTCTACCACATCGAAGGTGACGTACTTTGTTCTTGCGTTCTTCGATGTGCCGAAGGATACGGGCAAGGCGACCTTCCCCAGAGCATGTATCTGCTTTCCTCCGAACCCGATCAAAGGTGACTCCGAAGGTTGGAGTTGGCTTCTGCTGAGCTTCATTTGGTCGAAGGTTCCAGCAAATATTATGTCTGCGGAACTCCCTGAATCTACTAAGATCCTGCTTACTCCCCAACCCGCAACATTCGTTGTTATGACCAACGCATCTGTGTGAGGGTAGCTCTCCAACCTTAGATCTTCCTCGGTGAAGGTTATTGGGGTTCTGGACCAATCGGTGCATCTTACTGGCCCTTGAACTGCAACGTTGTTGACGAGCCGGAGGTGATCCTTCTTCTGCTTCTTTGTCTGGAACTCCATTGAGGACCCTCCAGCTATTGGTAAGATCATTCCAATCGTGGGCAGGGGTGTATGAGGGCCGATCTAATTATCGGGGTGGGGTTCGGTTTTTGGTGGGGGTGGAGCTTGGAGTAGCTGCAGCTGGTTTGGGGGAGGAGGTAGTGACTGCTGGCGGGGCTGCGGGGTTTCGATGTATGTAATATGTGGAGGTCGTGGAGGAACATAGTTTGGTGGAAGGTTGTGATCTGCGGGCTGCTGTGCTGGGCGCCAAGCTGGTAGGAAGCTGGGATAGTAAGCGGAGGCTAGCGCGTTCGACTGAATTGGAGCTGGGTGCTGCTGGCTTGATCCTCCGACATATGAATGGTAGAAGGTTTGAGGGAATGTGTGATTCACCTCCCGAGGTTGAGCAACTGGTGTCGGAGGTTGCGGAGCTGACCTGCTCTTAATCCTCTCCTGAGTTTCCTTTGCATCCGGGCAATCCCTGGTGGAGTGACCCTTCTCCTCCCCATGGAAGAAACAATATTGCTTCCGTGGCCGCTGATTTTGATTTTTTGGCCATCCTGCGTTTCGGCCCCCTCTTCCGGCTTGATTGGGTCTGCGTTCCGAGTTTCGCATTTCCGCCGGTGGACGGTTATGTTCCGGCCTGTCACTCTTTGGTTGCTCAATATTCATCATCTGTCCACTAGCCTCTCGCTGTGGTCGGCGTTCATCTTGGCTAAGGCTCTTCTTCTGCGAATTTCTGTCATTGCCCTGCCACTTCTGGGAGTTTTGGTCTTCCAATCTCTTGCGGTAGTCGTTGTCCGACCTGCAATACTTTTCGAACTCATGGTACAGCTCGTGCATGGATGCTGGTTTTTCTCTGGCCAAGTGAGCTACGAAAGGTCCTATGCGAAGACCTTTGATAGCTGCCTCAATGGCAACCTCTTCCGGCACGCCGGGTGCCCTGGCCTTGGTCTGCACGAATCTTTGGAAGTATTCCCGCAGTGCCTCTCCCTGACTTTGGCGACACTGGAACAGGTCCGTGGAGGTCAGTGATTCAACCGCGAACCCCTAGAAGTTTGCCAAAATCTTGTCTCGAAGGTTCTCCCATGAATAGATCGACCCGGGTCTGAGCATTGAGTACCATGCCAAGGCATCTCCTTCGGCCGTGATCACAAAGGATTTCGCCATTACAGTTTCGTTCCCTCCAGCTGAGGCTACAGCTGCCTCGAAACTCATCAGGAATTGGCGGGGGTCAGCTTTTCCATTGAACTTGGGGAGCGTGATTGGTTTGTAGGTTGCCGGCCAAGGTGAGGTTTGCAATCCTTCGGATAAGGGGGAACGAAGGTCCAGTGTGCCCCTCAGCGCGCCACCGTAACTTGTTAGCTGCGCACTTACTGACGGACCGGCGCCGGGTTGGACAGTGGGTTCGACCGTCGGTTGTGGAGGTTGCATGCTAAGGATATCCGCCTGCAGGATTGAAAGCTGCTGCCTGATCTCTGCTGCCTGCGCTGCAGCTACTGCTGCCTCTTGGCTGGTGGCGTAGGCGGCAGCGATTCGGTCTCGCTCCTGCTGAAGGTTCTGCAGCTGCGTCTGTAGTAGCTGGAGCTCTTGCGTGGCCGTGGGTTGTGCCGGGCCTGCGGCGGGAGAAGGTTCCTGGCTGGGATCCGGCTGCTCGTTCTCCGGCTGCTCGCCCTCAGAGCCTTCCCCCTCTACGGTCGCATACGTGCTCCGCACGGCCCTTCTCGGCCTTCCCCTCCTGGGGGGCTCTGCCCGAGGTCTTGTGGTGCTAGTTCTCTTTCCAGCCATCGTAGGTGATCCTTCGAGGCCCCACGGTGGGCGCCAATGTTGGGAAAATGCTCTCCGCACTCCCCAGCAGTATGGTGGATCGAGAACCTTCTGACTCGGTGCTGTGAGAGGTTTGAGCACTAACGGACAGTGGGCTCAACAGTAGGTGAATACAGTGAATGCTCTCTCTCTTTATTAATAACGGCATCACCCCTTATATAGGGCTCAGAAACCGACCTAATGACATTTACAAAAATGCCCCGTGACGGTGGGGGAATATCCCAGCATATTCTCTAATTACAATCTACCGACTCCAAGTCACTCGCGTAATTTCGCATTACAAAGACCACGCGTGCCCCCTGTCTAGGGCTTCAGCCGGTCGGAGGCTTGGATCCTCCGCCCGGTCGCGGATCCTTCGACACTTCATGTGTCGGAGGTTCCTTAGCTCGGACACGCCGGGGGTTCCTCGGCTCAGCTGTCCTGGAGGTTCCTTGGCTCGCCCGGTCGCCGATCCTTCGACGCGTCTCCGTCGGAGGTTCCCTGACTTGGACGCGTCGGAGGTCCCTCGCCTCCGCCGCGTCCTCAACCATCCTCGGACTTGAGAGGGCCAGAGGTTACTCTCTTCCTTGCTTGTGGGCCTCCGCTGGTGCAGTCCCTGCACGCACTTAGCACGACAAGACAAGTCATCAATATTAGTCTTTTTTCAGGGTCCTCCGCACGCAACTCCACGAAGGTTCCCTGGGTGGAGGATATCCTCCGACACTTCAGAGGTCGGAGGTTCCTTGGCTTGAAGGGCATCCTTAGACGCTGCCAGGGGGAAGGGTGCGGCCATCCCCCAACACAACCAGCAATGGATAAACTGGATCAAAACCCTGCTGGAATCTTCAAAATCAGCAGTCTTGGTCATTGGCTGTCCAGGGCCTTGGATTAACTGCAAGCGAGGAGTCCGACAGGGAGATCCTCTTTCGCCATACCTGTTCCTCCTTGTCGCAGAAACTTTGCAACGTTTGCTTGTGTCCTGTCCTTTCATCAGACATCCTACAGATGACGACAAACCCTGTGTTGTGCTCCAATATGCCGATGACACGCTAATTGTGATGAAAGCTGACCCCCTGGCCGCCTCAAAGCTCAAAGAAATCTTGCAACAGTTTGCTGCCTTCTCAGGATTGCACATCAACTTTGGCAAAAGCTAACTGGTGCCGATTCATGTGAACTCTGGAGTTGTACAACTGTGTGTTCAGAGCCTGGGTTGCAAACTTGAATCCTTCCCCCAGCAGTACCTGGGTCTTCCCCTCTCTGCTAACAAGCTCCCAGTTTCGGCTTTCATCCCCCACATCCAGAAGACGGACAAATACCTCGGTTCATGGCAAGCCACACTTCTCAATCCCATGGGTCGTGCGGTGCTGGTTAATGCAGTGTTGGATTCCATCCTGGTCTACCTGATGAGCTCCATCCAGCTACCGCCGTCTGCCATCCTCCAAATGGACAAAAAGAGAAGAGCTTTCCTTTGGTGTGGCGACAAGCTAGGAATTTCAAAGCTAGCGTCTTGTTTGGTTGCTTGGACAAATGTTTGCCTACCCAAAGAACAAGGCGGCCTGGGGATCAGAGACCTCGGGACACAAAACATCTGCCTCCTACTGAAACTGATACACAGATTGCACTGCCCATCGACTTCAGCTTGGGCCGACTGGGTCAGAAACAGAATATCCCTGACTTCTATGACTGGAGACGTCTCCGGGGATCACTGGACTTGTCTGCGAGCATTGTTACCTCTTTATCAGGCAATCACAACGGTGAAGGTCAGGGACGGCAAAAGTTGCTCCTTCTGGGCGGATGCTTGGCTTGGCGATGAAGCTCTAGAAGATACTTTCCCAGCGCTCTACAGCCACTGCACTCTCAAGCAGGCCTCGGTCCACGATGTTCTTGAGATGGGACTTCCTCAGATCTTAGTGCCAAGACTTTCATCTCAAGCAACGTCTCAGCTGCATAGTCTCCAGCTACTGCTCAATGGCATAACTCTAACCCAGGGCATGGACATCAGGACTCCGGTGATGAAGAAGAAAGACAACAATATTGACACAGGGAGTCTCTACAGGATGTTAAAGGCACGTGGGCAAGATGATCCCAGGGCGCATTCATCTAGAAAAACTCTGCCCCCCAGAGTCCAGCTCTTCATGTGGCTGCTACTTCAAAAGAAAATCCAGTGCAAATCGACCCTATTCAAAAGGCATGTTGTAGACGACACTACTTGTGAGATCTGCGGCGCTGCTGATGAAACACCGGAACACATCATTTGGGGGTGCTGCCTGGGAAGGACAGTTTGGCAAAGACTGAACATCCAACCCGGGGACCCCATGGACATGGCGTCGCTGCACACCGCAGCACCCCCAAGCCATATGCCTTCGGTTGAATTCCCGGGGTTCATTGCTCTCATCTGTTGGGAGATATGGAAAGCCAGAAACGCAAAAGTGTTCAGAGGCGAATCACTATCAGCTGATCAGGTGCTTCTCCTCTGCAAAAACGCTGCTGCCCAATGGAAGCACAGACTCTCGAGGTCCAAGAAACAGTTAGCTGACACTTGGTGCTCCATCTTTACGATGGCTAGACAGGGTCAAGGTTAACTTGCCTTTTCTTTCTTTTACCTCTTCTTATTGCTCCTAGACTTTCAAGTCTCTGAGCTTTGAGCTTTGCTCCTCTATGTAAACCAACGAGCCGTTTTGGGCTGTTTAATAAACTCAGGCCTTGTTTGAATGTAGTCGTATTCACATCAATCCACATGTGTTGAAGTGGATTGGAGTGGAACTTGAACTAAATTCCACTCCAATCCACACCAACACACATGGATTGAAGTAAATACGACAACATCCAAACAAGGCCTCAGGTGGGGAATCTCCCCCCCGTTGACCCTCAAAAAAAAAACCTAGTGGAGGTGTTTCGATCCTCCAGTTTTTAAGAATCTGACTGCTTACAGGGTCACAAGAAACTGATAAAAACTAAACAGCTCTTGATTTTTTAAAATAATGAGAAACTGGACAAAGACTAGTATGTTTGTATATCCCTCCCGATTTTCAAAAACCATATTCTTAAAAAAAATGGTGGGATACAAACAGGGATTATCCTTGTTTTGCTAATAATCACGATTCAACTGCTGACCTCTCCAACCCTCTTTCGGACAAGACAAGGTGTTTGCCTATTTAATATGGCCATACGTTGCATGTATGATTCTACTTGAGAGCTTGTTTGGATATATTTAGATTCGCATCAATCTATATATAGTGATAAAATTATTTTTTCTCTTATGCATGCAAGGAAAAAAAGAAACAAAGAAATGAGAAATAAGACATTTTTTCTCTTATGCTCAGCACCCTGGCTTAGCTCAGGTCCCTCCATTGCAGGCGCCGAGCTACACACTGCCTCCCCCCCCCCCCAAATCTTAGCACCTAGCCCAGCCTCAAATCCTAGCGCAGTGGCACACAAGCTAGTCCAGCCACCCTCAAACGCCTCTATTGACGCAGATATCGGTCAGATGATCACACACCAGCTAGGGATACATCAACTGGGTCGCCATAGACCGAATAACGCAGCACGTAACAATATGCTTTCACGGTGAGGAATAGAGAGGTTTATGAGCAAAACATTAAAGGATAGGCAATCATGCTTACATAATAAATAATGGTTAGCTTTGGGCAAACTCGTGCGCCTTGTCACGTATCCAGAGGTCCAGAAGATGCTGCACCATGAGCTCAGTGGTGATGGCGACAACCATCCGAGGAGTGCCCCTAAGAGTTGCTATACCTGCACGTTGTCATCCTCGAGAGCCTACGGCTACACATGCTAGTGCCATTCATCTCACACCATGGCCACGGCTGCGACAGCAGTCCTACTCCCACCGCTTGATGGCACGCATGGCAAAGGACATCGAGAGGGACCCCAAGGCATGGATGAACCCTAAGGGGTTTAGGTCAAAGTGGTTTCGTGACGATGACGAAGGCAAGGACATGAGCCCTATTCCACGACCCAAAGAGATCCGAATGATGCCATTTGGAGCTAGGTGCAGGCATTGCCCTAGTGAGTGGCGGTGGCATTGACCACACGTCCACCATCTCGTTGTTCTTGAAGGTGATGGTGTTGCTGTTGAGAGCAGGCATCATGATATCGACGTACTACTTAGTTGTTGGTGTGGAATCATGATATCGACGTACTACTCTATCCCATAAAAAAAAGTCGAGAGACTCGTAAGTTTGACTAGATTTGTATAAAATATTTAGAAATACTCGTTTACGGGCGCCTGATAGTTGGTATCTCTGTCAATCAATGTGCTCGCGCAACAGATCCAAAATTGATTATCCAAATTCATCTTCCTCCTAGCCGCATCCCATTCATCATCCTTCATTCCAGCGTCTCCTCTCTCTCTCTCTCTCTCTCTGAGATTCATGGTTGTCAACTCTAGTGAGCTCCTCCCCAGTGCTCGCACCCCCAACCCCTTCTTCCCTAACTCTGGCAGGCTTAGAAGAGATGGGGTTTAGGTGGAGGAAGGCTGACTAGGCGGTGGGGCGGTGGCATAACGGTTTTTGGGACCGTGGTGGTGGCGATGGAGGCGACCATGTCAAGTCAGGATGGAGGAGTCCATGGCTAGAGGTTGCCGCAAAAGAAGGAGAGGGAGAGGAATATGGGAACCGATGCAGACGCGCTAGGGTTTTGTCTAAAGGAGAGGATAGCACGGTAGCAGGGGTGATGACAAGGAGGAGTATGGGTTGAGGGAACCATTGGCCGAAGGCGTGGCGGAAGAAGGGTGCAGGGCATTGGTGGCAAGGAAGAAGAAAGCGATCCGCGGCCCTGCGACACTAGTAGGAAGATACCACCAAGAGCAAGAGGTTGAAGATGACCACCAGGGCATTTGTGAATCAGCTAGCTAGAGCATCAAATATTCAAATATATCATCTTTGAGTGAAGATGTTACAACTACACAACATCATACATACATCTGTAGAACAAGTTCATAACAGTCTGTCTGTCTCGTGTTGCAATGCAACGAACGAACCAGCGAGCAGTTCATCACATCACTCCGCCGGCCGTCTTGCTGTGTCGCAGGCAGAAGGACTTGAGCCTGTCAAGGCCGTCTTCGAGAGAAGATGGGTCAATTGCAAAGGTGATCCGGAGCCAATCCTTGCATCCCACAACACGTCCTGACAAGAAGTTGTTTCCACCATGTTACATTACAGTACGTCTCAAACACAAAAGGTGATCTCGATCTCAAGGTGGATGCAAAAAATGTCTTGTACTACTAAACAGATTGATGAACTGATGTGTATTAGTTCTACAACTATAGTTTCAAAAGAATCAATCATGTATATATTCAGGAGAATAATAAAGCACCTGGCAGAACAACCACTGATTCTTCCTTTGCCAGCCGGCAGCAGAAGTCCATGTCATCTTTGATGTCCTTCAGGCAGGACAGATCCAGTTTCACCTGTAGCAGGTGATGGGAATTTTACACCAGAATGTTAGCGAATCCCTCAGGACGTCTCTTGCAACATGGAAGAGAAAATGTGTAGTGAATCATCACAGACCATTACAAACATGGATCCCATTGGTTTGCTTGGGCATGTGATTCCGTTGATGTGCTTCATCTTTTCCCAGCACATGTCTGCACTTTCTTTGAGAATTTTGATGGTCTTTTGGAAGAATTCCTCCTTTGAGTTCTCCAGGAGGTTTGGAACTGCTCCCTAACCAACAGAATTTTGTGATGTCATTTTAGTGGATGCAAACCATTATATTTCCTATGCACAATTTCAAGGCTTGCAAGAAAATGGCAATGCAGTTACAGTCACCTGAACAAATGTTGTAGGATCAGAGCAGATATAATGATAGGTCCTGATGCTAGCGGCTACCTGAAAGAAGAAAAAACTTGTGTAAGCATTGTGCGACTACATTTTGCATTGTACCTTCATTTAATTCCAAAATCTGAAGAACAGCTTCACTATTAAATCAGGATGCGAGCACCCTGCACATTCTATTAAATGAAATACAAACAAACTTTCCAATACTAATTATCACATAACCAATGTTCAAGCATGAGATGTAGTAAATGAGAACCTTGGTTCTCTGAAATACACCATTAGGATCATTTGTAACAATCCATCCAAGCCGCCAACCGGGCACCAGCCATCTCTTTGATAATGACCCCAGTGTGAGCACTGGAGCCACAGCCCCAAACACACCCATCGGCACAAATTTCCTCTCTCCAAATGTCAAGTGTGCATAAGCCTCATCTGCTATTACAAATATGCCAAGCTTCCGTGCCGTCTCAGCAACCTAGAAAATCATGGACACACACAAATAGGCATTCAGACTACTACCCAGAGCAGTCAACTAAGGCAGAACCAGAGATAGCTTATATTAGAACATGCCTTGGCCAGGTGCTCATAGGAGTACACATTGCCACATGGGTTTCCTGGGTTGATAATGACAATGGCAACAGTATTCTTGTCTGCAAGAGCTTGGACACACTCAGTGTCAACCTCCCAGTCTTTCCCAGGTAGAAGATCGAAGTACCGGGCTTCCATTCCGTTGAAAACAGCACGCGCCTCATAGAACTTGTAGCCAGGCCTTGGTAGCAAGATGTTGGCACCAGGACGAGCTAACACAGAGCAGATTATCTCAATTGCTTGAGCACAGCCGTTTGTGAGGTAGACATCATCAAGTGACAATTCATATGGCAAATCACGGGATAAGTACTGTGCAATGGACCTGAAATTTGTGGTTAATTTAGAGTTGTGAAGAACATAGATGTATAATGCAATGTGTAGTAATTGGAAACAAATAAAACTGTGTATGTTGTACTGAAATAGCCATATAAATGTCTAATGGGAGAAAATTTCAGTGTGCAAGCTCCTAGGAATCAAGAGACTGAACACATAGGACAGGTGCAGGATTCAGTTATTATTTCACCGTGAACCTGTAACTGATGCGCACACAAAAAAAAAAGTGAATCTTATAGTTGGAACATGAACCAAGGTGGAAACCAATATTTCCCCTTGTACTGTTGATATTATTAGTGGCTACCAAAGTAAGCTGGCCAAGACAAACATTGGAAGATGTAAGGTTCAGTGATTCCCAAACAGAGCAGGATCCATAGATTGTGTTAGCTAGAACTGACTATTAAAATCCTGCTGACTTCAGAAATAATAAGACAGGGAAGTCAAAGGGCCTTTCCACAGCTGGGATAATACAGATGGTAAAAAATACAGAAGATCCGATATTAGCATTCATTTTAATTAA
Source organism: Sorghum bicolor (assembly GCF_000003195.3). NCBI lineage: Eukaryota > Viridiplantae > Streptophyta > Magnoliopsida > Poales > Poaceae > Sorghum > Sorghum bicolor. Next base: position 62,298,426 of record NC_012874.2, read on the forward strand.
TTTAACGTCACTATAGATATCCATATTCATATATGATTCTGATATACTTATAACATACTGCACAGGTGCATCCAAAAAATCATTTTTTATGATCTTTCTCTATCCATTTCCAGAACCGTATTAAAAAAATGTAAAAAATATCCGACATTATTTTTAGCTGTAAATGACAAGTAGTTCATAAAACCGTCTAAAATTTAGATGATGTTAATTTTATTATCACAAATGTTATTCACCATTTGAAAGATTTAAAAGTTTTCTCTTTGGTAATGACATTATACTGATTTTAATATCATTACGTCTAATTGATTTAAGCACCTTAATTATTCATATACTAATAAAATTACTTTTTCTATATTTAATTTATTTATTGATAAATATTTAGCTATAGTTTTGTTGATTTCCAAAATTAATTAGATATCCAAACGCGAAGCCTAATTAGAGGTATCCATTTCGGTATTTGCAACCTGTAATATCGATAACCATATCAAATTTGAATGAACATGTATTAATATATTCTATGCGAATTCGATTCCAATCCCAAATCCATCTCTATCCACAGCACCTTTCACTTGTCTGTTTGTGTGGTATCCAGACTCCATAGCACCAATCCAACAGTGACTCACTTGTCTATTTGTGTGGTATATATATATATATGGTATCATATGCCTTGTTTACTTTCTAAAAATTTTATAAAATTTTTCAAGATTCTTCATATCACATCGAATCTTGCGGCAAATGCATGAAACATTAAATATAGATTAAAAAAACTAACTGCATAGTTTGTCTGTAATTTATGAGACGAATCTTTTAAGCTTAATTAGTCTATGATTAGACAAGATTTATCAAATACAAACAAAAATACTACAATATTCATTTTGCAAAAAAAATTATAACTAAAGAAGGCCTTATTCCTACCCTGTGACTGTTTGCTGTGTGTGATAATGTGTGAGCTGACATCACAGAGATGCTGTTTTTGTTTTCTCCGGCAAACTGAGATACCACCAGTACCAACAATTTCGTTTCTGAATCATACCATTCACCACGATGAATCAAAATATGAAAATTTTCGACTGTCAAATGCCAGCACCAGTTTACTGTTTACTCCTCATTCTATTTAAGCACGATTTCGATTAACATGCATCTAGTAAGAATTTAATTTAAACAAGCAAAGGAAGCAACAGAGATAGAGAAAGCAGCCGATCCGTTGAGCTGCCAAGAAGTCAGTTATCTCATCTCACCTCCGTGCTGGCTCAAGGCCGACGCAGGTGGAGTAGGAGTTGTACTCGCCGGACTGCAGCGCGCCGGCGACGGCGTCCACGGCCTCCGGCGCCGTCCGGAAGCACGGGAACGCCGACGGGTCGCCGTGGCCCATCGGGATCACCGGCCTTCCACCAGCGCCGCCGCCGCCGCCGGCAACCATCTCGGCCTTGATCTTGGCTAGCACGCCGCGCACCGAGAGCGACATCAGGCCCAGGAGCCTCTCGTTCGGCTCGAAGTTCCACGAGTCCGGGACCCGGAAAGCCGCCGCCACCTCGCCATTGCTGGCGCTGCCGCTGCTGTTCTCCATCGCCGAGTCGTGATTGCTCTGGCGATGTGCGAGAGAGGTTTGGCTACTGCGAGCTGACGAGAGTGGCGGGGTGGATGTGTGTGGAGTGTGCACGTCGTCCGCCTACTTATAGCAGTGTTAGCAGAGTCTAACTTGGGGAGTAAGAAGGTGAGAGAAACAGAGAGGAACCACCATCTTCATCTTGGGGAGGAAGGAGGGATGAAGGAAGAATAAGGCCTTGTTCAGTTCGCGAAAATTTTTGGTTTTTGCTATTTTAGTATTTTCGTTTGTATGTGGCAAATATTATCGAATTATAGAGTAACTAGGCTCAAAAGATTCGTCTCGTAAATTACAGACAAACTGTGTAATTAGTTTTTATTTTCATCTATATTTAATGATTTATGCATGTGTACAAAGATTCGATGTGATGCGAAATCTTGAAAATTTTTGGAAACTAAACAAGGCCTAACAAGAGTAGTAGATGACGATGAATGATTGATTGAGGAGGATTCAGAGATCGCACTACAACTACACAAATGGTTACGTTACGTGTCGTCCTCTTGTTTTTGTCTGTTTTTCTTTCCCTTTATTAGGAATGCTGTCTTATCATCATAATACACATGCTAATCTGAATCTGAATCTGGAATTTAAATATATGCTGAGAAGAGATCTTGTTATCCATGCGGATGCGGAGTAAAATTAGTATTGATAAAATTCGACGGTTACAATTATCAGATAATTAATTTAAAAATGGATGCCATCGACATTTTTAAAAAATATCCCAGCCCCAGTGCAAGGCTGCAGGATGATCTTCAAAATAGAAATTTGTCTTAGTTATCCTAAGAGCAAAATCAGCCTACCACCCCGCTATTGATTTATGGCTAGAAGTTTATGTACGTATAACAACCCATTCTGTTTTGTTTGTAATCTTCTTTGTTTCTTGATTGATCTCTGTATTTGGAACCTTTAACTTTTTTTTTACAATAAAAGGACAGTAGGGATTAAACCCCTCATTTTTTCCCTAAAAAAAAAAGGATTACCCGAGTCTTATAACAGAATCATCTCACTATTTAATGCATGCCCAACATGTCCGAAAACTAAAAGTTTACCATAGATTTTATTTTGTACATTGTTATCAGCGGATAGGTTTGCCAGTAATTCTATTACTACTGCTTTAGCCTTTAAATATGTTTTTCTATTATATAACCTAGTAGCCCGCTAGCCAGAATGAGCCAAATGACATAAAAAAATTGTGTTCAGCTGATGTTTTATGGCTCCTTTTTATAACTTGTTTATTTTCATAAGCACATGCCAGAGTATCTGCTTACTCAAGTAATCTTCAGTTATCCTAAGTTAAATCATAATAAGATTGAAAAAAATTGTATAAAAATAATAATAATATTTATGACACCAAATTAGTAGTTATAGTATATATTTTTGTAATTTATCTTTTTAATAACATGATAGATTTAGAGTCATGTACAATTTTCGTTTACACCTAAACTTGTCGTTGAGTTTTTAACACACTCTTGAACTCAAATTTATAATTTATCTGACTTTTAAAACTAGATGTGATATGCACCCCCTTGACCACTTCAAAAGTGGTTTACTAACATGTCAGTAGGCCCACAAAGTCAGGTGGTCTCTCACTTTCTTTTACATAAGAAAGTCATAACTTTTTCATATTAAATTGTATGAATACAAACATTATATTACAAACTTAGAGCTGTTGCTGATTATTTGGACATGTAAGTATGAATGGATTTGATTTGCTAAGTCACGTAATGAATGTGGCTATTTTTCAATTTTCTTACTGGTTGTAAAATTATTTTGTGGGCTGCAATTTGGGCTCCAATGATTGTAAATGGGATAAGCCGGTACAAAAGAATAATGGGCTAGCTAAAAATAGAGTCAAATATATGTGGCCCATATATGAATGAGACTAAAGTATGTATTATGGGCCCATGTAAGTACTGGGCCTAATTCAGAAAAGAATAATGGGGTAACTAAAAATAGAACGGGTTTTGCTGGGCCTCAAAGATTTTGTGACGATTTAAATCTTCATATTAAACTGGCCAGGTCATACCCTAATCCCCGCAACGTCACATGACAACAATATTTTAGGATGTTTTCTTTTATCCTTTGTGGCACCTGCATAGCCATTTATGGTGAATGTTTTGCAACGTTTTCTTTACTTTTTTTTTCGAAAAACGCTGGTAGAAATGCCAGGCAAATATATTAATATAGAGGAGAAAACAGACAAAGTACAAGCGGAAAAAAAACTAGAAACCAACAAACCAAAAGGCCCAAATGAGGGGTTTAGGCCCTCAAGGCAAAAAGGGCAAACGGCCTAAACCATAGGCAAAATTTCTCGTAATCGCTTGGCTCTCGCACTACACCAAAGTCGAACCTCTTCCTTGATCTTTGCAATCAGCATTGTCGGTGATTTGTATTGGTGCTCAAGTATCCTTGCATTTCGCTCTTTTCAAAGCTCCTATGTGACAAGAAGTGTCATCGGTCTTACTGCTTTACATGGAGAAGATGTTAACATCCCAACTGAACGCCACCACTGGACCATAGAATCCATGTTGTTCCATCTTTTATGGCTAGGAAATTTTCCATTGGTCCAAAAGCGTATTGCTTCCCATATTTGCTTTGAGTATTTGCAACGAGCGAAGAGATGGATGGCCGATTCAATTGTGGACATGCACAGAGGACAAAATTGTGGTCGGGACAACCGCGAGCTGCCAACCGATCAGCTGTCCAAAGTCGATTTTGTATCGCTAGCCATGCAAAAACTTGCAAGATGGAGCTGCCCAAGTTTTCCAAATTAACTTGTCAAAATTTGGGGTTACTGCAACTATGAATTGTGCCAGGTATGCTGAGCGAGCTGTGTATTCTCCAGTTGGAGTGAGCTTCCATGTAATTTGATCCTGAATGTCCGGATTTAGTTCCACCTCATGTAGTCTTTCCCAAAGGCGAGTGAGTAAAGTGGGTGAAATGTTGTGTAGTATCAAACCTCAAAAGATTGACGTCCCTCACCCAATTGTTGTCAGTTAAAGCTTGTTGCACAGCTCTGTTCTTTCTCTTGCAGATGTGGAAAATCAAGGGGGCCACGTCCTTTGGACATTCTCCATTCCATCAGGTTGACATTTTCTAAAGTTAAGCATGCAGCCTACGGACCAAAGGCACGACTCAAAGCACAGTGATTTGGCCCAGCTTGAGCACGGCACAACTCGATCCCAATCGTGCCCATGCCAGCCCGAAGCATGTAGCGGGCCATGCTTGGACCGGCCCCTTGGCCCACTGGACGGCACGGCTCGGCCCGCTTTTAACAACAGGGACGGTGCCGCCCTGGTATGAGGGAACTTGTGAAACTTGTGACTTTTGGCATGTGAAATATGATATGTGAGTATATTGTGTTATGTGAATTGTAAAGTATCAAGGTCTGTGACTTGAATGTAATTTACTTATGCTTTGTTGAATTCTATATTAAATTTGGTGTTTTTCATATAGTGGACTATGGGTCGCCCCGGTGGACTATTGGGCCTCGTGCTTTTTGGGCCGGCTTGGCCCGAAAATCAGCCCGCATGCCGTGCTTGGGCCGTCAGGCAGGCACGGTAGCCTGTGGAGACACGGCCCGGTGGCATGCGGGCTATATGGCCCGTGCCCTATCGGGCCGTGCCTAACATGGCCCCATGCCATGGCGAGCTAGGCAAGCCTGTTGCTCAACTTTAACATTTTCTTTACTTGGTAACGAAGAAAAATAACCGTCGTAAATCAACGGTGAAGGTATGAACCTTGCAAAAAGTAGGACGAGAATATCAATTTTGTCAAAGAACACTTTTAGTTATGGGTATTAGGTGATTAATGCATTTTTTTGTTGCACCGTGCGTTGTAAGTTGTGAAACATGTGACACACTGTAATTTTTAGTTTCCACAATGTAAATGCAACATTGTATTTTTGTAAGGGAACAGGAGGGATAAAAGACCCCTGCTAAAATTTAATTTATTAAAAGGGGAACAAAAGTTACAAATGTTACAAAGCAAACAAAACGGATCAAGAAACAAAAAAGGAAACAAAGAAGATAAGAAAAAGGTTACGCAAGGACTTCTAACAAAATAAATTACAAAGCGGAAACTATCCATTGATCTATGAAGGGGTGATACTTCGCCTTTGCTCTTAGCAAAACTAAGGCCAACTCTTTCTTGAATATTGTCTTGCAGCGGTGAAGAGAAGGAGGCACGTCATTGAAAATAGCTTGCGCACGGAGGTTGAAGATGTGTGCTGCTGCTTAATAAAAGATAAAAGCGCACGAACACTAGCTAGGGCCTAGTTGCCCCATGGCCATGGTATGGCATCAAAAATTTGTGCTGGCAGCGGATTGAACGGTGGGTGGATTTGCTGGATTGGAAGGCTCTATGTACCGGATGTTACAATTTTGATAATGTATAGGATAACTCAACAGGTCGACTTATAATTTAGAACGATGGGAGTACAAGGGAAGCATTGGTTTCACTTCGAAAGTTAATAGACCAAACGTGATGGAATCATGCAAGAGGTGGAGTCTTGTACACTTCAGATCCCCTAAAATTCGTGTTGTGCCTACTCACAGTAGATGGGTAGATGACAGACAAGCAGAGCCCATTGCTTATTACTACAGACCTGGAGGATCAAACATATCATCTTCGAGTGAAGATGATACAACATCATATATCTGTGTACAAGTTTATAACAGTTTTTCTGGTGTCGTCCCACAGAAGCGGTGAGTTTATCTTGTCACTTTGTCAGCTTCTTGTACCGCAAACAGAAGGACTTGAGCCTGTCAAGCCCATCTTCGAGAGAAGATGGATCAATTGCAAAGGTGATCCGAAGCCAATCCTTGTATCCCACAGCACATCCTGACATTTTGTTTCCAGCAAGTTACATATCAAATAAAAAGGTTGATCTCAAGGTGGATGGAAAAATGACTTGAACCAATCTGCATTCTAGAAACTATAGTCTGAAATGAATCATATATTTTGATTTTGGAAGAACAATACCTGGCAGAACAACCACTAATTCTTCCTTTGCCAGCCGGCAGCAGAAGTCCATGTCATCTTTGATGTCCGACAGGCAAGATACATCCAGTTTCACCTGCAGCAAGTCAAGGGAACTTCACACATTGTTAGCAAATCCCTCATGGTGTCCTGCAACATGGAAGAGTATATGTAGTGACTCACAGACCATTACAAACATGGATCCCTCTGGTTTGCTTGGGCATGTGATTGCGTTGATGTCCTTCAACTTTTCCCAGCATATATCTGCACTTTCTTTTAGAATTTTGATGGTTTTTTGGAAGAATTCCTCCTTTGTGTTCTCCAGAAGGTTTGGAATTGCTCCCTGACAAACAAAATTTTGTGATTAAGTCGATGCAAACCATTATTTTACTATGTGCAAGGTCAAATCTTGCAGGAAAATCGCAATGCAGGTATAGTTACCTGGACAAATGTTGGAGGATCAGCGGAGATATCAAGGTAGCTCTTGATGCTGCCCACTACCTGAAAGAATAAAAAAGTTTGTATAAGCATCATTTCACTGCATTTAACGCCAAATCTGAAGAATAACTTTTCTATGATCAGGCATGTCAGGACCCAGGCCATTTTGTTATATGAAATGCAAACCAACTTCCAATTCCGATTATCAGATAACAAGTGTTAAATCATGAAAAGTAAAGTACCTTAGTCATCTGAAATACACCATTCGGATCATTGGTAACTATCCATCCAAGCCGCCATCCAGGCACTACCCATTTCTTTGATATGGAACCCAGTGTGAGCACTGGAGCCACAGAACCAAACACACCCATCGGCACAAACTTCCTCTCTCCAAATGTCAAGTGTGCATAAACCTCATCTGCTATGACAAATATGCCAAGCTTCCGCGCGGTCTCAGCAACCTAGTAAACCATGGACACAAATAGGCATTCAGGCTATTCCCCAAGAACCGTTAACTATGTAAGGCAGAACCACTAGTAGCTTATTAGAACATGCCTTGGCCAGGTGCTCATAGGAGTACACATTGCCACAGGGGTTTCCTGGGTTGACAATGACCATGGCAACAGTGTTCTTGTCAGCAAGAGCTTGGATGCCTTCAATGTCAACCTCCCAGTCTTTCTCAGGTAGAAGATCGAAGTATCGTGCTTCCATGCCATTGAAAACAGCGCGTGCCTCATAGAATAAGTAGCCAGGCCTTGAAACCAAGATGTTGGCACCAGGACGAGCTAACACAGAGCAGATTATCTCAATTGCTTGAGCACAGCCACTTGTGAGGTAGACATCATCAGGTGACAATGTATATGGCAAATCACAGGATAAGAACTGAGCAATGGACCTGAAATTTAAGGTTTTAAGCCACCGTAAGGTCACCATATATGTCTAATGTTGTGAAGAACATAGATGTATAATGGAATTCTGATTAATTGGAACAAATTAAGTGTTGTGTAGTTTGTACTTCAAAGAAAATAACCATGAATGTCTGTTGGGAGAAAATTTCAGTGTCCAATCTCCTAGGCATCAAGAGACTGAACACATAGCATGTAGCACATGTGCAGGATTCAGTCAATATTTTTTATGAACACAAACATGTACCACTTATCAAATAACCAAAAAACACGGAAACACGAAATGAAAAATGTCATGACTTCACAATCTAAGGAAGTGAATCTTATAGTTGGAACATGAACTAAGGTGCAAAGCAATATTTGCCCTTGTAGTGTTGATGTTAGTGGGTATCACATAAAGTTCGCGGAGACAATATTGGCAGACACCAGACACAATGTTCAGTGGTTCTGAAACAGAGAATGTTGATTTCAGCAATAATGAATTAATGTCGTACCAATCTTTTTTCTGAAATAAAGTGGGGAGGCAAACAACCTTTCCACAGCATCTGTCAATAGTTATTCCCTTGTATGTTTTTGTGGTATATATTGTACCATTCCTACCCGGTGAGTGTTTGCTATCACAGCAGGTTGCCCAAGACAATATTGGCAGATGTAAGGTTCAGTGATTCCCAAACAGAGCATACATTGTGTTAACTAGAACTGGCTATTGAAATCATGCTGACTTCAGCAATAATGAATTAACAGTGTACAATCTCTTTTCCTTTCCGAAATAAGGTGAAGAAGTCAAAGGGCCTTTCCACAGCACCAGTCCTATAGCAATTCACTTGTCAGTTTGCTGTGTGTGATCTCACAGATAGTGCTCTAGTTTTATCAGGAAATTGAAATACACCAGTACCAACAATTTTCTTAGTCAATCATGTACCATTCACCATGATGAAAAATGAAAAATTTCTATTGTAAAATGCCAGCAACAGTTTACACGTCATATTATTTTAGCATCAAGCAGTTGGATTTGCATCTAAAAATAACATAAGCAAGGGAAACAAATGTGTAGTTTGCACTGAAACAACGTAACCATAAATTAAATGTGTCGGTAGAAAACTCCAGTGTTCAAGCTCATAGGCATAAAGAGACTGAACACATAGCAGGATAGCACAGGTGCATGATTCAGTTATTATTTCTTATGACGGTGAGCCTGTGACTGTCCTGTAACTGATGAGATAACCCCCCCGGAGAAAAAATTCACGGAAACATGAAATGAAAAATGTCATGATTCATAATAATCTAAGGAAGTGAATCTTATAGTTGGGGAAAACGATATTTCCACTTGTATTGTTGTTGTTAGTGGTTATCACAGCAAGTTCACGGAAACAATATTTGCAGACATAAGGTTCAGTGATTCACAAACAGAGCATATTTACTTGAGCAATAATGAATTAAGGCTTAAGGTCTACGAATCTTTTTCTGAAATAAGGTGGGTGAGTCAAAGTGTCAAACAGCCTTTCCACAGCACCAGTCAACTGTTTGCTTTGACAGCAAGTTGGCCAAGACAATACTGGCAGATGTAATGTTCAGTGATTCCCAAACAGAGCACAGACTGTGTTAACTAGAACTGGCTATTAAAATCAGGCTGACTCCAGCAATAATGAATTAATGGTGTACATTCTCTTTTCTGAAATAAGGTGGGGAAGTCAAAGGGCATTTCCACAGCACCAGTCCAATAGTTATTCACTTGTCAGTTCGCTGTGTATGAGCTCACAACAATGTTTTGAGTTTTATCTGGGAAATTGAGATACACCAGTACTAACAATTTTCTTAGTGAATCACATACCATTCCCAACGGTGAAAAATGAAAAAATTATATTGTGAAATGCAGGCTTCAGCATCTAGCAGCCGGATAGAAATAACTTAAGCAAAGGAAGCAATAGAGACAGAGGAGAAGCCAAAGCCGGCCAGCCGGCTTGAACAGCGGCCAAGAAGTCAGTCACCTCACCTCCGTGCGGGCTCAAGGCCGACGCAAGTGGAGTAGGAGTTGTACTCCCCGGACTGGAGCGCGCCGGCGACGGCGTCCACGGCCTCCGGCGCCGTCCGGAAGCACGGGAACGCCGACGGGTCGCCGTGGCCCATCGGGACCACCGGCCGCCCGCCGCCGTCGGCCTCTACCATCCCGGCCTTGACCCTGCCCAGCACGCCGCGCACCGAGAGCGCCGTCAGGCCCAGCAGGGTCTCGTTGGGCTCGAAGTTCCACGAGGCCGGGACAGACGTCGCCACCCCATTGCCGGCGCTCTTCTCCATCGCTCGCGGCGCGGTGGTTGCTCTGGGGCGCTGCGACTGCGACAGAGGTTTGTTTGGCTTTGGCCTTGTTTACTCCCCAGAAAATTTTGCAAAATTTTTCACATTCCCTGTCACATCGAATCTTTAGACGCATGCATGGAGTATTAAATATAGACGAAAATAAAAACTAATTGCACAGTTTGGTCGAAATTGACGAGACGAATCTTTTGAGCCTAGTTAGTCCATGATTGGACAATATTTATCAAATACAAACGAAAATGCTACAGTGTCCATTTCCCAAAATTTTTCGGAACTAAACAAGGCCTTTGTTGTCGGGCGGCTTGGCCACTGCGAGCTCAGGAGTGATGCGGGGCAGTCGTGTGAACTCTGCCGGTCTACTTATAGTACACAAAAGAGTTTAATAAAAATACGATGTCAGAAATTTAGACCGAGGCCTTGTTTAGTTCAAACAAAAACAAAAAACTTTTCAAGATTCAACGTCACATCGAATCTTACGGCACATACATGAAGCATTAAATATAGTTAAAAATAAAAACTAATTACACAGTTTGTCTGTAAATCACGAAATTAATCTTTTGAGTATAGTTAGTCTATAATTAGACAATATTTACCACAAATAAACGAAAGTGCTACAGTAAACAAGTTCCGAGGGCGTTTGGTTGGAAATCAGTTCTGAATATGATTCTCCGGAGAATCACGCCAAACATGTTACGACTACCATAGGAGCGAACTGCTTCTGACACATACATGCATTTAACACCGCTTAGAGTTAAATTCGATAGAAGTGACTTAAAAGGCAAAAAAGTTCAGAGCATTGGTACATGTGAGAATTCAACTTTTTTAAATAACTTTTAGTTAATTACCAACTTTTATAATAACATACACTCAAAAGCCTCAACTGTTTTAGCCGAGACATCTTTGGGGCTATTTAGTTGGTAGTAAATTTTTTTAGTTTTGACTACTATATAACACTTTCATTTGTATTTGACAATTATTGTCTAATCATAGACTAACTAGACTCAAAAGATTCATCTTGTAAATTAAAGACGAACTATGCAATTAATTATTTTTATCTATATATAATGCTTTATGTGTATGCCACAAAAACTTTGCAAAATTTTTGGGAGAACTAAACATGTAGGGGCTCCTGAATTGACCTGACTGAATTGACTACATGTGGTTTAGTACCGATTTTCTTCCATCTCCTCTCATATTTCTACAAGAATCTAGATATCCCTACTGAAGGCTAAAGCTAATAATGAATTAAGTCACTCCATATAATTTTATAGCATAAATTCATGAGCGTTCGTATTAAGTCAATGACTTAAACCTAAGTAGGTAGGATGCACTACCAGGAACCTAACAAACTTAGTTATGCTCAGTTTACTCAAACATGGGGCATTAACTAAGGGTTAACTGGAAAATTCTTCCATGTCAAAAAGAAAAACTCAAACAATTCTTATATTTTGGGATAAAATCAATAGCTAGTTAGTACTTCGTCCGTTTCAAATTATAAGTCACTTTAACTTTGTTTAGTTTATATATTTTTCTGTATATCTAATATATTATTATATCTAGATGCATAGTATGATAGATATATATAAAAAAGTTAAAATAACTAATAATTTGGAACGGAAGAAGTACATAGTATATTTGGATCATCAAATGAAAGTTAGTACAGGTCATAGTCGACGGAAAGCGACTAAATATTTAACAGGTGATGCCATCTTGGAGCTATCGGAGAGGCGAAAACCAACGATTATGGTGACCTCATGAATATTCATGGAATGACATCACTCGATTTTATACTAGCTATTGGATAGTGAGCTAAGAAATAACAAATTATCCTATTCTCTTACATAAAGGAAAAACAATATAAGGAGCCCAAAAATGGTGGACCATCCCATCCAAAAACTAACAACGCATAACATAATTTGAGTGGTTGTTGAATGGCACCATATCCCATGGCTTGGCGGCCAAGTTATTTGCAAGCTAATTGGTGTGAAACATGTTTTGCTGAAAGCACGAGGAAGCTGCTATATCTGGTCTCATTTTTCATCTCTTTCATTCTCCTAATGCACAAACGTAAACCTGCAACGACATCATGTCTCTTTCATCCTCTCCATCCCAAATTATAAGATGTTTGAATTTTTTTTATCCCAAGTTTAACCACTCATCTTATTAAAAAAATCTATACAAATATAGTCAAATTTAGGTAATACTTGTAGAACTTTTATTAATAAACCAAGCCCCGACAAAAAAAATTGTAGAAATTTTTGAATAAAATGAATAGTTAAATGTTATGTCAAAAAAGTCAAACATCTTATAATTTGGAATGGATTAAGTATGTCGGAAGCATTGGACATGGTTATCAATTTGTGTTTGTCTTTGCTACTACTAATTATATAAAAGTATTAAGGGTATGGCAAACGGACGATGATGTGTGGCAAGTGGACAAAAGGTAAATTTGCCCTTAACTTGACGACAATATTACCAACATGCGTCCACGTCACAGAGAGACACTGCGTGCGCGCTGAATTGGATGCGCATTGCACAGGGGCCCGAAAGTTCAGTACAGAAAAAGTGGAGTTATTAAGCTCGCTTAGTTCTTGTTAAAAGTGTGGAGAAAACAAAAACTTCATTTGTTTGGTCGTCGATTTCAGATAAAGGCTATCCTCCAGCATACCTGCACAAAGTTTATAATTAGCAGGAGATGCCTTGGGTTAAGCTAGTAACTTAGAATGTTATCTTTCGCCACAAGGAATACACGCGTCACAGACAGGATTTTTGTTTGGTCATAGTATACGCCTACTACCGTACGTGAAGAAAGTACCTTTGTCATAGAAGGTGCGTCTCTAAACCTCTTTGATGACGAATCAAAGAAAAATGCTATTCATCAGTTTCGTCACTAAACATGATGCTTCTAATTAGTTGTCAACAAAAACATCACAGCACGTTGAATAGGCCGGGAGGCACCACATCGTCATGATATCTGGTGAATCTGGCGAGCTGGTGTGCTCAAGTTGCCTTACCTCTTCTTAGCCAGCTTTATTCCGCTACTTTTTTTTGCTTTAAGTTAGATCTTTTTTTAGTGGTGTGTTGGCCTATTGGTAAAACATTGTAATAATTGACCTGATTCTATCTGTCGATAGATGAAACCGGATTATTTAAAAAAAAAGGCATCAGCCAACCAAATCATGTTGCCAACCTCATGCTCAGCTTGGCCATATATGGCCACCGTACCCCGCACCCATGCCTGAGCATACGACAGCCCTATGCTCGGCTCACCCAGCCACCACATCCGACCAGTTGTAGCAACCAGGCCGGCCGGCCCTCACTTGATGTGGGCAACACTTGGCCCTTCTACTCGGGGAAAAGCCTGTCCCCAACTATATTTCCCATGGGATGACACTTCATTTCAGACTTTTAAATTTGAACTGTTCGTATTCGTCTCTTAATACTAACTAGTATAGTGCACATGCTAACGCCATGGCTTCATTTCAAAGATGTACTTGAAAACAACCGGGTAACCATATTTTTTGATAGTTTAAGTCATACATGATTGTTTATGACCATGTATATTATCCAGAAAACACTTAAGCGTCTAAACACAACATATATAGTTCATCAATTAAAGTTTAACTAAATCAATTTCTTTTACCCTGGAAGTCTAATGACAAAGTGCATCAGGCACGTCAGGGCATTAAGCCATGCCAAAGCAATTGGACTTTCACTAAAAGAAGATATGTTTTAGCTTTGCATTACAAAACATGAGAAAGAAGAGAGGGCATTCTTTTTGTGATATATAAATTGCAGATGCCATTTTTAAACGTATCAGGTCGTATGTCCGAGGAATGCTGAGAAGGCTTTGCACCTGTCAACAGTGGAAGGTCGCAAATTACACAAGGTCAATTCACACGCATCAGCTCCTCATTAGTTAATGAATACCAGAAGCATAAGACATGTATAAAAAAAATTAAAGCAAAAAACTAAAGAACACAAGTCTAGAATAATTTATTTATATTGACGCAAATAAAAATAAATAAAACATGGAGCGCAAAAAATAAAATTATTTGAGTATACCCAACATTAATCAACAATTTGGGACGTCTTTATAAACATTATTCTTGGTGTTATTCCCCCTTGGAATATATGGTTTAGTCAAACTCTTGATCTTGACACACCCCTCGACAATGCAACATACCTATTTAATGTAATAAATCTTTATAATTCTCTTTATAATTTTGATCAAACTTTAAATGCTTTGATTTTCCAAGATTCTTAGAATAACTTATAATTTGGAATGGAGGGAGTATCTTGCAAACCTGAAATTCAAATTGACATTCATTTTCAGAAATAGCAGCAGAATATATGTAGGAGTATTAATGAATTAAAAGCATAATTACCAACCTCTACAGGAAGATAAATTGGCTTCTGCTCACTGCCAACAACCCAACACCGATGCATGGGAGAGGTTAAAACCTAATATTTTAAGGATCTAAGAAACATTTAATTAGAAGTGCTGATTTTTTTAATGAAAGATTAGAAGTGCGCCTTACCATAATCAGGTTGAGTCAAGTTTGTGTCCACGACATCTATCTTTTGGATGTTCTGAACAAAGTCATTCAGCAGCAGAGATTGAACGAAAACTGATGAGAACACATATACAATAGAAAAATTACAGCACGTTACAAGCTCTAAAATGCAGTCAAAACATGGAATATAATTACCATGCAAAGAACATCCAGCAGGCCAAGAACATCCGCCAGTCCTTGGCGCCTCCTCCCATGCTTCCTACGGCCGGAGTGGCCGAGTGTGATCGCCGCAGCAAGAGGAGTCTCGAACTCTCGATGGGCAGCTGCACGGCAGGTGGGGCAGAGAGAGTGGACGTATGCCAAGGCAGACAGTGATCTCGGTGGCGGACGGCGAACATTGCGTAGCCGATAGGGCGGGACCGGTTGTACGCTGGACTGGACAACGGCTAAGGTGGAGAGGGCGAACGGCAATCTCACTCGTCGGACTGCACGGCGGTTGCGGACGGCAATCTCGCTAGATTGCACGGTGGCTGCACTGCAGCAGGAGACGGTGATCTCGTTGGCGCGAGGCAGAGGGCGGACGGTGATCTTGATGAACTGCATGGCGGCTGTAGGCACAGCTGCACTGCCCTAGGTCAGTAGGAGACGGCAATCTCGCTGGCGGACGTCGCGTAGCCGAGGCAGACCACGATTTCGCTGTTCTCGCGCGGATGTCGCGCGTGGGCCGAGATGGGTTTCCTTGTGAGAGGCGGATGGTTGGGCGATGACAAGGACCATACACGCGATTCTAATCGTCGGATTTGAGTGAGTAAGAAGAGAGAAAGATAAGAAGCAATCTGAGTGTACGTGGTTGTTTCTGTGGGTACATTTTGTTTGGTGAGTGGAGGAGAGTTATCTCAGCGGGAGAGGTTTTTGGGTGTAGCCTTAGTGCACTCACAATGCAAGACTCTATCACAGAGTCCAAGACAATTAACTACATATTATTTATGGTATTTTGCTGATGTGTCAGCATATTTATTGAAGAAAGAGGTAGAAAAAATAAGACTCCAAGTCCACATTATTCGAGATAATAAATAACTGTAGACTCTATGATAGAGTCTGCATTGTGAGTGCCCTTAGCAATGTTTATGTTGGTGCATTAGTAAGGTAGATCAGTTGTATGAACTACTATTAATGCAGCTTGAATTGATGTGATGTCAAATAAAGATACATACTGCATGGATTATTTGTCCAAGGGGAGCGATTCACTACTACACAAATAATTTCGCGAGTCACTATCCTTTTATCCACCTTAGTTAATCGGTGGCAAGGCTATAAATGATTACATCGAAAAATAATTTATAAATTTGCCAATTAACTCGGATGAAGACAAACTCTTTATCAAAACTTTAGCATTCGATGAGATTTATAATTTCGTAATTGAAAAGTTTTTTAATTGAAAATGTTTAGGGTCCTAAAATATTGTTGTAAATTCAAAGAGTTTGAAATTTGAAATTATCAAACAATCTCGGATGTTGATATGGTTTATACAAAAGTTATAGTTCTGAACTTTTAGTTGAGAAGTTTTTAATGTTTGGAGTCTCAAATACGTGTTCGATGGTTATATATTTAAAGTTAAAATTCCTAAACACAAATGTTAACATATAGTTAATATCAAAGTTGTAATGGCCGACCTGAGCTACATATTGAAAAAGTTTTTATTTAAAGTCATCTAGAGTCTTAAATATATGTTTAAAATTTCATATGTTTTAGGACTTAATTTTTTTTGAAATCAAACAATCTCAGATGGAGGCATATTCTGTACCAAAGTTATAGTACTTAATAAGATTTAAAAATTTATAGTTTTTTTATTTAAGTTCATTTAGTAGCCAATATATCAAATATGAGATTACAAAATATTGATATAAAATAGTATCGTATTACATTGACATGAAAAAGTGGTGAAGTGGTAAACAACGAGGTAATGCTAAATGTTAGGTCGCGGGTTCAAATCCTAGAATCCACTAGAAACATGTGCGTGGCGTTGCCACACCTACATCGTCTGATTTTGGCCAGTGTAGAATTTGGTGTTCAATTCGCTAGCTATTTGATCTCTAGGAATTTTTCAATTCGCTAGCTATTTGATCTTTAGGAAGAATGTTATTGGATCTCAATGTTAATTTGCAAATAGCTAGCTTATGAAGTCGCTAGCTATTGTGGAGAGAATTGTAAGAGAGTTATTTCTAGAAGATCTTGCTAGATTAGCTATTTATGAGTCGCTAGCTATTTGATCTCTTTTCTCGATAGCCAATGAGAGTGCTACTTTTTTATTATTTTTATACTTCATCTCGCTAGCTATTTGTAAAGTGCTATTGAGAGCCAATATAATTCCTCCTAGCTAGCTATTTGATAACCATTGCGGATGGCCTAAGAGCCTTTCTAAAATCTATTCTATAATAAATCAATATTTGGAAGTCATTTAAGTGAAAAACATTTTATATATTTTTTGTATCTTGTGTGCAGTCTAGAATCATCCTCGTTATCTACCTTTGGCTAGTGAGAAATCTGGAATAGAAAATGTTTATATTTGATATCCAATTGAAGAGGTTGTTTGTGAGTATTTTTTTTTCACTATAATCTTTTGTTCACATAAATTAGGAAAAATATAAGATACTCTTAGCAGATTGCTCGCCGAGCCGTGTGTCGAATGTCGTTGTCCTTAAGTTGAGACTTAGGTTGGTAAAGGTAGAAAAAATGGATATTTGAGAAAATATGAACCCGTGTTGGGGAGTTAAAAATGGTACGCACAATAATGCTAAATAATTTACTGCCTCACCTAAATAACTTTATCGGACACAAAATAAATCATACGAATGTTAGTACCCCATCCAGATTTAGTTTAGGAGCCAGCAGAGCACACTTGATAGTGGATGGATTAAACTTGTTAATTCCATTCCGATTTTACATTTGGAAAGATATATTTCGGAACTGTCTGCTCGAGTGTACTATATATTCTAGATTTGTTATTTTAAAGTATTTATTTATATATGAATATTTTATTGATTTTTTTTTTGAGAATATGAATATTTTATTGATGAAAGAGAAGACATAAACATTGGGCTGGCCCCACTGGTGCAAGTTGGGCCTTTGCCCTAACTAGGTACCGTACCTGTGTAAGTTTTTGTTCAATCATGCATGATTAACAGCGGGCACGGAGAGACATCTCTCCGACACCACCAGCTCTCTGTCGTCTCGTTCTCTCATCAGTCTCTCTCCCACGACGGCAGCCCAGCGTGGGTAGGGTGCGGTGCCCTCGGCCACCGGCGCGGCGTGTGCCTTATGGAGGTTTTGGGTCCACGACGAAACGGGCAGGGATCCGAACCGATCCAAGATCTAACGGTCCACATCACAAGTTGACTCGATCCAGCGGCTAACAGGTTAACGGATGACGTGGCCATAAGCCTGTTTTTGGTGCAGGATTCGTTTATATAGATAGATAGATAGATTGGTTTGAGGCACTTTTTAGATATGAATCCCCTAGCCCTCAAAACTAGATGAGATGTTCCATCAAGTAGAGGTCTTAATTTGAAAGCTATTGCTAAAGTTGCTCGAATAGAAACAAGCAAATATACATACTTTCTCTATCTTGTTATGTAGTGTATTCTTGATATTCTAAGGCAAAAGAAGAGAAAATACAAAAGACACATGCCCTTACTACATTTCGTGACGTTATTATATAAGTGTGATTAATGAAGAACAGTTGATAAATGGCAAGAAATGATATAATACTTACTGAATTTGCACTACTATTTAATGCAGAACTATCTCTTGCTCCATCCATATATATTTAGGCATAATTTTTTAATGGTTGAACGCTTTACTGGACGAAGGGATTATAGGGTTTATTTTTTTGTGCCATATCGTTATAATCCCAATAATGACTTCCCATATCTGTAGTTTGAGATTCAACTTGGTTCTAAAATTCGTAACTATATGGAAGACAAACTTTATTTATATATGAAAATTTAGGATTCAACTAGCAAAAATGCCCGTGCGTTGCAACGGGAGAAAAAAAAACATCAAATCTATATCTATATCTCTTTTACCTAATTATATAATAATAATAATAATAATAATAATAATAATAATAATAATAATAATAATAATAATAATAATAATAATAATAATAATAATAATAATAATAATAATAATAATAATAATAATAATAATAATAATAATACGCGGTGGAGCCAGTGGGACATGCAAGGGGGCATTGGTGGAATAGACCTGGGATGGTCGTTCCTCACGCCCCGTCTCAAGGCGGGGCCTGGAGCCGGCTAGCGGGAGCATCAAGTCGAAGCCGGTCTGTGGCGAGAGAGCGGACGAGAATTATTCCAGACTAAAATTTTGGCTCACAAATATACCCGTGCATTGCAATGGGAGAAAATATATAAAAATATATATCGATAGATTTTTATTTTATGATTTATTTATTGATGTCCATGACAACCATATAATATAAATTGGTATTGGTAATAATATGACAATGCTCTATTAAATCTATATTAAATTATTAAAGTAGAAATTTGACAGATTTTCTCTCTCATTGTGAAGGCATAAAAATTTACATGTGAGAGTCTGAGAACCTTTCACGTGATGGATTTCACATGGCTACATCTACATGGATAAATCTTACTCCATAGTCCATTATTCATTCTAAATATTCGTACAAATCAAATTTTTATCTTAGAATATGTGATCATGTAAGTGTGAGTTCGTCACCAAGCAGTTGACATATGATAGCAGAGTTCACCAAATTAGTGAAGACCAATAAAATAAAGAATCAACTTTGCAAATAAGGGGGAAAAAGGCAAAAGTATCCCTCCGTCCAGAAGCTCCTGGCCCATACACTGATTCATAACAATAGCAGAGCATCGTCATGTCCTCCTAGTCTGTCTCAGGTTTGGGTCAGCCCGTAGGAACGTACAAAAACAATGGAAGTAGATTTGGGCCAGTTTAGCATTGAGCTTTTACCCTAGTCCATGTAAGAAAGTAAATCAGATTCAACTCGATGCTATACGTCCATAGACTAAATCAGATTTAACTCTTGCCATACGTCCACAGCCTTTACCGCCGCCTCTCCTACCTGAGTACCTTCTGTCCTCTTTACTTCAACCAGCAAACCACCATGTCAGGACTAGGAGAGGCAAACAACCTCTGTTCGTAGCTTCACGCCACCTCCTCACGCTAGCGAGCCTTTGCACTGCGGCCTCCAGCGCTCCCTGCGCTAGCCTCTGCTTTTGCGCTGCATGTACCGCTCCCGAGGAAGGGGTGCCTTGGCCGATGAGTGCAAAGGCGGCGGCACCGGTGGACCTGGCTTATGGCGCGAGCTCTCTTGGCGGCCTGGCCTGGGGGCACGACATTGGCTGATGTCCTCTTCGATTCTCTCTGATTTTATGATTCGAATTTTTCTCCAATTTCCTCTTCCATCGATTCGTGTATGGATGTAGAAGGTATTGATTTTGGTGCTTGCTGTTGAGGTCAGCAGACCGGCGTTAATTTTGTGCTCGACGTTTTATCTATATATATGGTTGATGTCCTTTTTTTGTACGAGTTTTCATATCATGATATTTGACTTTGTTTTGGACTCGATGTAGAATCTGGATTGGTTTGGTTCGTTGCTGGGTATGTGTCATGCCCGAGTTGGATACCAGATAGCTATGATCTTTAGTTTGCTGTGGCCTCGAATCAATTGGATATGTGGAGGGATTTGGTCTTTCAGAGGATGCTTTCGGACTACAGAGGGGGATTAGTCAGGAGGCCAGACGAAATTAGATCCAGACGAAATAATTTTGTCTCTTTAAGAATTGTAATATATACAGACAGAGATATTATATATATCTATATGGACATGTCGGACGGAACGGTCCGGCAGACTGAAATTTTCATCTTTAAATATTAGGGATCAGATAAGATCTTGAAGTCATTTATTTGCTAAAAGGTTGTCTTAAAATTGTAAAAAACAAGGATCATGTTACGTGAAAGCACACAAGCCTCCGGCAACACGTCCCATTTTTTTGAGTTTATTCAAATCTGCAAGCTATTTAATAGTGTTTTTCTCTTACAACAAATCAGCAAACATTAATTTCTGTCATGACTTTTCTGCCAATTGAACAGAATGTCAAGGAAAAAAAGTGTTTGCTATTTTTTGTTTGTTTGACTACACATTTGCATTCTCTCTTCATCCCTGCTGCCAATGATGAATCGAAGACACAGTACTCGTCACTCGTCAGTATTCATGTAATTTACATTTTATTTGCGGACTTGAAACACCCTGCGATTCGTGCTTAAAACAAAAGGCGTTATTATGGCCAAACAGCAAATTTTAGGCTTTGTTTAGTTCCTTCCAAAAATCTAAAATTTTTCAAGATTCTCTGTCGCATCGAATCTTTGGACACATGCATTAAACACCAAATATAGATAAAAATAAAAACTAATTACATAGTTTATCTATAATTTGCGAGACGAATCTTTTAAGCCTAGTTAGTCTATAATTAGACAATATTTATCACATACAAACAAAAGTGCTACACAGTGGCTATTTCCTAAAAATTTTTAGAACTAAACAAGGCCTTAATTATGAAATCACAAAAATCTGCCATACTTTAAACGGGCGTAGATAGCTGGTACTACAAGGATTGTACGCCTTATTTAAAGGAGTCGCAGATTGTTGTTGCCATGATTTTTGCACCATATTTAAAGGAGGCATAGATTGGTGCTACAATGGTTTTACACCGTATATATTTGCAGGCGCAAATCATTACTCAAATTATTAGTTACCAAAATTTAACAATTACTAGTTACCAAAATACAAGTGTTTTTGCATGTCTTCATAGGACAACAGCCTCTCTATAAATACCAACACATCAGATGTCTTGGTTTATACCTTGCACTCCAACATACATGCATACAGGATACAGCCATGGCGTCGTTCCTCAAGAAACTTGCAGTGGTCGTCGGCTTCGCCATGGCCTTGCTCGTCGCGTCAAATGGCGAAGAAACTTCCTCATTCGGTGAGAGTTTTCGCAGCTCAACGCAAAGTCTCTGAAAAGCATATATAGCTCGCTAATTGCTCTCTGAATCGATCTCCAAATTAACAAATATAAACTACTTTGGAACTTTGCAGGCGGATCAGCACTCTGTGATTCGAGCACGGGTGTCACCTGCACGTCCGACGCGGGTTGCGTGACCATCTGCAAGCAAAGGGCTGGGCAAAACTACGTCAATGGCTACTGCTCCCCGGAGCCTAATAATGCCGTGGGCGGCGGCCGTTCATGCGTGTGCGTCGAGAGGTGTGGTGCACAACCGACGCCGCTGGAGAAGCCGGCGACGGCGACGACGCCGGCAAGGATGGGAATGCTAGACTGATTGTTTTTTTTTTTTTGTTAAGTGGATCTGGACATGAATGGCTGAACGCCTTTGATATCATCTCGATCTGCTCTTGTGCAATGTACCCAGTCCTATTGTGGGAGCAAATCGATTCATGCGGGTCAAAAGACGTTCGAGCTCGTTCGCTTGTGTGAAAAGACATGACCTCGCTTATTTGTTGCGAGAGAAAAACACTCGGAATGGTTGGCAGATTTGATACATAAATTCAAGTAAATAAGGGGGATGGATCGTTCAAATTCCAATCAAACAATAGTGGTTTAGGTAAACTTAGATTTGATTCATTTGGTTTTGGATTGCATATTCATCGCCACGTCATCCGAAATCAGTTGACTCTCGATAAAATAAAATTAGTTAAAAATCTAGATATTGTATTGGATGTCTAGATGGGCTGGTTCTGTCCAAGATCCTAAATGGGCTGGTTCTATCGTCCTTGTGCATAAATGAGTCAAGACTTGAATAAAAAGAGAAGCCTATAAGTTGTTATACCAGCGGAAACCATTCTCAAAATCAAACCATTAAGTTGATCAGAAATAACTGAAAGCAAGTCAAACCACTAGCTCCTATGACCAAATAAAATGGTCCAACATTCTAAAGGTGAAACTAATAAGGGTCTCTCCAATGGGTGGTTCTAAGGTGTTTTCATACAAAATAGGAGTCAGCTCTATAAACTGTGTGGTTGAGTTTATATAGGAGTCAGCTCTGTGCATTAAACCTAATCCTAAGCAAAAGAAAAATATTTAAAAATTCAACACCACACTCGTGGGTCTCTTCTATGGATCTAGAATATAATTCTATAAATTATAGCAAATTTATTTGATCATGTCACATTTGTTGTGGGTCCCATATAAGTATGAGGTTCAACTTGATACATTAGAGACCCCCCTAATCCCTCTAGCCGTTACTACTACAGAATTGACTTTCACTGCCGGTCCCATCACTGCCGGTTTCCAAAAAACCAACAGTGATATTCATGTCATCCTTGCTGTTTTTAACCATGGACCGAGTGATATTAGGTCATAACTATTGGTTTGTGGTTTGAACCGAAAGCGATAGGCTGCACGAAAAACTTCATAACTTTCTCATATGATGTCTGATGAAGACAAACTTTATACCGAAGTTGTAGTACTTTTCGAGATCTAGAACTTTGTCAGTTCAAACTTTTTGATTTAAGGTTGTTAGGATGTCCAAATATGTATCACAATATTTTACAGAGTTAACAAAATAAGTCTATGCTCTATCACAAGTGAGTGTGTAGTTGCAAAAAAGGATCTTAGATGAAAAAACAACCAAAATAAAAGTTGTAAATCTTAAAAAGTTATGCAACTTTATAGTTCACAACTTTTTATTTAAAGTTGTTTTGATGCTGAGTTATTTGTTTCACAAGATTTTGTAGAAGTTAACACCAAAGAACTCCATTTGCTTTATAGACATAAGTGAGTGTGTAGTTATAGTTAGTTAAGGATCTCAAATGAAGAAGCGGCCAAAACATAATTTGTATATCTCAAAATATTATGTAAAGTTGTACTTGATGACACATACTTTCTGATTTTTTATCAATTATTATCACTACCTGACCTAGAACTGGCAGTATTCTTTTTGCTTTTTTCTTATCACTTATCACAGCCAGACCTAAAGCTAGAAGTTTTCATTTTTATTTTTATCACTTATCACTTATCACGGTCAGCTCTAGGACCGGCAGTTCCCATATCACTGCACAATCTGAATCCGGCAGTGATGGTCTAATCCACCCGCGGTTTGGTTTTGAAGTATAGAATGACATCCATCCAATACTACCTCTACTATACCAGCAAATTAACTTCGATACGCAACACTTGTATGGCAATAGCTTGTATAGTCAACTACTATACATGAATCACTGTATTTTGCGCGGTCCCCCGCGTACAATTCTTCTGGTTGGGCCACTCCGGGGACGGGGAGAAGACGACAGCTGCAGCCTGGACAGGGCCAGAGGATCCGGTGGTGGCAACACAGCAGTCGGTATAGAGAACACCGCCGGCGAAGAAGACGAGCCGGTTTCGGTTTCATCCCTCTTGTCTCTGCCGTCGCTGCTGCTACTGCTGCCTGGTCGTCGAGATGGAACCGTAAAATGTTTTGTATGCCAGCCTGAAGCCCACAAGTAAGGAGTAACCTGCTGGTTTCAGAATTTCAGTTCTTACCTTGTGCACAAGATTCGCCCAGTGCAATTTCCAGATGCTTCTTCGTGGGCTGCATGTTGTTTCTACATAACAAAACAATTCATTAGTTTTCCTAATACGTATACTTACTCCGGCTTAGATTTGATCATATATCTAAACAAGGTATCAAGCACAATCCGTCATCAACCATCGTCCATATATATCAGATCTCTATGAATGATAAGAAAAAGTAGTATACTAGTTACTACTGCTCTACAGGCATCTGTTGATCAAAAGGAAAGCCATGCCTTGCGGATGAACAACTTAAATTAATCGTGCAAGCGATCGAGGAACTCGATGAATGTGTTACCTGACGGCGAGGAACACGAGGCACTGTGCCCGGAGCTGCTTCAGCTGCTGCTCTGTGAACGTCGGCGACGATTGCGAGGGATGACTGGACGAAAGCATGCCGGGCTTATTATTCTCTTATTAGTATATCATCAGATGAAAGTGGAGGCGTTTAGTCCCGGTTTCTTCTCAGATGTAGTAGTTATATATGCAATGGTCATGGAAATTGCCATTGATGCATGATTTGTCTAATCTAGTTCGCAGCTATCTGATGGAGACAGGTAATTATAATATCACAGCACGATTGATGCCATTTGTAAATTGTTTACCTTCTCTCAGGCTTATGCGCTGTCCATTTTGTTTACCTTTCTCTCAGGTTTATGCGCTGTCCCATTTGTTTACCTTAGACCTCTCTGAACTTCTGATGGCGCACGGCAGAGGAATATGTACGTGTAGCAGTAAACATAAACAAGACATTTTTTTCATGACAATTTTTTTTCATGCAGAGGAGTGCATCGATGCAGACAAAATGCAGGACAAGTGCAAGGAAACTATGCATGCGAACCAGAGAATATACTTCTTCACTATGAACAGCATAAGTAGTCTCGTCAGCAGCGCCAAAAGTTTCTCCGTCAAAAACTACCTACTTGAAATGGACAGCGTTCACTGTCCCCTTATGTATACAGTGAACTAAATGCTATAGCAAACAAATATTTCGAATGGTTTACTCCCTTGGAAAAATGGTGTCAATGAAATTTAAACGTATAGGAGTAAACTGAAATGTTTAGAGACTGAGTTGAGAAATGCCATTCTCATCCATGTGTGATGAATCATTGGCAAGAAGATAAATCGATTTCTAGTTGAGTTTGTATTTTATATATGCTTGATTATGATAATGGCTAACCAAAGATGCCATGTTATGTTGAATGTGTTATGCAACACCTCTCTTGGCTTCTGAATGTGCAGGTGTTAGGTGCGGCAAGAAGGTCAACGACAATGGAGAAGGTCAAGTGCGGATTCCATCCCGAACGGATCGAAAGCGACCATGGGTAGATGAGTAGGCTTGCACTGAAGAATCGAGAGGCAGAGGATAGACCATGGGACTGCTCACATCGGGCAGAAGAAGAGCAACACGGTATCAAAAAAGTCAAGGAGGAGGACGATGACATCGTGGCATTTGACGGAGGCTGGACATGCATCTACTGATGCACATATGTGATGAAGGTGGAGTCAGTCAAGTCAAGAAAAAGGCAAAGGTGTCAACAATGGCAGAGACATTAGTTAGTCATGTTGTCATAAGTTTTATCCTCAATAATGTATATTATAGTTTTGTGCGCAGCAAATCAGGGGGTAGCACACTTTACATAGATGTATATTGGCTCAAGTATACATGGAGTACACTATGCCCACTCGAGAGTAGATCTCTTATGTTGTGTGGGAAAGGACCATGGCGCTTAAGAGGGGATAAATTAGGCAACTTAAAAACTATCTAACTATGGCCTTTATTTTTCTCCTAAGCAAAACCTATACAACAATTAATTTACTTAGAGCATCTCCAACAGTTTGGTATATGACTTGTTAAACTTCAAAATTTGGCAAAACATGTAAAAAACGTTCTCCAACAGTTTACTAAACTTGCTTGCCATCTTGTCCCACTTGCTATCCGTCGGAGCTGCACACGTATATTTGCACGCGCGTATCCGGCTTGCCATCGCTCGCCCGCGCTTCTCGGAGCTAGTTCCCGCGCGCAGTCGGAGAATTCCACGGCGTCTAGAGTCGCGCCCGCACCAAAGAACGGAGCCGCCGCCGCGACCAACTCCCCGTCGTCGAGGGAACGATCGCGGTAGGGAGATCGCGGTAGGAAACAACGCAGTAGGGAGATCGCCGCCGTCGCGGTTGTGAAGGATCGATCATTGGAGAAGACGTTCCGCGCCGACGGCGAGCAGAAGCCGTTCGCGCAGGCCAAGCTGCAGCTGCAGAGCTTCCCCACCATGCTCCTGTTCCCGAGCCGCACCGCCAGGCCCATCAAGTACCCGTCGGAGAAGAGAGACGTCAACTCGCTCCTGTCCCCGATCTGGTCCCGGCCACTGCAATCAGGTATCCTGCGTTATCTTTTCCTCGTTGATCTCCATGCCTGCTCGATCTAGTAGCTCGAGTTCGACCTCGTGTTCAGCTGTAGTTTAGGGTAGTCTGTTGTTTTTCTTTGTTGTCATCACTTCAAGCGCTCCTTCATATCTAGCTTCGATTGCGAGATTGCCTGATCCTTGGAACATGGAGATATGCATATATAGATGATAATATTCTGAATTGTACTTTGTTGAATTGATCCATGAAACTTTCTGAATTGTACTGGATGTCAATATTCTGAATTGGTCCATGATACTATTCTACATTGTACTGCCAATATTCTGAGAAGCGTTCAGTTGAAAGCAAAAATATTTGGGATAATATTTCAGAACATTGTACCATAAACGCCTTCATCTCATCTGTAACCTTCACAACCTCAACTGAAAGCTTATGCAGAACACAAAAGAGCTGATGTAGAAAAAAAAGAGCTGAAGCGCAGTTGCTGAAACAAGAAAAAGAATTTATGTTGGCTGACATGAACGCCCTCAGCCCGACGCAGCTTGGATTAAGTTGATGCAGCAGGACATTCAGTTGAACCTCTGATGGCCTGCTATTGCCTAACGCCGTGGTCATCTTGTCGCTGATGGACTGTACAGAACCTGCAGACTGATAGGAAATAGAAGATTTGATCCTGCAGACTGATGGCCTGCGTTGGGGTACTGGTCAACAACCGAATCTAGTGGGTTATCCTCTTTTTTTTTATTTGGCAAGTGAGATATAGCAAATTGTTGGAGATTGCCTCTTTTTAACTTGGTAAGTAATTATAGTAACTTGCTAAAACACAGGATTTAGCAAGTGAGAAATAGCAAACTATTGGAGATGCTCGATGTGCAAGTAAGGTTTTGCTAGTTGTTGCTATATCTACAACAAGGGAGTTATGCAACCTAAGTTCCAATCCTATCAACTAAGCTAGGAAAGTAAAGCACATGACACAACCAAGATAGCAATATAAATGCAAAAACTAAAGATGATATAGAGCTACAAACTTCCGTCGATGACTTTGGTATTTTTACCGAGGTATTGAGAAGCGTGCAAGTTTCCACTAGTCCTCATTGGAGTCTCTCACAAGGGCCAAGCTCCTAGTCAGGGAACTCCATCGATAGCTTCGGGTCTTCTCCACACGCAAGTGAATCTCCGATGTGCCTTCCGGCAAACCTCTCTGTCTTCACTATCAAGCTTTGGGCCAAAACACCATGGGCCTTGTTTCCTCTGATACACGGTGGCGGCCACACCACAAATGTGGTTGGTGTGGTCTCATAAGACTACAAGCCCTACTGAGAACAAACATGGTGCACGCATGCACCTTTGTTCAAGAGGTATGCTAATCTCAATCACTAGCAGCTAAGCCTAATCCCAGAGCAAGTACATATGATTATGGTTTAACTAACCTAAGCACTTCGCAAAGCACCTACACTAATCACCTAGTGATCTTTAAGCCCTATACATGTGGAGAGCACAAATGTGGTGTAGCAACACCCATCTACCTTTCCCTTACTTCCTCTCTTCTCAGTTGGACGTTTGTTGGAATCCTTTATGTAGCCCCGAATGGAGAACTAGCCATTGGGGGGCAAAACACAGAATTTCTGCATATGCACCAGTGCTACCAGTGCGTGCCACATCTACAAGCTATTGGTGCTGACAATCTCACCGTTACAACACAATGTTCACTCGTGTATATGGACGGTATATATGACCTTTGGTCCTTTTCCAAATGATTTGCAGCTTCACTGGAACTGTCACAGGTGCATATGACTGGTGCACACAGGTGATGGCTAGTGCCTTAAAGCTGATTTCAGCATGTTTTGCGAAGTCTCTAGAACCCATAACCAGTGCATATGACCAGTGCACATAGGTATAGGAATATGAGCAGTGCCAAGTTCATAACCAGTGCATATGACCAGTGCCAAGTTTGCATATACATATAGGCTTAGCTGGTTGGCATGAGTTCACAAAGGCGGCCTAGCCTAGATGGTCAGGTTCATATATGCTAACAGGGACGAAGCCATGAAAAAATTTAGGGGGGGCTGAACAAAAGTTCTACATCGACTTAGCTCTACTATTACCCCTCGTAATAGAAAAAAATATTAGATTAAAGTAGTCTTATATTTAAAATATATGATGAAATTTATAAAATATATCTAAAAATAAAATTCTCAGTTCACGCTACATTATAAATTTGTGTCTAAAATTAGAAGGAGAACACTAGGGATTCCACTGGGCCAGTAGCGCCCCCCTAGCCCCACTGCTGGCTTCGTCGCTGTATGCTAAGGTGGGTTTCGAAATAGAGTTAGCTGGGTTTTATAGAGGTTTTGTCATTTTTGTTTGTTTGGCTTCTGCATCACCCTGGCCTTCTTTCTGAGGTCAGTAGATCCATTGTGACTATATGATCTTAGCAATAACTAGAAGAGAGGGTCTTGTTGGTTTTTGGGACATTGTCTATTTATCACTCATTTGCTTGGCAAGAAACATTCGAGGCTCCCATCCACCCCCACCCCCACCCCCACCCCTCTATTCATCTGTTTTGGTCCTTCAATTAGTATTAGAGATTGGGTAAGAATTACAACCCTTAACTGACTTTGTGATATATAGAAAGATAATTGTTTTGTCCATATGAGGAAATCTTGCTTCATGGAAGATCTAGCCCACTGAAACTGGCTAATTCGGTTTTGATGCAGCAAGTTATGTTTGAGTTGTATTTCAAAACGATCTGTAATGGACATCAACCCCCATAGGATAAGTCTACCACAACCTGACCATAAATATAAAAGTGTCACAACCTTTCTCTTTTACTCTTTTTGCCGTAACGTATCTTCTCGCTTCCATTTGTTGTTCTATTAGCTGGTTTAGGTTCCCCAACATCTTCGTACCCTAACATTGCCTACTTATCTCAACTGTGTTTGACAGTATTTTAGGTGCCCTTTCTGACCCTAGAACAAGCTAGGTGTGCATCCACAGGCACCTTCCTGATAGGCGTTTCTAGGATCTTGGCAGCAGTAGATCTGCTGAAACCTGCTAAGCTGGTTTTCCCTGGTTCCTCAAGCAGTCTGAATGATTCTCTAGGCGTGCTTATTTTCTTTGAGTGTGGGACCAAATTTGCATCTATACACTTTTGACGACTCTAATGGAGGAGTTGTTTTGCTTTTCATGGCCAAAATCAACTAAAGCAATATGTTGTCACCTTAGATTCTATATAAGTAGTACATGCAAGAATTTGAATAAGCAACTACAAGATTGTTTCTTCCAATCACTGAAAAAGCAAAGAAGGTCAGTGTCATTAATGTAAAGAAGTTGCAGCTACCCAACAACACCAATCTATTGAGAGAGATGCAGTCTTTAGGTTCTTCATCCAATCATCAATCCAATCTTGTTAATACTATGCTTAATACTTTTGATATGACTATTGGTGAATATAATAGTATAGAGATCTAGTTTCTAATATTCAAAATTATGGTACTCGAGGAAGTAAATCACTACTTGAGTCAATTATTGTTAATGGTATTGCAAAATCAGATGCTATCAAACCATGCAAAATTAGACATTCTAATGTTGTCGGCCAATATAGCAAAACTATGGCTCAGATATCTAGAGCCGAATCTAGTGAATCCAAAACTATGGCTCAGACAATTCATGGCCTTTCAAAAAGAGCATAGAGAGTCTAAATCTAGTACTACTTTTATACTCAGGGCTCAACAAAAATAAATTATTAAGCACGGCGAGTGTAGGCAAGAGAAAATTGCATAATCTTGTATGGATATCGACAAGATCTCGAGCGAGATGATAAAGGATTTATTTTTTGATGATGAAGTGATAATTGTGATTTGTCACCATGCATGGACAGTGATCCACAAGGATGGAGTGCTTCATGACTATGATCCGTCTATTGACTGTGGCTTGACATAGTGTTTTGCATTTGTGATTGCCTCACAACCGTGGATGGTATGTGGGCCTCAACTCTAGTGTGGCAATGCATATGCATGCATATTTGAGGTCATAGGCTGCTCTCCGATATGGGCCAAAGGTGGTTGCATGTTGTCCAGGCCCTAGAGTTGGGCCCTAATTAGGTAGAAGTGGAACAGGAAGAAGATGTTGTGGAATAAAAATAGAACAATTTCTTTAAAGTATCTGGTAGAAAAAGAGAAGAGAGAATAGGATATAAAATACTAGGTCATCAAGATAAAAAATGAAATTACAAATAAAAATGTAAAAAAAATTAAATGATTTCAGTTATCCTCAACCGAACTATTTAGTTTGAAGCTTCATTAGGTACTCTTTAGAATGTACTCCCTTCATTGGATATATAACTTTTACTGTGCAATTAGATATACATTAATTCTGCGTTTTCTGCATGAGTGCGACTCTACTCCTAGAAACAACATGTTTATTTTGGTTTTACTCTGAGGGACATATTTTTTATTTCTATTCAGTAAGTTATGGACCAAGCAGGCAACCAGAGGGGGATGAATATGAGCCAATCAAAATTTCTTCACCGAGGAAGAAAAACTTCCGACTATCCCAACACGACCCCAAAGCAATCATAAATAAACCCCAAGTTTTCCAATGTGAGTCCAAAGGTCAACTAATGACTAGATATACTCAAGATAGACCCGATAACACTGCAAAAGAGACAGAAAAGCAAATTAGCGAAAGACGCTATAAAGGGGCTCAAAAACAGGACGAAACAACGAAACCACCAAGAAAAACCAGCTCAACCATTTTTTGGCACTATTCATAGGATGGATTTGGCACTGTTCATAAGATGTTTCTAAGGATGCCAAAGCTCCGTGAAAATCCCTCCAGGGTGACCTGTGCGACCTGGGCGACACGAGGAAGATGGGTGTGAGTGCGACACCATGCGTGGTCACGCAGTGTGATGGAGGGTGGTTTTGCCTTGTGTGGACGTGATGCATGGACCAAGCTCTCTGCACTCGCTGAAGTATGCCCCATGGTG
This sequence comes from Sorghum bicolor, assembly GCF_000003195.3. NCBI lineage: Eukaryota > Viridiplantae > Streptophyta > Magnoliopsida > Poales > Poaceae > Sorghum > Sorghum bicolor. Next base: position 62,330,171 of record NC_012874.2, read on the forward strand.
GTCCCTAGGTGATAAGGATGCTTCTAGAGTTGGTGTCTTACACGGCATCCCCTCTTACCTCCACTTTTTGCCACGCCTCTTTGTCTCCCTCTCTCCTCTCTCTCTGCTTCTTCGGCCTTGGGTGATTTTGTACACTTTCTTAGGACTAGCAGCTCCTCTATGACCCTGAAGGGGAAGGCATGGTGGTGATTCCTCATGAGGTCAATGAGCACCCTAATGCAGATCTGAGCACTCGTGGTGCGAAGGTTGGGGTTTAATTTGTAGGGTTGTCAAGGTGGGAGCAGTTGATTCATCATTGCTGAAGCTTCTAGGGCAAGATCCCTTTGTGGTACTATTTTGGGAGAGAGGTGGTCGATGCTAAGTGGAGATACTTGCTCATTTGTACAGGATCTCTAGGCTGCTCCACAGCTTAGGCGAACCATGGATACTAGAAATCCAAACTATGGAAGGTTTGATAGGGGATTTAGGGGAAACATAGGTGGACATGGCTGAAATAGTCATGGCAACCATGGATGGACCCTCATTGGGGAGATATAAAGGTGGTAGGATTGTGGGCATCAAGGAAATCAGTAGAATAGGGATAGCAGAGCAAGAGACTAGGCTCACACTAATACAGAACAGACCTTTGCTTTAACACATTAGTCTTAGATAGAATTGAACCCAGGACTAATATGAGCATTAGTCCCAGGTCCATGTTTCTTGGGCGCCAAAGGACCTTTAGTCCTAGATAGTAACACCACACAAACTAAAAGGTCTATATTGGTCTCAGTTTGTGTTACAAACCCAGTCTAAAGAGCCTTGAACCTTTAGTCCCAGTTGATAACACCAGATATACTAATATAGTATATTTAGTTCCGGTTGGTGTTAGCAACCCAGACTAAAGGACCTTTTAGTCCGAGTTGGTGTTACCAAACCAGACTAAAAATTCCACTTATAGGTTAGTTCAAAAGGAAAGCATCCCAACATAAGTTACATGTGTTGTGTAGGTACGGTGAAAAGGTACATGCGAGGCAATGCATGAGGTCTGGGTTCGAATCCCATGAAGCACGGGGGTGGGTGGCTTTTTTAGCCTCGAGGACCTTTAGTTTGAGTTCAAGGTGCAACAAAAACCTGAGGACCTTTAATCCTGGGAGTACTAAAAGACTTTTCCATCCAAGACTAGAGATCAATTTTCTACTAGTGTCAACAGGATGAACAAGGTGGTCAGTATGTGGAACCTATAGTGGATGCTCATATTGATGTGCACGAGGACTCCACTGATGCTAAAACATTGGTGAACATCACTATCTAGATAGTTGCTGCCGATGGATTGGTGATGGCTGTCAAGGAAGTGCTAATAAAGGTACCCAGGCCTATGAAGTCTAACATAGAAGTTCCAAGAAGAGGTGCTGATGGTTGGAGAAAACTCAGCAGAAGTGCCTAGCTAGGGTGGCGATGGCTAACAGAGAATTTCCAAGATAGGTGTCTAGGGTTGGGAAGAACATATGTATTAGTTGTAATAAAGTTGGATACACTGCTGAAGGTTGTCGAAATCCATTTTTTTGAGATGAAAGAAGACTTATATTATATAAAAGCTGGGTACGTTGACATGTTACAAGCACTTTGTACTACAATACAAATATCCAAAAACTATTGTTCATATAAATTGTACCCACGCTGTGAATAGCTCCAAATCTTAAAACCAAACCTGCAAGATGCTTTGCAGTATGGATTGCAAAGGCAAACACTCGGCAAAAGACCTGAGAACATAGGCCCAATGAACGACGGAGAACATTCATTTTGGTGCAGTTGAGAAATTTCTTCTTTTTGATGTCTCTCTTCTTCTTTCTACCACCGAAGAATGGGGAATACTGATCTAAAACTTATTATCCCTAGTCCTTGATTGTGGCCAAATCCAATCACAATAAAACAGAGAAGTGACCGAAGAAAATTATTCCATGGCAGCAACGCCATCTCCGCCTTGATATCGTTGTCTAGAAATAAAAGTTTCTATGTCGTCATACCATTGAGGATGTTGATGCCATAGTCATCGCCCTCATCTTCAATAGAGCCGCCATTGAGAAAACGATTCTACCCTTCCCCATCACCGTTGCCAGAGAGGAGGAGGAGATAAATAAATCCCCAATACCAAAAAACTTAGCATGGAGAAACCTAACCCTAAGGACTTGATCTACTGAAAAACTTATTAAAAATGATGGATCCGCACTCCTTCTAGCTTCCGTTGATATGCCAGAGGGATGAGGGAGGAGAACCAACAAGGTGGAAGCAGGGGGCAGCAGCAGCGGCGGCGGCACTCCGAGTCACAAGATCGAGGGCGAGGGCAAGTTGAGACATCAAAAGATAGGTTTCCTGACTACTTGTGTGGACTGACAACAGAAGGTTGTCCAAATCTTGTGATTTGCTCTAGATGTAATAAGGAGGGGGCATGTGCCAACAGTCTGTATGATGCCATGGGAGTTTATCTCCCCTTTCTGTGGATTGTCTACTTGTGGGCCAGGTTTCCATGTGATTGTAAGTACTTTGTGTCCGATGATGGTGTCAAAGACATGTCTAACACTGCTTTGATTACCATCACTGTCAGGAGGCTTAGGAAATGTGTTCAAGGTAAAATCTGGGCCAACATCTACATGGAGGTGGTATGTTAAGAGAATTGGTCACAATAAGTTCTAAATGGCGTTCCCAAATGTTCAAACCACTTAGGATTTGGCCTTTTCACAGAGATGCACATAAGGTATATGCCATTGGTTTTCAAGGTTGAGAAGTGGAACCCTGCTATTGGTTCCAATGGAGCCCTGGATGTGGCTTGGTTCAGGATCAAGGGGATTCCATATAAGAGATCCTTTCTTAATGGGTATGTTTGGTTGGGTGGCTAACTCCTAACCATGCTCCAAAGCCATCTTGTAGTTGTTTGGTTGTCTAGAAACAGGCCGAAGCTAGGCCCAGATAAGCCAATTTCAGCCCTATAGCCTGGCTCTAGAAAAACGCAACTGGTGGTTGTTTTTTCTTGGCCAGGCTCTGGCCAGCCTCCATGAGGTTCACATCACTGCACGGCCCTCCGCACTGTCCAAAGTGTCGGTTGCCGTCTTCCTTCTACATGGTCGGGATGAGCTGCGAGGCGAGCAAGGCGTCAACAAAGAGGACCTCATTGCCGATGGAGACGGAAGAGATGGCTGATGATGAGGCAGGCAGGCGTGCGGCGACCCAGGTTGCGGCATTGGCCGGAGAGGTTTGCGATGTCGCCGCTGGTGGCGCACAGGAGGGAGATGCCTTTCACGAGCCTTCCTTCAGTCCTTGGCAAGCTCCTTCGTCCCCTCCTCACCACTCGACCTCGCGCACAGCAGCAGCAAGCCTAGGGGCCCGCATCAGCAACCGCCCTACGAGCAGGCTCTTGGCCCACCGAGGCGTCTGCGGCTCTCGCTCGACGGGGCGTCTGCCCCTCCTCCTCCCGCTGTTGGGCCGTTTGTCTCACGCGTCGTCCGCCGGTCGTTCGAAGGAGACGAGGCCGCCGTGGTGGTTGAGAATCCCGTCTCCAGGAACGACCACCACCCGGTGGCAGCTTCGACGGACGTGGAGGCCATGGCAGCGCCATATGACCCCAAGACGAATTACCTCTCCCCAAGGCCTCGTTACCTGTGCTATCAGCCCAACCGCCTCCTCGAGATTTACCGTCATGGCGGTGGTGCGGTGCGGGGGCTCGAGGAAAGATTGGCAGTGCTGCCTACTATGTGCTTAGAAGGTGTTCGATGAATTGCTTCTCTAGGGTGAACTTACCAGTGTGTTCAGGTGTGATGGTTCTATGAAAGAAACACAACCAACCAAACAAGAACTAAACTTAGCCATCTTTGCACACAACCAAACACATGCCTGTTGGCTCCCTAGGAGCAGGCCTGGGCTGCCTAGGCTACATTTGCTAGCCAGGCTCTATGAGACCTACGTTACATGGATACGTCACTGGGACCTCGTATCGCGTATCGGATACGTATCCGATACGAATACGCGTCGGATACGCCGCCGATACGTGTCCGCAGAGTATCCGTTTTTTCTTTTTTTCACGAATATTGGATACGTGGTCTGATACGTATCCTCATCACCGATACGGCCCAGCTGAACAAAAGTACCTTATCCTGTCCCCGACGCCATGGCCGGCTGGCCTCTCGATTCCCGCACGCCTCGCGCCGCAACCCTGCGCCTCGCCCGCATCCCGCCGCATCCTGTGCGCCAGCCGCCGGCGACTGGCTACGAGCCTCTGCCTCTTCGCTCGCCGTCGACGAGCCTCCGTCCTGGCTCGCCGGCTGCCAGCGACGAGTTTCCGCACCTGCAACGTGCCCATGCCCCCTCACGCCGCATCCTGTCCACTCGTCCCCAGTCCCCACGCGCGGCGCCCTGGGGAGCACCTACCAGTCCGCTACAGATGCGGCTAGCTCCCACGATGCAGGGGGGAGATGCATGGAAGAGGACGATTCGGAACTCAACAGCGAAGCTAGCTTCCGCCGATCTCCCATGAGTACACTCCCTTTCCATTCTTGATGTACTTTACTTCTCTACTTGTTGCTTCCATCTAGATGGCCTCTGCAAATTTCAGCAGTGCTGACGCAACATGCAAGTGCTAGTCCTAGTCCGCTAGTCGTAGCATAGGATCCACTGGCCACAATCATAACAGATACAATCCTGTTTCCTGACTTCACTCTCCTCATCTCTTGTGAAATTAAGAAACCTACAAGCTGATCTGGTGATGTATCATATATGATTGTATGTACTATAAACTAAGAATTAGTGATTACTAAAATTCTACACTTCCACAATTTTAGTTTACATTATTATTTATTTTATTTATTAAAAAAAAGTAAAACGTATCCGCGTATCATGTTTTTTGAGAAATTTCCGTATCCGCGTATCCGTATCCTTCCGATACCGATACGCGTATCCGTATCTGTGCTGCATAGTATGAGACCAACAAACCAAACAGACCCAATGTGTGCATGGTGGCCTCCAAGGTGGGACTGGCTCTAGAGGTTGACAGGGAAAATCTGAATAGATATGAGTATGTCAAAGTTAAAATTGGTTATAAGGATGTCACCAATTAAGGTTCCTACCAAGGTTGATGGTTTACTGGATTTCAACTTCTTTGGTTATTTCTTTCAAAGATTCCTATCATTTCTATGGTTTACTGCTTCTAACTAGAGACAACTTAAGTCTTAGGAGAAAGGTTGAAGATCAGTCTTGTTTGTTTAGTTCTGAGGCTGAATCAGTTAACCATTTGTATTTCTGAGTGTGTGGTAGCTAGACACAATTGTGGAATTTTACATCTGAGGTTTTGGATATACATGTGGGGATGTATTTTGTTTACTATGCGGCTGACAAATAGGAAATTTTTGGAAGTGCTGCTGCTCTGTGGGGTCTAAGGAACTGAGAAATAGTTTGTGCTTTCAGGTGCTTCTATGGAAGGACGGGCGTGTGCTGTTACTAATGGTAATAGTAGCCATGCTTCAAAGCTGGACTGTCCTTTGTCCAAAAGAGATGATGCAGGTGTTTTTGATGCCTTTGGACAAATTGAAGTATCTATCAACAAGGCCTCACAGGTTACCTTGTTGAATCTAATGAGTAACAAGGGGGAGCATTTCCTTTACCAAACTGGGCCTGATTGGAAGAAAGTAGTTGTACCTGAAGAAGCAAAAGCTCTGTTTTTGGAAGGCGACAACTTGGAGAAGGTAGTGATGGAAAGGAAATGGAATAATCTATCTGATGATGGCGAGGCCTGGGGAATGTAATGTGGGCTTTAGTTTCAGTTTCGTTTTGCAACTATAGTTTCTCCGTGGTGGGTGTGTTTGTTTTACACTGTCGGTTTGGTATCTTGATGTATTGAATGCTTTAACTGATGGGCTTTGGGATATAAAGGCCCGGGCTATGCCCATTATCTCTAAACAACCATCTGTTTCTGTGTTTTCTGCATGGGTGTGGCTGCACCTTCTACACTGTGTGTAGCTCTGCCCCTAGAAACAGCAAGTTTATTTCGGTTTTACTCCCACTGTTTTATTTTTATTTCTATTTGGTGAGATAGATACTCGTGTTTTGTCATTAGGTGGTAACTGAACGGGAAACGTAACACGGCCGAGTAGAATAGTTAGTGTTTCATTCTTTTTAGCTTTGAGTTTGAATTAGCTAGATGGAAGCACAATGTTGAGAGGATGAGTACAATGGACATTATTATGCTATTTAAAGTTAATTAGTAAAGTAGTACAAAAAGAAAAGAGAAGAACATGAAATGTTAGAAGTAGAAATAGAGATAGCGATAGGGATAGGGATAGGGATAGGGATAGGGATAGGGATAGAGATAGGGATAAGGATAGGCATATGGATAGAGATATCTCTTCGTGTATGTATATATATGTACATGTATATTATAATTATAGACATATAGCACTCCTCCAAAGTCCAAAAACAGCAATGTTGTCGTCCTTCAACAAGAATCTATTGGTCGCTGGGTTCACCTTGGCATTGCTCATCGCCGCGTCGCATCGTAAGTCCCAGAGAATAACACTAATATATTCATCGTAGTAGATTGTTCTTGGAAAAAAACTCCATATCAAACTTGTTGTGGCTGAATGCATGGATGCAGGCGCGACAGCACTTGAGGAGAGGACGGGGATCATGTGCACGTCTGACCAGATGTGCAAGTCCATCTGCCTGCAGAGGGGCTACACCGGCGGCTACTGCTCCAGGAAGCACGTCGTGGGCGACCCCTCGTGCGTGTGCACCAAGCCAAGCCCTGCACAATCGATAACGGCAGCTCCGGCGGAGAAGCAGCTGGCTGGCAACGGAGATGCCGGCGGGATGGGAATGGCCAACTGATCAAACGCCCCGCCGGATTTTCGCTATGTATGTAGGAGGCATATCGAGCATTGAAAATTAGGACTTATGATCCACCGATCAGCTCATATGTCTAGCCAATCATATCCGAATAAATTCGACCATTTTAATTTTTCTAAATACATACTCCCTTGTCCCAAAATGAATTAACTTCAGACATCGGTTTATATTTTGTTAAGGAGTAGTTTTTTCTATACGTGCACATAGCGTATATATGATCAAGGTAAATATAGTGAGGTGTGAGGCGAGGGGATGCAAGGTTTAGATTGGTGGCTTGGTTTTGTATGAGAAAAGTACGATTATATGTGTTTTTGTTTGTACTTTGTTCTAGTATATTTTATCCGCTCAAGAAAGTCACATAAAAGCAACTTAAAAAGACTCTCTATATCCTTCCTAATTTATTGGAATAGAGATTTTAGTAAACAAATACCGTCCAACAACCTCATTAATTAGATCTCCAAATATAGACGTCCTCTATTTCAGATTTCTCGCTAGCGAGGATGGCTCTCTAGAGTGCGTAAAGATATAGAAAATCTGTTGTAGTCTACAAAGATATAGAAAGCGATTTTTTTACTCAGTTGGCTCTATAAATTATTTGACTTAGAGAGTAAATTTTAGAAAGATTCGTGGAGATACTCTATGTGCAGGATGACAATCTCATTAAATATTTATGTTATGGACTAAGAAAACCATAAAAGACAAGAGCCGAAGCCGATATGGATTAGGTATTGCCGTATTGTGTGTCTGTTTGGGACTGCAGCATGGTGACTGCATGGTGGGATATAGCACTACGGCGTCCGCCCCACTGCATGGTAAGTGCGAGTGCTACTTCAGTCTCATGGTCCCTTGCCTTCGTTGTAGTGGAAAGGACCATAGGTGCCACAAGATGTTTGGTACTCCCTCCATCCCAAATTATAAGACATTGAAGGATTCTGGAGAGTCAAAACCTCCCTGGGAGGCATTTCTAGAATCTTTGCCGTGGTAGATCTGCTGAAACCAGCTAATAAGCTGGTTTTCCCTACTTCCTTGAGCAGTCTGAATGATTCTCGTGTGATCTAGGCGTGCTTTTTCCTTTAGTATGGGACCAAATTTGCATCAACTAATGCAATATGTTGTCAATATGCTATATAAGTAGTACATGCAAGGATTTGATTAAGCAACTACAAGATTGTTTCTGTCCTATCACCGGAAAAGCAAAGATGGCCAGTGTTGTTGATGTAAAGAAGTTGCAGCCACCTGACAACACCAATGTATTTAGGGAGATGCGGTCTTCAGGTACTTTATCCAGTCATCAATCCAATAATTTTAATACTATGCTTAAGACTATTGGTGAATGTAATAGTATAGAGATCTAGTTTCTAATATTCAAAATTACGGTACTCGAGGAAGTAAATCAGTAGAAGAGTCGATTATTGTTAACGTTAATGCAAAATCAGATGCTATTGAACCATTAACAAATACACATTCTAATGTTGTTGGCCAATATAGCAAAACTATGGCTGAGACATCTAGAGCTGAATCTAGTGAATCCAAAACATGCTAAGACAATTCAAAGCCTTTCAAAAAGAACATAGAGAGTCTAAATCTTGTATTACATTTATACTCAGGGCCCAACAACAATAAAGGATTAAGCACTAGGAGTGTAGGAAAGAGAAACAAGGCATAATCTTGGATGGTACAGACAAGATCTCGGACGAGATGATAAAAGATTGTTTTGACGATGAAGTGATAATTATGATTTGTTGCCATGGACAGTGATCCACACGGATCTATTGCCTCAAGACTGTGATCCGTCTATTGACTGTCGCTTGAGGTAGAGTTTTGGATATGTGATTGGCTCACGACAGTGGATGGTATGTGGGCCTCAACTATAGTGTGACAATGCATATGCATGTAACATACTGTATATTTGAGGTCATAGGCTGCTCTCTAATATGGGCCAAAGGTTGTCGCATGTCCTGTCCTGCCCTTAGAGTTGGGCCCTGATTAGGTAGAACTGGAACAGCAAGAAGCTGTTGAGGAATAGGATGGGAACCATTTCTTTAAAATATACGGAAGAAAGAGAGAAGAGAGAAAAAGAGATAAAAGTATGGGCCAGGCCATTAAGATAAAAAAATGTATTTACTAATTTCAAATGTGAAAGAATAAATGATTTCAGTTGTCCTCGGCCAAACCATTTAATTTGAAGCTTCATTAGATACTCTATAGAATGTATTCCCTTCATTAAAAATTGGTCATTCTAGCCTTTATAGATATATAATTTTACTATGCAATTAGATATACATTATGTCTCGATAAATGGTAAAATCTGTGTCTCTAAAGAAGACAGTATGGCTTGATTTGAATTTGGAATACTCCTTATTAGACGATAGATATTAATACTCTGTCTCATAAACTTGATTAAACTAAGACTGGTTTAACTTAGAATAAATGAAAATCCCTTATATATCTCAGGATGGAGATTATTACTAGATAGATATTAATACTCTTTCTCATAAACTTGATTAAACTAGGAATGGTTTAACTTAGCATAACTGAAGATCCTTAATATTTCAGGACGGAGGTCACCATATTCAATGGTCGAATTAATAGCTGGTACAATGATTTTTCACCACACTTATTGGTGGCATATATTGCCGTGACAATGATTTCTATCACTAATTGGCTAGTGGGGAAACCATTAACTTCTAACTAAAACTATATCTATACATCTATTTCTTTTCTATATAGCTCTATCTCCTTTTAACGCTGTTCACTATAAATATCAAACACATCCTCTTTGTTCGTACACATGTACTAGCGTTAGCTCCACAAGTGACCATGTCGATGAACAGGAAACATTTGGTCGCTGGCTTCTTCTTCATCAACTTGACCTTGCTCATGGCATCATATTGTGAGTTCCCAGCAGGACACGAGTTAGCTAGCTAATATATTATTGCTTCGGAATCTCCAAATGAACAACCTTAATTTAATTTTGTGGTTGCATGCAGGCTCAGCAGCACTCTGCGGAACGAGGACCAAGTATACTTGCACGGTCGACAAGATGTGTGAGATGATCTGCCAGCAAGTGAACTGCGACCAACAGAACTGCGGCTACACCGGTGGCCACTGCTCCGACGACTCATTATGTGTATGCACCAAACCCTGCAGTGCGCAATCAACCATGGCTCCACCGGGGGAGAAGCCGGCAGTGGAAGAGGCATACGGTAGGATGGCGCTGGATGAGAATAGAATGCTCAATTCATAAAGTAGGAGGCATCGAGCAGTGTATAGTAGAACATTGCGATGCTTGGGTCGATATTCTCTTGTTCTGATAATTGCATGCAAAAATTTGAAGTGAATAAAGGTCCGTTTGGCAGGGATCGATATTGTCTTAGAAATGTTTCAGATCCATGTTCTCTGAAGAAATGTTTCAGTTGATTAATCAGAATGACTTTATGAAGTCATTTGGCTGGTAGGTTGGATTCTAATTCCAAAAATTAAATAGAAATAGAATCCAGCGGAACCAGCCCAGGAAAAAAACCGCAGAACCAGCTGAAACTCTGAACCTGGCTTCCAAACGGTCCCTAAGTCATGTGCTCCTGCATGGTCCCTAAAATAATCTTAGGCTCCATTTTGATCCTTGGAATTGAATCCATTTTAATATACTATAATTTATGCACATATTAGAAGCTAATATGGTTGTTTTGGAATATATTTGTATACTATTGTTAACCATGCAAGAGTGATGCTTATATGTTGCGTTTGTACTATAGCGAAGTGAGTTGAAAAGTGTGCTATAAGTTGGAGAATAGAAACATAGAATGGTGATCTATCAAATCAATTTCTGTCTCCCACCCTATGAGTTTGAGATAGACTTATATGTGAACTTTGAAAAGTTATGGAATCTCAAATTCCAAACCAAATAGTCTAATCTCAAATTCCTCTAAAATGAAGGGATCCAAATGGTCCCTTAATTAAGGGACATAGATATTAAATTTGTTCTTAGTGTGTGCAACTAAGTAAAGTTACTTATGTGTTCGCCCCCCCCCCCCCCCAATTTGTGATTTTTCTAATGTGTGATCCCAATACATTTACTCTGTAATCCCCCTCAATTTGTGTTATGGAGGAGGTTTGGAATTGCTCCCTGACAAACAAACAAAATTCTGTGTTTACGTGGAAACAAAGTAGGGAACCCTTGTTTTTCTTTCTGTGGACATTTTTAAGTCCTGAAGGAAAATGACAGTGCAGTTAGTGTCACCTGGACAAATGTTGGAGGATCAGTAGAGATACCATCAAGGTAGATCTTGATGCTGACCACTACCTGAAAGAAGAAAAAGAGGTGTACGCATTTTGCATGGTACCTTCACTTAATTCCTCAATCACAATAATGGCTTTGCCATTAGCCAGTCATGTTAGCACCTCTGGCATTTAGCTAAATAAATGAAATGCAAGCCCTTTCCACTACTGATTATAACATAACCAATGACGAAGCAAGAGATGTGAAAGAATTAACCTTAGTATTCTGAAACACACCATTAGGATCATTGGTAACAATATCCAAGCCACCATCCAGGCACGGCCCATCTCTTTGATATGGACCCCAGTGTGAACACTGGAGCCACTGCCCCAAACAAAACCCGTCGGTATAAATTCCCTCTCACCAAATGTCAAGTGTGCATATACCTCATCTGTTATATATAACAAATATGCCAAGGTTCCATGCAGTCTCAGCAACCTAGAAAATCATTTACTGAAACTAGGCGTTCAGATTATTCCCCAAGAGCTCATCAACTATTGCAGAACAATGAACCGTTAAAACTTACCTTAGCTAGGTGCTCATATGAGTACACATTGCCACAAGGATTTCCTCGTGGCAATATGTGTTCTTGTCAGCATGAGCATGTACAACCTACCAGTCTTTCTCAGGTAGAAGATCGAAGTAACAGGCTTCCATGCCATTGAAAACAGTGTGCGCCTCATAGAACCCGGCCCGTTGCCAGGCCTTGGGAACAATATGGCGAAGCAGGTTATCTCAATTGCTTGATCGAAGCCACTTGTGAGGTAGACATCATCTGGCGATAATTCGTATGGCAGATCAGGGGATAAGTGCTGCGCGATGGACCCGAAATTCAATTTGAATGTTAGGTTTTAGGCCATTGCAATGTGAGCTAACTCTGTTCAAAATGGTTTAGAAAGGCGGTATACAATTGAAGTAAACCATATAATTTGTCAAATATTATCTAAAAAAAATATAATTTGTCAAAAAGAACCAGTGTCCAAGCTCCAAGATATCAAGGCTTCAAGAGGACTCAATGTCCATTGACAGCATTACTGATCTGAACACAAAGCACTAGACCACAGGTGCAGGATTTAGTCATTGTTTTTTATGACCATGACAGTCGCATTAATCATGGGAGAAGAAATTCTCTTTCATGAAAACATGAAAAACTGATATGCTTAACACAATGTAAGAGCATCTCCAACAGTATCTAAAAAAGTACTTCCAAACAATAGGTTTTCCAACCAAAATATATTGGGAAACAAAAAGCTAGAACTCCAACAGTTTCCAAAATCTCGCGCCTAAAAGGTAGAAGGTAATTTTATATCAGGAATCCTAAATATTCACTTTTGTACTTTACGTCTCTCTTGTGCATTTCTATCAGGAACCCTGTCCGACTCTTTTTTCTTCCCCATGTCCTTCCACCTCAGATTGGGGCGACGATACGCATGAGGGGGTGTTTTTTTCCATGTGCCAAAAGATTGGGAGGTGGGTTTGAGAGTTGTTTGAGATGAGTTTTTTCATCAATCTTACCAAAATTCCTGGATTGGAGACTCTTTTAGGTACTCTTAGAGATGCTCTAAGGAATAGAACATTATAGTTGGAACACGAAGCATAAGGGAAAGAGATTTTCCTTGTGATACATATAACAGTAGTTTGACCAAGACAAGAATAGTTTTTCAAACCTTTTGTATCATCTTGATGTATTGGTATTCAGGAAGTACTAAAAATTTCCTTTATAAAAAAAGAGTGGCAGATGCACTTCTCAACTTGCGGTGATAAGAAGATCAACCTGATAAAAGGTTCCGTGTTTTCAAAAAGACAGAGCATAGACTTTGGTAACTAGAACTTGCTATTAAATAGACGTCGATTTATAAATCTTGGGAATTGAAAGCATGTTGATTTCAGATGTAATCAGTTAATTGTGTAATATCCTTTTCTGATAATTGACAATTGTTGTCAACATGATGTTTTCAAAAGGGGGTAAAGTATATTTTCAGCCTTCAAGTTGCACGTCAATACAATTTCAACCATGAAACCGGATAACCATCACCCTCCTAACGTAGAAACCGGACAAATTTAGTTCTCTGACGGGTGCTATTCTAGTTTCTTAAAATAATAAAATTCCAGTTTCATGACTAAGAAAATCATAATAACTAATTCATTTCAAATAGATAAAATATGAAACTGTTCTATTTTTTTCTATAAAAATCTATGTGTTGGTGCTCTGTTTAGAGATATTTGTCTGACAGTCGGATTTTCAAAAGTTTTTTTGTCTGATTTTGCTCAAATGCCAAGTGCTTGTGACACAGACATATATGCCTAGTGAATCATGCCGCTCAACGCTGAAAAAGGAATTCTGATTGTGAAGTGCCTGCGCCAGTCTACTCATCGTATTATTTCAGCATCAAGTAGTTTGTTTCAAAAAAGAAAAACTTGCAGCCATGACGTCGACATCACCTCCGTGTGGGCTCAAGGCCGACGCAGGTGGGGTAGCAGTTGTGCTCCCTGGACTGCAGCGTGCCGGCAACGGTGTACACGGCCTCTGGCGTCGTGCGGAAGCACGGAAACACTGACAGGTCAGCCTGGGCCATCTGGACCAGGGTCCGCGCGCCGCCACCGCCGCTGTCAGCCTCGATCACCATCTGGACCAGTTGTAATATATAACACATGAACAAATATGAAATTTTGCAATACACGATGACACACAATTTTATTAATTTTCTAATGTATTCTTGTGACACTTTAGCATGCTAACAGTAGTCATCCTACAGCATCTTAGACTGAAAGCAAACCTTTTGTGAGGTGGCACCTCCCTCAAACATACTTGCTTATCTTGCTACAGGCACCAACCACCAAACCCTCCACGGCGTTTGTCACTTGTCAGCGATTACCTCACGGTCGAAAGGCAACATATATATACATTAGTAGACAAAGTGGACAGAATAATGGCCACCGCCGATTCAAACAAACTCAAAATAGCAGATTTAGTAATCCATTCTTGGCTGTTTGGATCTTGTGCGATAGTATGCAGCAATGCATATTATCACAGGAAGCGAATGAATGCTAAACAATGCGAGCCATGTCAATTTGGAACCCACCTAGAGAGAAGGAGAAAACCAACCATGGCCACATGAAAGAATCCAAACAGTAGATGGTAAATTTGAGTGGTTAGTCACAGGTGCAATAGAGTACATATGTCTAGAATAATAATACAGTTTACGTAGCTGCAAGATCGCCCAATTTACCTCATTTAAATTGCTATTATCAAGTTGATATCTTTGTAAGATGATCATTTTGGGTCAATGCACCATTTGTTACAATATGCAGATGTTATTGGGAGCATGACTATAATGGCTACAAATAACAACATTTGTCCATTTTGTGCCAACTCATGTGTGACGCTGGTGTACTATGTTAATTTGCCACGCTTGTAATTTGAATTTCCACTTCTTTCTAAACTTTATAACTTTTCATACAAGAAAGAACAAAGATAAACTTTATATGAAAAATGTAGGTTTAAACAATATCTTGAAGTGGTTGAGATGTTAAATAGAATTTAAACAGTGGACAAAATGACGTGTCATGTGAGCATGACGCAACATTTAGATTGGTGTCATCCTTTTATATGAAAAATTTAGGTTTAAACATGTTTTTGTTTTTGTTTTCTTCTAGCATCTCTGTCAGCTCTAGAAACACACATAAGAGCACATCAACGAAGAGATTCCCTATATCCTTTTTTAATTTATAGCAATAGAGATTTTGATGAAAAAAATACTCTCCAACAACCTCTTTAATTGGATCACCAAATATAGACGCCCTCTCAGACTTCTTGCTAGCTAAAGATGAAGAGTGAGGATGGCTCTCTAGAGTACGAACGAGATATAAAAAAGCTGTTGGACCATACGAAGATATAAAAAAAGATTTTTATTCAAATAACTCCCTAAATGATAATTTAGAGACTAAATATTAGAAATACTCTTGGAGATACTATAAGTGTCGGATGCCAACAAGTAGATAAACAGATACTGTCTCATTATATATTTATATTGTGGACTTAAAAATCATTAGAGGCAAAAGCTGAAGCCGATATATATGGATTAGATATTGCCGTATTGTATGTGTTTCGGACTGCGAAGTGGTGACGACCATGCAGTGTGATATAGCACCGCAGCCTCCACCCGGTGGCATGAAAAACACGAGCAAAATCACAATTGGCCAAAAACTCGTTTCAGGAATTGGTTGAAATACAATGATTGTATACCATATATGCTTAAAGGCGCGTAGATAGCTGGTGCAAAGGACGCTTAGATTGTTGTTACAATGGTTTAAGACTTTGCAATTTGTATGTTGACAGATCTTTTTTTGGTACTAAATCTGTGAGATTTCTATACGTTTGATTGTGCTTTAGGATTTTTGCTACAACTGCCACTTTAATGGGTTTGTAACTATTGGGTTACATATATAAAAAAAGTCTGATTTGACTATATAAAATCTGTCGACAGATAACTAATACACCCACCATATTTGGATCTCCACATCACACCATACCTTAAGTATATTAGTAATTAGTGATCAACAATATAATTGTATTTGGAATTATAATGGAAAACAAATAGGCTCATTTATGGTAGTGCAAGCATGCCTAAGTAATGAATGGCCATCTAATTAATAACAAATTTAAGATCATAACAAAATCACAATAGGCCCAGGCTAAAACTACCATATATATACTTGAAAGCGCGTAGATAGCTGGTACAATAATGTTGCACCATATTTAAAATGATATGCTTAGATTGTTGTTGCAATGATTTACATCATATTTGGATCTCCACATCACACCGTACCAAAGTATATTAGTAATTAGTAATAAACGATATAATTGGATTTGGAATTATAATGGAAAACAAATACGCTCATTCTATGGTAGTGCAAGCATGCCTAAGTAATGAATGGCCATCTAATTAGTAACAAATTTAAGATCATAACAAAATCACGATAGGCCCGATGGCTAAAACTACCATATATATACTTAAAGGCACGTAGATAGCTGGTACAATGATATTACACCGTATTTAAAATCATATGCTTAGATTGCTGTTGCAATGATTTACACCATATTTGGATCTCCACATCACACCATACCCAAAGTATTTGTAATATATAGACAATAATATAATAAACAACATAAGTGATTTCCATATCCATATAGATTACATTGAATCAATCAATTGAAGGCCACCGATGGAGCCAACCACGCTCTCCCTATATATACCGAACATATTGCTCTCTTCATGTGTGTGTATACATATTATAATATTAGACATACTAGTCACATAGCACTCCTCCAAACACAGCCATGTCGTCGTTCAACAAGAATCTATTGGTCGTTGGGTTCACCTTGGCATTGTTCATCGTCGCGTCGCATCGTAAGTTCCCAGAAAAGTACTAATATATTCATCGAGATGCAGGTGTAGTAGATCATTCTTTGAAAAACTCCATATAATAAACTTTGTTGTGGCTGCATTGCATGGATGCAGGTGCGACAGCAGACTGCGAGGACAGGACGGGGATCATGTGCACATCCGATGAGATGTGCGTGCCCATCTGCCTGCAGAGGGGCGGCTACACCGGCGGCCGCTGCTCCACAGAGCACGTCGTGGGCGACCCCTCGTGCGTGTGCTCCCCGTGCAGAGTGGTGGCGGCTCCGGCGGTGAAGCAGCTGGCCGGCGAAGGAGACGATGGCAAAATACTATTTAGAGGCATTCTATACAACACCTTCAAACATTAATGGAGGCATTATTAGAAATGCCTCCAAAATCAAGCTATTCATATGAAACTACTAGCAATATAAAATCAACACAATCCATTCTTAACCAGATTGCATTAACACTAAGAGAGATAAAAAGCCCAACATGTCCCAATGAATACTATTCGAGAATGTACCAATTAACAACACAAATTAACACTATATACTCCAAACATTTTTATTTTAATCTTGCAGACATACATAGTTACATTTGTAACCAGATTGCATTGCTCCCTTTAAGAGAGATAAAAAGCCTAACATGTTCACATCACAAGTGTAAATACAACTGAATATATGTTGCCTCACTACCAGCCTTCCTAGTTCCTATTGTCCTCACTTGGCAATTGCTCCTGCTTAAACCAAACATGTCTCAATGAGTGAATGTATTTTCAGAAATGACTTCAAAAACCAGAAACTGAAACCAAACTGAATTTCATGATGTAGCTTACAGATCTACGGCATCCAAGACAGAAGGGGTATCATAGAACCATGATGCTTCGAGTATATAAATATTGTAAGAAATATTGAAAGGGTACATGAGAAAAGCCAGACACATAGCATGCATAAGAAAACACGGCTGAGGCAAACTAATCTAGCAGGTAAGTGATGGAAGTCTTATTTTCCATAAAATTTTAAGTTAGGTAGGTCGTAAGATATGTGAAATAGGGAGAAATAATATGCACCTAACAAAATATTTGCTGAATTGTGTATCAGGGGGCCTTGTGTTTCCACCTGTCCTGTACACATGCACGTCATATATAAACAATAGTATTTTTTTGCTTCCGAAACAAACGAAATGGCGTGATGCACGACATGCATTTGACAAACATGATCCTTTCAAAATTCAAAATAAATTTGAAGCTGACAACACGCACAGAAAAGAATAGATGCAGAGAGGATGAGGGGGGTGTACGTCTCAGAAAGTTGTTTGCCTCAAAAGCAAGATTATCCGGGATATGTCTTTGTTGTTCCCAACATTGGATATTGCAGCCACCTGTGAAATCCATCCAAGATTACCCGCTAACCAATGGAAGAATTTGCATCATGTAATTGATAAGCATGTAAAACTAATTGCATCCATTCAGTTAATAACTCACCCCTTCATACTGACTCCAAGGATGCTTTGTTGGTGCCATCTCAAGAATGGTGCAGCGAAGACCTCAAATTTCTATTGAACACCTGTTACCATGGGTATTCATAATAACCTAAAAATTTTGACATGAAAAGGAAGAATTTAGCCTTTAGCTAATATGTTCACTTTGGGAGAAGCAAAGAATCAATGTATAATGCATTTTCCTTTTACTGTTTGCAGAACTGCATGTCATTCGTAGTGTCATTAATTATTAATGAAAGTTCACTTTTCTAACAGGGATATGAAAGGGGAAAACATACTTGTCGATCCTAATGGTGACATCAAGCTTGCTGATTTTGGTATGGCCAAGCATGTAACTTCTAAACTCTGTCGAGCATATCATAATTTTATAGTTGGCGGCCTACCTTTCTTATGTTATACTTTTAATCACTAAACTAGTTATTTATACAGATACGAGCATATACATCTATGAAATCCATCAAAGGGAGCCCTTACTGCACGGCACCAGAGGTGAGGCCACTCAAGTTGAAGCATGCCTATGCTCTGTCAAATGTGTTATACTACTGTAAAATTTGTAATGTAAAGGTATGCTGTCAAATGTGTATACTACTGTCAAATGTGTTATAGCAATCTGAATATACTACAGTTTAAATTTGTAATGTTAAGGTTGTGAACCTGCTCAATATAAACCAAAAGGATTAGCCCTTGCAGTGTTTGTCGACCTAGCTTGGATGTATATGTGGACTAATTAGAAGACTAAATTCTTCAGCAGGTGATTCAAGGACACAAGAGAAAAGGGGTATCACCTCACCGACTCGATAGATGGGGGACGAGTATATCAGTTGGCTAGCCGGTTGATGGTAGAGCCATGGAGGGGTTGGGCCAAAGTCTGAATGACAAGCAAATTCTTCCTGAATGTAAACTGCAGAGCTGCAGTACGGAATCAACAGAGCAGAGTTTGAGACGAAAAAAAGCAAAAACAATGGAGTCAAAATAGAGTGAGGTGGGGAGGCGGGTATCAACTCACCGACTGGATGGATCAAAGGGGGTGTCGGGGCGGTGCTGCTCCAGGCGTTACGAGCCACATGACAGCGCACTGAGACGACGGACGGTGCACTGGGATAGCGGAGGGTGCAGTGTGCCTCCAGGTGATATGGGGAGTAGATCTACACCTGTATCCCCGGACTCGAAGCCGGAACGTGTGGATTCGCGACCATGGTCAGGCGTAGCACCGTCCGACCTGATGCTAGGGCGGGTTTATCCATGCGCGGCCTGGCTAGATCTGGTGATTGGAGAAGGGCGAGCCTAGGGTGGTCAGAGACGGCCGAACACTTGGTCGCGGAGGCAATCAGATACAGCTGGGGAGGTGCGGGCAGGGCGGCCGGGGCGGCGCGCAGGCAGGGGCGGCCATGGAGGAGCGGGTGGGGGTGGCCGGGGGCGGGCTGAGAAGGGTCGTCTGTGGTCAGTTGTTTACGGAGGAAGAAGAGGATAAGGGTAGTTGATTTGGCTGAAGCATGGGACCCACATGTAAACTGACCGATTCTTCTGTACGTATATGTCACAGGACTACGATTGGTTTAGCTAAGAAGGCGTTTTTTTATCGGCCTTTGAAAATGTGCTTTCTAGTGGCATTTTTACAAAAATGCCTTTATGTATTAGGAAACTAAGGCGTTGTGAGAAAATGCCTTTAACAAAATGCCTTCTATTAACATACATGCTGTAGTGTTCATATCTATATACATCCTACATTTTAAATTATAAATCGTTTCATTTTTACTAAATACATATTCCCTTAATTAATTCCAAAAATAAAAATCAACTTCTGATTAAGAAGTCAATTTATTTTGGTACGGCAGGGGTAGTTTTTACAATATGTGCACGTAGCGTACTTATATTTGGTCTGGGTAAATATAATGGCTATCCACATTTTGATCGATAATTCACATTAATCTTCAAAAATCAAGAAGAGGCCAACGATTTAGTGAGGAATGTCCTCGCCACATCAACTAGCATATCTGCGCATGATGTACACAAAGCCACCACAATGGAGTTATGTGGCAACAATACCAATTAATTGAGAATTTTATATTAATGTTTCCAAGAGCGCTAAATGTGCAAAAGGTAATTAATTTCATGATTCTCTCCAACAGTTTCCTAAATGAACTTGTTATTTCTTGTTTATTTGACAAAACTAGAAAATAGCCACTCCAACAGTTTGGTAAATGGGTTGTCATCTTTTGGCAACTTGCCATCCAGCAGCACCGCGCGCCCATATTTGTCAACTTGTTATCCAGCAGATTAGTTGATTTGGTTGTTGGTTGTGGGTCTTTTTTTAAAGTTTATCAAGTCCAATTGGCAAACTGTTAGAGACAGAAGAAAATCTCACTTGTCATATGTTTTAGCAACTTGCTAAATCACAAGATTTGGCAAGTGAGCTTTACCAAACTGTTAGAGATGGAAACAAGGTGTATCGTTTTTTGTACTGTGTTCGAGATGCTTCAAAGCACTAGTTTATTACTATATCTACAAGGGATATACATATACTGCAGTAGCTTAAGCCTTGTTTAATTTCTAAAAATTTTCAAGATTCCCTGACATATCAAGGCCTTGTTTAGTTCGCAAAAATTTTCAAGATTCCCCGTCACATCGAATCTTTGGTCGTATGCATAAAGCATTAAATATAGACGAAAATAAAAACTAATTGTACAGCTTACCTGTAATTTGTGAGATGAATCTTTTAAGTCTAGTTACTCTATGATTGGACAATGTTTGTAAAATAAAAACGAAATACTACAGTAGCCAAAAACAAAAAAAATTTGCGAACTAAACAAGGCCCAAATTTTTGGACTTATGCATAGAGTACTAAACATAGACGAAAATAAAAACTAATTATACAATTTGATTGTAATTTGCGAGACGAATCATTTAAGCCTAGTTAGTTCATGATTGAACAATAATTGTCAAACACAAACAAACGTGCTACAGTAGGCAAAGCCAAAAATTTTCACGAACTAAACAAGGCCACCACAGGTAATCCATTTTATTGCCAGGTGGAAGCCAGCGCACCTACACCAACCGAACCTTTGACAACCAAATAAAATTGTCCTTTTTTAAAGTTGTTAAAATATAAAATCGACCTCACCATCTAGAGATGGTCAAAAATATATATGTAACGTATAATTCAGAGTCTAGATGTGAGTTATGCTCTCGGGAAAATACTTTTTCAGCATCCGAAGTTTTGACCCATGTCAGAAGAAATTCTGAGAAACACAAGAAAGAAAAAAATTGCT
Source organism: Sorghum bicolor (assembly GCF_000003195.3). Lineage (NCBI taxonomy): Eukaryota > Viridiplantae > Streptophyta > Magnoliopsida > Poales > Poaceae > Sorghum > Sorghum bicolor. Next base: position 62,351,491 of record NC_012874.2, read on the forward strand.
TCATTGCCCAGCGGCATCCCCATGTTGGAAGGTCCTATGTACGTTGAAAGATTCCAATTTGTACTTTTCCAGACTTGTGAAAAACTTGGAAAATGGAAGGGATCATTGCTAGGATATATATGACCAACCCCACCCTCTATATATACTCTATATTGTTTGTGCTAAAGCTGTGGTAATATTTAGGACAGCATAAATTAAACAATCAAAATGGTGTAAATGCATTGGTGATTTTTAAAAAAATCATCAATCACATATTATAATTTAAAATAAAAAATATGATTGTGATGAAAATCTGATACCAAATAAAGATTACTTGCATGACAACAATGATATCATATTATAGTGGATAAACACAACCTTCCGGTTTTTACGTACAATAAAAATAGTTTGGAAACATCGAGAATTTACATGTGATAAAAATAGTTTGGAAACACCGAGAATTTACATGTGATAAAAATAGTTTGGAAACACCGAGAATTTACATGTGATAAATTTTTCTGTCATTATATTTTTGTGTGTTATTTTTTGACTCTACGCCGCTAGAAAAATATTTTTGTCTGTATTCATATTTTTCTGTGCAGTAGTGACGGATTAGGTATTGCCGTATTGCGTTGTGATAGAGCACCGCAGCCTCCACCCCGCGGCATGGAAAATGCGGGTGCTAGTTCAATCTGGTTGTCCCTGTGTCTTGTCGCATGGACAGAATCATAGGTGTCTCGGTCTTGTTTAGTTCACCCCAAAAACCAAAAAATTTTTAAGATTCTCCGTCACATCGAATCTTGCGGCACATACATCAAGTATTAAATATAGACAAAAACAAAAACTAATTGCATAGTTTAGCTGTAAATCGCGAGTCGAATCTTTTGATCCTAGTTAGTCCATGATTAGATAATATTTGTCACAAACAAACGAAAGTGCTACAGTAGCGAAATTCAAAAAAATTTCACATCTAAACAAGGCCCAAGATGTTTGGTAGTATTTTCATGGGCCACTGTATCCTATTTTGATCGGAAATAAATAGGCCCATAGGGTAGTGCAAGCATTCCTCAGTAAATCAATGGCCAGCTATTTATCTGTTGACAGTTGACAGATTTTTTTTACTAAATCTGTCCGATTTCTATATATGTGATTGTGCTTTGGGATTTTTGCTCCAACTGTCAATTTACTGGATTTGTAAACTATTGGGTCATACTTATAAAAATATCTGACAGATTTAACCACATAAAATATGTCGACAGATCAATAGACACTCCCGTGATTTAATTTACACCATATATTTGGGTCTCCAAATCACACCATACCCAAAGTATTAGTAATGAACAGTAATATAACTAGATCTGCATATCCATGGAGATATCGAATATTTTGGCTCTCCTCGTGTATATATATACATGTATATTATAACTATAGACATATATAGCAGTCCTCCAAAAGTCCAAACACAACCATGTCGTCGTTCAACAAGAATCTACTGACCTTGGCATTGCTCATCGTCGCCTCGCATCGTAAGTAGTCCCCACTAAGATATATTTCATCGTATAAACTTGTTGTGACCTGGTGCATGCATATATATATGCTTGCAGGCGCGACAGCAGACTGCGAGACGACGACGACGGGAATCAAGTGCAGATTCAACGACGTGTGCGTGGACATGTGCCTGCAGCGGGCCGGCGGCTACACCGGCGGCTACTGCTCCACGGCCTTCCTCTATTGCGTGTGCACCAGGCCGTGCGCTGCGCAATCGGTGACTCCGGCGGAGAAGCCGCAGCTGGCCGGCAACGGAGACGGCGGCAGGACGATGGGAATGGCCAACTGATTATAGTACGTCGCGCCGGATTTTGGCTAGGTAATAGGAGGCATATCAAACCATGTAAAATCATGACTTTCGATCCACACCGATCTGCTCATGTCTAGCCAATCGCGTCGGAATAAAATTGATCGTTTTAATTTGGTGCAGAAGGAGTAGTTTTTACTAGCTATATACTAGCAAATATATCCGTGCGTTGCAACGGGAGAAAAACATCAAATAGCTGTAGAAAGTGATGACATAATGTTACATATCTATTTATATTTATTCTTTTTATAACATTTAAAATCCATAATTTATTTTATTGATAACCATGACATTTATGGTATTAGATAGTCAATATTTACAATAATATATATCTTGAAGACATATTTATTTAATACTAAAAATAGAAATTAGTCAAACCTTATCTTACTCTAATATTCACTACTACAGAATGAGGCATTGGTCGATGCCCAAAATCGTCAAAAACCTCGGCTTTTTTTGCGGCCCGGGGCTAAAGGCCCCTTTAACAAGGGTCCTGCCCAACGGCTATTGACAGGTGCTGTCGGGGCAGGGACGCTTTAGAACCGGTTTGTGTTACCAACCGGTGCTAAAGGGTCCCCTTTAGCACCGGCCAGTGCCACGGGCCGAGGCAAAGCCTTTAGCACCGGTTTGTAACACAAACAAACCGGTGCTAAAGGGTCGAGCACCATTGTTGTTCTTGGAGCTTCTTCTTGCTTGTTCTTCATTTGTTCTTCATCTCCGACGCCCATCGTTGATCTTCTTCGACTCCGCCATCGTCTCTTCGTGTTTGGAGGTGACTAACTTCAGCCTTTCTTGTCTTTTTCATGTTGTTTTTGGTTTGTGATGTTCCCATCATTTTTAGCTCAAATCCACTTTGTTATTTTGAATCATTCACATGAATTAGTATCCATATATATATATATATATATATATATATATATATATATCATGGTTGACCTAGTATTAATGTAGTTTGCAAGAATGAATTATAGTATCTTTTTATGATCTTAGAAAGTAGAATAATTCAAATTAATTGGTTTGTTAATATCACTTGATTTATTTTTATTACTACATAATGTCCATTGTATAATTTAGAAGATTTATTGAAGTAACTAGACAAATAAAGGATATTATTAGGTTCTTCTTTAATCATACATGTTTACTAGTAAATGTGGAATTTATAATTGTTTAAAAATTGAGTATGGATAGTAGATGGCAACCGTGACCGGGTCTTCGGTTTCTCAATGGGTTCAAAAGCGATACCGGCCGAAACTCCCTCTCATTACTTGTGGCAAGTGTTGGCAGAAGATTGTGATGGAGTACAAAGTGTCGAAAGAGGGAGTAAACAAGGGTCGTATATTCTACAAGTGTCCGGATCGTAATATGAGTTATTTCTAGACATTTGCTTATATATGTGCTTATTTTTTTAAATGATATTAATTAAACTTTTGATTCTCTCTTTTAATTTCAGTGGGACGGTATCGGCGGATGTACAGGTTGGTACTGGGAGGAAGAATACATTAAACACATTAAGAAATCTTTTGCACCGACGGATGTACAGGTTTTAGACATTGGGAGAAAAAACTTTATGTATATATGTGTACAAATTTTGTACTTATAAAACTATATATAAAGATTTTTATATATCTATTTAATTTTTGATGTGGCCTATTCATTTTATTATAGGCAAAGCTTAATTAGAAAGCTAAGCCTCTAATTTTCATTTATATATGTTTAATATGCGTGTAATATAAATATGTTATTGTATCAGCAAAAAATATGTATTGAAAAACCTATTATTATTATATAAAAACAATAAACAGAACCGAAGAAGTGAACCAAAAAAAAGAAACCCTTTAACACCGGTTGGTAATACCAACCAGTGTTAAAGGGTCCTGCAACGTGGCAACTCTGGCAGGACCCTTTAACACTGGTTGGTATTACCAACCGTTGTTAAAGGGGGGGCTTTAGCCCCGGTTCCCCGAACCGGGACTAAAGGGTGGGCCTTTAGTCCTAGAAGGGCAGCACCGGCTCGGAAACCGGGGCAACAGGCCCTTCCCGACCGGTGCTAATGCCTCAACATGCAGCAGTGATTACCTCTTAATATACCTTAGTATTATATTAAAACATGAGAAGTTTGTTGCTAGCATTTTTTTTATTTAGATTAGAATTCCAATGAAATATGATATATTAGTTAAATATATGTAGATTATGAACACATGGGCTTATAAAGTGTTCATATGATATAACAACACATCGTGCAAAGATAGTGGAAGCATCCTCAAGTATAAATTTAAGTAAATTAGTAAATCAGTGAGATATGCAGTAATGGTGCTAAAACTTTTACCACAAATCAAGCATCACATTAAATAGGCTACCATAAAATTTTCATAATAATTGGAGCAAGATAACTACAATTTTAATTTTACACTAAAAAGCATAGGCAAGCATCTCCAGCAAAAAAATATACTAAAATTTGTGATATTTTTTGTTTACTGCATTGATCTACATATGTGGAGCTGAAAATTTTGTTTTGTAATTTTTAGATTTTTCTAAGAATTACTACATAATTATCAAATTTTCAGCCAATCAATTTTACACTAAAAAGCATAGGCAAGCATCTCCAGCAAAAAAAATATATATTAAAATTTGTGATATTTTTTGTTTACTGCATGGATCTACATATGTGGAGCTGAACAAAATTTGTTTTGTAATTTTTAGATTTTTCTATGAATTACTACGCATTTATCAATTTTCAACCGATTTAAAGAATAAAAAATAAATTAATAGGACAAACACTTTGCACTTAGGCTCCTGTACTTTCCTTATTCTCCACGTGCTCTCATATGTACAGGAGATTTTGCATTGGAAGCCTAGAAAAGCTCTATTCTTTTTTCTCTCTTCCACCGTTGAAGCCACGCGCCGATTGCGCGGACCGGACCGATTCCGGATGTGGATAGAATGATGGTGACAGACTGAAATTTTCACAATTATATGTTAGGGATAGATGTGCACATAGCGTATTTCTGATCTAGGCAAAAATAATGGCTATCCACATTTTTTATCGATAATATATTCACATTAACCTTTGAAAATAAAGAAATGGTCAACGAATTACCTAGAGGAATGTTCTCGCCACATCAACTGGCATGTGTGCTTGATGTACACAAAGCCACCACAAGGACCCTCTCTGTCCACTTCACAAAAAAAAGGACCCTCTCTGTCCCACATCACTGGCGATTTTGAGTTACTGGTGATGTACAGATCTGATGTAGTGAAAAGAATGTAGTTCCTAGTAAGTTTAGGACAGATTAGCAAAGAAGACAAAAAATCTTACTACTCTACATTAAGCTTCGCAACTTTAACTGCATTCACCACTTATCGAGAAGTTGGAGCAAGAAGTTTAGCTGTTTCCAATAATAATATAATAAATGTTATTTTATAGTTCACCCAAAAACCAAAAAGTTTTCAAGATTCCCCGTTATATCGAATATTACAGCACATGCATAAAGCATTAAATATAGACGAAAACAAAAAAAACTAATTATACAGTTTGTCTGTAAATCGCGAGACAAATCTTTTGATCCTAGTTAATCTATGATTGGACAATATTTATCACAAACAAACGAAAGTACTACAGTAACGAAATCCAAAAAGATTTCACATCTAAACAAGGCCTACATCAACCATTAGAGCACGATGTCAAGTAGAAATAAATGAGTATGTTGACCAGTGGAAACTTTGAGGAAATAAATACATAGGTGTGATGAGTGGTGAGAACCTAGAAGTTGATTTATTTACATACAAATTTTCAGCCTCAAAATCTATTCTTTCAGGGACATAAGGAGTATCAATTGAGAATTTTTTTATTACTATTTCCAAGAGTGGTAAATGTGCAAAAGGCAATTACTTGATGATTCGATGCGAAACATGTTGTTTCGATTTGTGTACTGTCTACTGTGTTCGAGGTGCTTCAAATGTACTACTCCCTCCGTCCCCGAAAGCTTCAACTCCTAGAATCCGTGCCAGTCAAACTTTTCTAACTTTGACCAACTTTATAGAAAAAAAGTATCAATATCTATGACATAAAATAAGTATCTTACGAAAATATATTCTATAATAAATTTAATGGTATTAATTTGGTACTATAAATCTTAATATTTTTTTCTATAAATTTAGTCAAAGTTGTAAAAGTTTGACTTAGGACAACTTTAGAAATTGCAGCTTTCAGGGACGGAGGGAGTAGTTTATTACTACGGGGTGTTTAGTTCTCTTCTTTTGCCAAAACTTTTACTGTTTTATCCCATTGTTTAGCAAAATGGATCTAAACAGCATGGGCAAAAAAAAACTTGGGTTGCAGAACTTTTGGCATTTAGGACCCAAGTGGCCCAAAACTGGACAAAAAACGTTGTAGGAGTGCATGCTATGTCTGCATGGCTAAAGTTTTGCCATACAGTTAAACACCTAGATGTAAATCTTCTCGGCCGTAATTACTGGCTCATTCTACACTGAAATGATGGTTTTGTTATTTATCCACTGCAGTCATTTTAACTTTACATCGTGAAAAAAGAAACAACTTTGTATTGTACTCCCTATATACTTGTAAAGAAAGTCGTTTTGGACATCAAACGTTAGGAATATAAATCATGAATAACTTTTAAGTTTTTGAGTTTTAAAATGTGAAAAACTATATGAATAAATTCGATTAAAAATACTTTTAAAAAATATACATATACCATTTTTTGATAAATATTTTTATAAAAACAAAGAGCCAAAGTTAGGCTATGTAGACGTATTGTCATTCATTGCCACTGAATTGCCCCCCCCCCCCCCCCCACTTCATGGCCACGCTACGCCGCCACTGGTCGTTGAGGCGATGTCCGGTCGCCAGTCATCACGGCGGTGATGCTTTGCATGCAGTCGTGGGGCACGGGCTCTAGTTGCCACAGGGCACAGGCTCTGGTCATAGGCACAACAGTCCCATGTGTGTGTGGTAACTGGTAAGCGGCTGATAAGTAGGCACCACAATTAACGGAAGGTAATTGCGCAACAAGCTCCATCCAATCCATCTTTTACCTTTTTTTATTTATCCTGTCAACCAAAATGGAGAACAAACATCTAGAGACATCTTCGTCCCCTCCACTAATAAACATAGAAACATTCGACCAAACGCAGAACAAGCATCTAGGCACACATCTTCATCCCCGCAACGACCAAACATAGAACCCAAACGCCCCAAACATACAACAGAGACGTCTTCATCCCACAAAAGTGAAATGGTTCTATCACATCTCTCCTTGTTCCCAAACCAAACAAAAAAGTGGTACTATATCATGTTGGATCGCTACCATCTGACGGCAAAAGTCAGGGGAATCAAAGTTTACAAGAACGGAAACAGATTGCCTTCAAACTAAATATGTTACAGGCTAATAAGTACAGTCCAACTAGCTGGCAATTAATATAGCAGTAGCTATTATAAGAGTCAGAAACTTCATCAGGCTCCCTAAGCCATAGATACCTACAGATACATAAAAAAGGTACCGAATGACTTGCACAACATAACCACAGCACATCGATCTGAACCCACTGTGATGCATAGATAGCCCTACTACAGCCCAACAGCATAAATAAACAGATGTCAAGTTAGAAGCACTGAAACTATATCCAAAGCTTGCGCATCAGGTTAGCCTCTTCAGCCGCAGCCCAGCCAAGACGTCTTTAAACTTACTTTCCGCACCGTTGCACAGATCCTCGTACCTGCTAACCGCTGTCTTGAGACTAGCGACCTCCGCATCTATTTTTTCCTTCTCCTTGGCAATCTTCTGGCTTTCCTGGCGAATGCGCCCAAGTTCTTGCTCGAGCTCAGCTGCAGCTATATCTTTTTCATCAAGCAGTGCACCAACTCGGGAGGATGAAGCAGTCTTCTCCACAAACTTCGAATCCAGCTTGCCCATTTCTCCATGATAACTGGTGAGCTGAGATTTTATCTTGACCATTTCGGTCATGGCGCTCTGCAAAAATTGCACACTAAATCCATTTGCCTCTAGATAGGAGATTGTCCTGAGATTGTCCTCGAACCATTCCATGCTGTTGTCTATGCTTGCTTCCAATGTAATCTTCACTAAGTCCGCGAATGACAACGTCAGACCTAATGCTATTCCTTCACGCAGTAATGCGGGATGCTCTTGGAGTGGAAGGAAATGCGGTTGTTGAGGAAGCTCCTTAAACACATGCATTGCTTCAACTAGATGCCACATAGGTAAGTTCTTGACGAACAAAGCCTGGTGATTAGATACTTGAGAGAGAGGCTGTGGTGAAGGCAACAAGCTCTCAAAAGCAGAGCAGCTCCTCAATGGAGAGCTGTCGATAACGCACTGTGAACTCCCATCATTCTGTAAAACTTTTCCACGGGATTGTTGAGCCGGACAATCAAGAGATACGATGCCTGTTTCCATAACATGGTCGCTTTCAGCTAATTTGGTACCAGCATGGTCTGAGCACATGTCACCATTTCCCTTTGGTTCAACAAAGCTGTTGGTCGTACCAATTGGCTCTTCATCAAATTGAGTATCATGTATATTAGTACCTGCACACAGAAATCCAGTCATTAAGCATTGGTCTACAACTATCATGTATGTATGCCTTCAACTAAGTAGCAAACTTTGCATAATTTGACCATGGGTAGATTTTCCACAGCTCATACCTTTCCCATTATCCATTGATTTAAAGCCAGGAGGCACCAACGGGAACAGGTCCTGATTCGATAATTCAGTTATGTTCTGTGCATCCTCCAAAGTTCTATCAAGCTTCTCTTGCGTACCAGAATTCAGACACTCAAACTACATGCAAAATAGTACAAGGGTGAGAAGGTGATGGCTAATATAAGTATTAGTTTGAAAAAGAATGTTCTTACTGCTAAGGGACATTCTTCCATTGGCTCTGCCACTTCCTTGCTTCCTCTCTGCTGGACAGTCCTAGTCACATCCAATGAGTTATTTGGACTGCACAGTTCTTTGGATCCTCTCCTTTTAGCCACTGCAGATTGTACGGCAACTGTATTAGATTTTAATTACCACCTATAAAGATGATTGTGTTCCACAGAAAACGCTTACATTTCTTACAGGCAAGAACCTTTGTACTTGAACCCCTTTTTGTCCCTATTGACACCTAATATAGATTGACAAACAGAACAGAACAAGAACACATGAATATGAATACAGAAAGGACGTTTTAAAAGCCAATCATAAGTCTGTACCGGTCTATCTGGAGACAAAATAGTCCGGCCAGTCCCAGAGACACCCAAAGCTAAAACAATGTCTGGAGATAAATTCATGTTTCCCTTCAGCTGAATCTGCACAAGCAAAAAACTCAAATTAACAGAAATAATAAATTGTATGCAGGCATCCTTAGTCCAGCTACAAAACATAATGAATGGGACTAAAATTATTAGAGGGACCGACCTTTCCCTGAAGTTCTTCAATAGGGTGTGTTTTCACAGCTTTAATGCTCGATATACATTTCTTCAGCCTAAGTGATTTGACAAGGTTCTCCTGTTTGCGGTTGACAGCACTATTTCTGCGCGCTAAAGCCATTTTCTTTCTTAGTTCAGTAATGGAAAGCGTATCATGGCCATCAGCACTTCTTCCAGAGGCAGGTCCATTAAGCTCACCATCAGTAACAACCATATCAGACAGGATATCTTGATTGTCCACTGGTGCTGAATGTCCTGGAGAAGCACAAAGGAGTCCATTCATTGGTACCGAATTAAATATCCCATGTGAACCTCGAGGACTGTTCTTTTCAGAGACAAAAGAATTCGGTGAATGAGTGCTTTCTGGTGACTTGCACAGAGCAGACAAAGGAATGTCCATCTCAGAGACTGAAGCATGTTCAGAACCTTCAGTTAATGTGTTCTTTTCTAGACTGTGTTCTTCATTACCGGATGACACCTCAACTGGTGACCTTGGACTTTTACCAGAAACAGACCGCCGCCTCGAGTTAGCCTGCCTCTGCACAAGGAAATATTTAGAACAGATCATGCAATTTGAATGGTAAGATGTTTTACTGCTATATGCTAAAATTTCAAAGAGATACCATTCTTTAGCGATGTGCTATAATGCTATATACATATTGCATGCCAATGGTTAAAACAAAATTCTTAAACTCGCAAGACAGCTGACAGCCAATACACTTAAACATCATAGATATCTATTGATGATCAATAATACTATCTCCATTTTTATAGGGCATGTTAAGTTCTAAAAAGTTAGACTTCAGAACTCCTGCCTAACAATTAGGCAATTAGCCAAAGTATATCCATGTTGAGTGTGCAAAAGTTGTATCACTGTATTCGTAACCAACATATGTTTAGATACAACATTGAGTTTATAGCAATGACAATATTCAATCAAAGTATAATACGCCAGAAACAGAGTACTAGTAAATAGGATAAAGCTTGAGTATCATTGAATCTATCACACAATGTAATTCATGCTGAACAGCCCCCACCCCATTACCAACACACTCCCCCAACTGACCCCGCATGAGGATCCTATGATATATGCCCACTATCGTGAAATAAGGAAGTGGGCTAGTCCACAAATCCACATATAGGCCTGTTTACACGCGGTAAACCACAAAATTAAGCCTATACCCGGTTCATGGCCTAGCCCTCTTGCGTCACTGATCAAAGTTTGCTTAAAATCAAACTATCATAAGTTTGAATGAGTTTATAGAAAGTAAGAATAATATTTATGACATCAAATTAGCTTCACTAGATTCATTATGAAATGTATCTAGATACAGTGTATATATAAGTGCATAGCAACAGCTATGTATCTAGAAACGCCAAAACGTCTTATAATTTGGAATGGAGGGAGTAATACTTTTCTCCATAAACTTGGTCAGACTAAGGAAAATTTGACATGGGAGAACCTTCGATACTTATATTTCAGGACAGAAATAGTAATTTGGCATCCTCTATTCATCCTCCTGTACCTCCCTGTATCTACACTATGCAATGCAGCTGCTCCATCACTGTGTATGAGGCGAGGCCACATCACACCACCACCCATAAGCGAGCAGCAAATGAGGCAAGGCCATGCCTATGCTATCATGCCACCACAGAGTATTGGGACCGACCGCCTCACATCCCCCTCGGCCCTCAGCTTAGCGGACACAAATGAGATATTGCCATGCAGGGCCACATTGCAGGTAATCTGGTTCACAAGGATGGGCAGCTGTGTCATCGGTGCAGGTGCTCAATGCCACATTGGCAAGAGCAAGCGCGAGGTATGCAGGTGATTCAGGTTCGTGGTGTGCAGCATGTGTGACTGCAGACTGAAGGTACATGTGCACCGCAGTGGCGGAGGCAAGGGGGGCTGGCAGGGGCCATGGCCCCCCCTAACATGTCAAAACATTTTTATACTAGTATAAATTTATTGTTTTTATTTATTTTAAGAGGAATAATATAGTAAAATTATTGTCATATATACTCTAATAAAAATCATACAAAATACAACTAGATAATACTAGAAAGAATGAGAGATCTCGAGGTTCAAGAAATCACCCTAGACGCCTTGCTGTTAAGTTGTTGGCTCCCACTAAAGAAATGCCTATGATCCTATAACATATATAAGAAAATGTGAGCCCAGTTTTGTTTACAAGTTTGATCTTTTTGGTGAGCCCCCCCTATGCAAAATTTCTGGCTCCACCACTGGTGCACCGTGTTGTACCATGGCCCACGGGTGCAACTGAGAATTGCCTGCTCATGTGCCTTGCAGGTAGACAGTGGCTGAGCCAAAGCAATCCATGTCCATAAGTTATCAATTAATCACTTCATCTCCTACACTTCTAATCAGTAATTATTTCTGCTGCTTCTCGGTTTCGATTCACTTTCTTTCAGAAGTTCTCTACTACTAGTTAATGTGTTTGTGTGACTTTTGAACTTGCGAACTGGTGCTGTGATGTGAACTGGTGCTGCGAAGTGCTGCAGCCATGCAGTGAATTGGTGGTGTGGTGTGTGGTTTGATGCAGCCATACAGTGCTGTGAAGTGTGAACTGCTGCAGTCCAAGTATTGAGCGCAGTGGTGTGCTTGCTATGAGCTGTGACCCTTGAGATTTGTGAGTTAGTGAGAGTTGTGTGTGAACTTGTGAATTGTGTGCCTATGCTGTGACTGATATATAGGGTGAACTTGTGAACTCTAGAATCAATGTGAGTTCTGCATCCTTCTGTTTCTGTTGAATAACCGCCTATATTTACTTGTTTACTTCTATCCATATATCCCATGTCATCGCTGCTCCTGGCTATCCTGTTCCTGCTCCCATTCCCATTCCCATTCCTGGTGACAAAATGTGAACATAGAAATGATGAGCGGTTTTCCCACCCATTCCTGCCAGTTTTCATCCATACTCCTAGAGGACATTATGTAAACATGAGGTTGATCATAACTGTATTCAGGGCCCTATCATACAAAATTAGCAGCCCAAACACAGAAAACACAAATGGAACAGCTTGTCAACTTAATCATTTGCCAGAAACTCCATCATACCCATAAAACAAATAACAATTTGATGAACAAAGGCACAATCTCAAGGAGAGGAAATATTGCCATTTGGCTGAAGCTGGAGAGAACTACAAATCATGTGAAGCACAATACCCCTGTGTCAGTGATGAACTTAACTAGACAAGTTGTACCCATCTCAGACTTGTATTTCAAACAACTCTATCTTTCTAAGAATAGCTATGGCCTACGGGCAATCACATTCAAATATTACAATGAGACAATGAACTAAGTTATGCAATAAAGAGCGCAAAGGCCAATCGCAACAAATCAGCAAGGAACCATGTAGTATCTGCATCTCAAAAGAGTACAACAGCAGACAATCAGAAATGAGCTAATAAAGACAGCTATGACAAACAGATCTGTTGCAGTACCTTAGGGGTCGCAATCCTCCATTGCTTGCCATTCCACTTATACTGCGGCTTGAGCAATGGCACCACCTTGGTCACCAGCATTTCCGACTTCTTAGCAACAACAATACCGATCTCATACTCACCCTCCCCAAGGACCCGGCGCACCACTCCCGGTGACCATGCCCCATCACAGTAGGCCTCCACGGCAGCGCCGGGCCGGAGCTGGAACTCGCTCTCCCTTGGCGAATGCTCGACAGCCGGCCTGATGAAACGCCAATGCAGGTACTCGGTAGCCTTCTCCGGCCCGCCTTCCCCCTCCTCCTCCAGATCGAAGTACTCGACGACGTAGCTGAGGTCGTCGACGACGACCCTCACCGTGGCGGGGAACCACGACTCGCCGTACGCCTTCCGATGCCTCACCACCTCCACCTTGTCCCCGACCTCGTAGACCTTGACCGCGCGCTTGGGGCGTACAACCATCGCGACCGTAGAAGGAATCCAGTCCCCGTCGACGTAGTCGCGGCGGGGGCGGACGAGGCCGGGCGCGAACTCGATGACCTCGCGGGTGATGGGGAACGCGACGGTGACCCCGGCGGCGGCGGAGTCGGAGTCGGGGGCGGACACGACGATGCCCGACCACCACCCCTCGTTGTGGAACGCCTCGACGATGTCGTGGGTCTGGAATCGCGGCGGGTCGGTCGGCGGCGGGCGCGGGCGGATGTGGGACGGCGCGAAGGGCTCGGCCAGCACGCCTTCGTCGTCGTCGGCGAGGAGGTGCACGTAGCTGACGGTGTAGCGCGCGGGGCTGCGGTACCCGCGCGCGGGCGCGAAGTCGAGGACGGTGGCCTCGAACCAGGACCCGTGGAAGCCGTCGTCGTCGACGCGGACCTCGACCGCGGTGCCGGGAGGCAGCGGCACCGGATGGTCCACCGCGTGGCGCGCGGAATGGGCCCCGTCGGGCGACCCGCGTCCGCGTGGCGACCGCGACCGCCGGTGCGTCTTCGTGGGCTTGCTCCACCTCAGGCTCCGCGAGCGCCCGCGCCCGCGCCCGCTCTTGCTCTTGCTCCCGCGGGGGCGGCCGCGCCGCCTCGGCGGCGGCGTGCTGCCGGATGCGGCGGCGGCCATTGGGGATCGGAACGGGATTCAGGGGCGGGGGTTTGGGGGAAGTACTACTGGGGTTTTGGGTGGGAGGGTGGGAATGGGATGGGGTGGGGGGAGAGGCAGGCGTCGGAGCACTCCAGGCGGGGGCCAGGCTTTTGCGCGCTCGATGCAGGCGTGGTGGGGGCGACCGGCACGGGCGTAGACCTGTGTCACCGACGTGTGGGCCACCGCAGGGGCAACGGGTGGAGGGCCCCGCCTGTAAGCCAGGCGTCACGGCCCGTGCTCCGATGTGTGTGGACGGAAGCGAGGAAGCCGTTGCAACGCAGCTCAGGTCGGGGCGCGGGAGCCACGTGGCGCGGTGCTGGACAATTGGCAGGGGTGGTGGTGGGACGTTTCGGCGGGACCCGCTGTCAGTGGGGTCGAGATGAGAAAGCGCGAGCGACACACGGGTACGGTACTGGGGAGGAGGGCGGGCGTGAGGCGTGCTCGTGTGCGGTGGTTTTGTCGCGGCTCCACGTCGTCGCGGGAGACGAGGGATGTGGCGCATCGGGTATCGTGTCGTGGGGCCTACGTGAGTCAAGCGGGGCGTTACAGCATCATCAGCGATGTGACCGCTCGGAGGGTGTATGTGGGAAAAGGACTGATTTGTTTCAAATTGTCAGTAGTATCAAATAAATTTAAGATCATAATTATAATGTACATTAATGCTGTATCTAATGAATATATATAATTTCATATAATAGATACTTCGTCAGTCTCTACAACTAAAAAGAATCAAATGTTATCGTCTGCGCCAGCAGCACCCCGCCCCGCTCTAATCTATCGCAAAACCGCCGCCCCGCCCCACTCCTTCTGCGTCGGTATAACCGTTGCCCGCCCAGTTCGACTTGCCGCCTTCTATCGCCCTCCTTTCCTCCCACCACACACAACTGCTGTTGAGATTGGCGTAATGCGCTTCACTCGATCCGTGATTGCTTCACGGAAGCCCGCCTTTGCCCACCAACACCGTCGCTTCGCTGCTGCCTGCATCCCGCCGCCGACAGTGCCACCGACCCTGCTCCTAGGTCCAAGTAGACCATCTCTCGGTCCAAGTTCTTGGGCAGCACGGACCGCTGCCACGGAGTGCACGCAGCGGACGACCAGCGCGGCCCCGACGTCGATGGTGAGCCGTCACCACTAGACATTGGAGGACCGACCTCTCCCCTCCTTCTAGGTTCACGATTGTTGCAACTGAGGAGCGAGTAGCTTTTTCTTTTCTTGTTTGCTTTCTCCTCACCCTTTCTGTTTCGAGAATCGGCACTACGACCACGAGTCCGTGAACAAGAGCACATAGCATCGGCTGTTGCTAACCTCACACCTATTGGGGCGGCGTAGCCCGCGGCGAGCAGAAGGCAGTCGAGGCGCTGCACAGGCAACCAACACTCTGGTCTCCGGCAGCGGCAGGGCAGGCGCTGCACGCAGGCAGTAGGTCGGCTCCGACGAGCCGCGGGCAGGAGGCCACACCAGAGCTGCCTTGTTTACTTGCAAAAAAATTTTGCAAAACGTGAAACAGTAGCACTTTCGTTTGTATTTGACAAATATTGTCCACTCATAGTCTAAGTAAGCTTAAAATATTCGTCTCGTAAATTACATGCAAACTGTGTATTAGTTATCTTTTTTACCTATATTTAATGTTTTCATGCATCTGCCGTAAAATTTGATGTGACGAAGAATCTAAAAAAATAGCAAATTTTTTTAAAAAACTAAACAAGGCCACAGCGGGCAGCACCGCAAGCCAACCTGACAGCCCCAAGCCTAAGCCTGGGCATTCGGGTTACCCGATTTTTTTGGGTCGGGTAATTTGGGTAATTCAAAATTCAGGTAATGAAAATTGTTACCCGATATTAGTCCTGAAAAAACACTACCCACAATTTCGGGTACCCGATAATTCAGGTTCGGGTTCGGGTATTCCCGATTTACCCGAATTTTCAAAAAACAACACAATACACAAAATTTCAATAGCAATTTATATATAATTTCAGCAGCAATTTGTATATAATTTCAATAGCATTTTGTAGAGAATAATATATTACTAGCACTTGTTCAAATAAAGAGAATTATGTTCTATTAAATTGATAAGTTCTAATATTTAACTAACAACACACGATAAATACAAAGATATAGACAAATATTTGGGTAATTCGGGTAGTTCGGGTACCGGGAGATATTACCCGAATTACCCAAACTAATTTCGAGTAATCAAATTTGGTATCCGAATTTAGGATCAGGTACCTCGGATTCGGATAATTCGGGTCCGAATACGGGTATCGGGTAGTTTGTCCAGGCTTACCCAAGCCCAGCCGACCAACCACCAGTCGACCGCAGCCCGCAGCAAGAGCCAGGCGGAGGCGCAAAAGGTAGTACCACATAGCAAGCCAGTGGCCTAGCAAGTAATCCTGTAGCCTGTAACTTGTAAGTATATTTTCCGAATTTTAATGGCTTATTAACTGCTTTGTGGACATCATTTAGTTGTATGTTTTGTTTATGTCTCGATCCAAGCTGGGAAAGTGACTCCAGGACTCGACGAAGGAGTAGGTCCTTAGCCTCAACCCCTCAACTATGTGTATCTAGGTTCTTTCAGCCCACCTTGCATCAATTTCATTTCTCCTTTGTCGTCATCCAAGAAATTCATATCTTGATGTAAGCTTGTGTTGGTTCTTACTAGAGCCAGTGATCTTGTCCTATAGGTAGTGAGTGCTTTGAACGCATGCTCTACCTAAGTAAGGAGTATATTGCAATGTAATTCTATGCTACCTCTATTGAAGTTGAAGGTTGATTTGAAAAGTTTGCGGTTCACAAAGATGATAGTCTCCACTGCGATCTAAACGCCTTGGGTGGGCATGGTGAACTATATGTTGTGCTTGCAAGTCGTTTCACCATATATAAAATATTTCGATTCTATGCATGTACTCAAATCAAAATCATGATGCACAGAAGACATTTCTTTTATGTGTTATTAGCTGAAAAATACATAGGAGCATATGGATTTTGAAACCCGTTGCAACACACGGGCACTCTCCAATACCTAAAAAAAGTCGTTTAGAACAGTAACACAGTTTTTAAAGCCTAACTTTGACTCTTTTTTATAAAAACATTTATCAAAAAGTGGTATATGTATATTTTTATGAAAATATTTCTCAAGACAAATCTATTCATATGGTTTTCACATTTTTAAACTCAATAACTTAAAAGTTATTCATGATTTATATTTCTAATATTTGACCTAAATCTTGTCCAAAACGACTTTCTTTATAGGCATGAAGAGAGTGTTTGCGCATATTTTTCTGAATGCAGTCGTCTCTAGTTTCTCCCTAAATTAATTATCTAAAACTTTGTCAAATCTCTACAACTAAGGCCTTGTTTAATTTTGAAAGTTTCTTTTTGTTTTGGGTATTGTAACGCTTCCGTTTTTTATTTGACAATTATTATCTAATTATGGACTAACTAGACTCAAAAGATTCATCTCGCGATTTACGGACAAACTGTGCAATTAGTTTATATTTTCATATATATTTAGTGCTTTATGCATGTGCCACAAGATTTGATGTGACAGAGAATCTTGAAAAGTTTTTGGTTTTTGGGGTGAACTATTAGGCCTTGTTTTGACACTGTAGCACTTTCGTTTTTATTTGACAAACATTGTCCAATCATAAAGTAATTAGGCTTAAACGATTAGTCTCGTGATTTATAGACAAACTGTACAATTAATTTTTATTTTTATTTATATTTAATTCTCTATGCATGTGGTACAAGATTCAAGGTGATAGGAAATTTTGAAAAGTTTTTGGCTTTTAGGCAAAGCCTAAAACAAGTCAAAGTTTTCATCCACCTAACACTTTCATCGTGTGCCCCTACGCGCTATACTGCTCCATCTCGACCATTACACTTGCCTCACCTCTCTCATTCAGTTCACCAAAAACCAAAAACTTTTTCAAGATTTCCCATCACATCGAATCTTACGGCATATGTATGGAACATTAAATATAGATAAAAACAAAACTAATTGCACAATTTGACTGTAAGTCGTGCTTTTAAGCCTAGTAACTCCATGATTAGATAATGTTTGTCAAATAAAAATGAAAGTACTACAGTGTCAAAATTCTAAAAAAATTTGGATCTAAACAAGGCCCTAGTCACCAAGGATACTCAAGAGTCTGTTTGGCAGAGTTTCTCTCCGGCTCCGGCTCTAGCTCTTCTAGAGGAGTCCTGCTAAACGTTTTCTAAAAAAACCCGTTTTAAGTAAAAAAGCAGAGGAACCGGAGCCGTTTTGGTGAAGCCACAAAACGGCTCCAGCTTTTGTGGAAGAGCTCGAGTCCTACCAAACAAGCTGTAAGAGCACCAACAATGTATCTTACGTGATCAAATAGTAAGGGTGGGCTTTCTGTCCCTAGGTAATTGCACAAATTTTAGCTCCACAATGTACACGTAAGAAAGGTGGGTCCTATCCCTACTAAACAAAACAATAAAAATCCAATCCTATGGCCTCACCTCACTTGAGAAGGACAAAGAACAGGGTGGAGAGAGAGAATAATATTTTCTATTCCTTCTTATCCAATAATAGTGCTACCATGTCGGTATTTGTTACTATCTGCTTTCTTATCATTATCCATAAGGGCAGTTTCAGTGGGGTTTCACTAGGATGTCATACACATTTATTAGAGCGCCATGTCAGTAAAAGTACACTTTTTGCATGAAACGAAGAGGAGAGAGAAGGAAGTAGTTTCAACATGGTGAAACCCTGCGGACGTTGTTTTCCCACGCGGTGAAACGGGATGAAATCCCCACTGAGGGCTAAATCGTTTCACCATCTTGCATGTGATCCAATCATTTTGCACTAATTAAATGTTTTGACTAGGCTAGGAAACGTCAAGGTGAAACTCATGCATTGTGGAGGTTGTTTCATTATTCGTTTCATTGATACCCTGTCAGCGGATTTATTTTGGAAACAGTAGATTAAAACAGGCCACTAAGAGTGGCCTAATGTATCTTATCGGCACAAGAGAATCTCATTATCTCAACGTGTGGCGACCATGCTCTAAACACCTCTGCTCGGAGGCACCGTTAGATGAAGGTCGGAGCTAGCTTAGGCCCAATATATTCATGTAGTAGTTGTAGACGTATAATATGATATCATGCACCATGTTTCTTTTTCTTTTTCACCATTTTTTTCCTCTTTTTTTTTTTCACATTTTCTCTTCTTCCAATTTAATTGAATCTTACGACCACGAATCCACCAAAAGTGACAATGAGAAGTTGCGCGCATAAGTTGTGAACATAATTTTGTAATTTTCTAAAAATAGAAAGTTATGAAAATATTTTTTTTCAAAAAAAAAAGAAATATCAAAAAAATTATGATTATAAATTATGTTGATAAGTTGTTCCGTAAAAAGTTGTGCATATGACTTTATAACGTCAAAAAATGAAAAAAATAAGTTTTTTCAAAAAGAGAAAAATAAAATAAAAGTTATGATGAAAAGTTATGGTGATAAATTATCACATAAAAAGTTATGCACATCTCATCAACTCCCAAATATAGTAGTCTCAAATTAATAAAAGGCATTCAGACTTGCAATTCATGCAGCAGCAAGTTTCTATTCCTCATTTGTTTCATTGTCATCCACAATATCAACCGGTGGCTCATCGAGACCAAAAGACACAACTTGGAGTTTAGGTTCATCAAGGGATAGATCAGCCACTTCAAGAATCCCAACACCACCAAGTGAATCAAAATAATCCCTGCCTACATTCCACATTCCTTGTCTCTCCTGTCTTGTATGCATCACTTCTTCTTGACAGATGTCTTAGATTTGAGTGCACAAAGACCAAATCTTCCGCACGCTATGGAGTTAAGGCATTTCTCTTGACACTATGGACAAAAGCTATAGGTGCTCCAGTTTCTTTCATAGCAAGAAGATGAGGCTAGCTGCCTAAGCAATTTCATGGCCAAACGCATCAGTAAGGGAGCAGATTATCCATGATTTGTCCACCAAGTCATAGGGAAAACAACCCATCTTCCATGGATTGAGTTAGGATCACTAAATTCTTCAAAAACAACTAGAGAACATTGAGTACTCTTCTTTTACTTTAGCCAATTCTTCTGGCATAGGAAAAAACTTCTTAAAACAAACCATCCTCATTTTTGGTACCTCTTTATCCTTGTGGGGTGGTTCACAGCCAGGACCTTCTTCAAGCTACTTTTTGCTATAATATCTGCAATTAGCAATTTTGCATTATGATTTTAGTGAATAAAAAATATGTACAGACCATTTAAGTGAATGAAAAGAATCTAAATGGCAATTTATACTTCGGATTAAGTGAATGAGCTAAACAATGAAGTGAGTTATTTTCGTTTGTCCACCTAGCAATCAATATCCATCAATATGTAATAAATAACCGAGTACAAGTCTGACTCCTCATCTTCTTGCTTGCCCTCGATATATGACTTTCTTTCCTAACCTATTTGTACAGTTATTTTATATATGACTTTCTTTCCTAACCTATTTGTACAATTATTTTTTAGAACCGCCAGTGCTAGGGGTCAGTGAAGATGAATCTTTCAAAATGAAATCAGCCAGTGGAGTGCATTTTTCATATAAAATCGCGTGCTACGAGGTCGGTGGATTCGAACCCGCAACCTCTTTATCACACATAGCCTCGTCTACCGCTCCACCCATCACTCGCTTGTGTCTATTCTTGAGGTTTCCCACATATTATCCTAAAACGAGCAAACATTGATTGTTTGAGGTCCTAAATGAATTTAAATGAAAAAGTTGTCAACTACGAAGTTATATAACTTTTCAAGATCTACAACATTTATATTGATAGTTCTCCATCTCAGGTAATTTACAAATTTTGAATTTTAAATTTAACAAATTTGAACATAGTTTTCGATGACAAGATGATTTCAAATGAAAAAATTATCAACTACAAAGTTTCATAACTTTTTGAGATCTACAGCTTTTATTTTGGCAATTTTTCATACGAGGTCATTTGAAAAACTAAAAAAATCAATTTTAAATTATTTCTACATGCGGTTTTCTTAAGAAACCACCACTAGGAATCTAATTTTAGTGGCGGTTTCTTAAGAAAACCGCTTGTATAAATTTATGATTTCTACATGCAATTTTGTTAGGAAAACCGCCTGTGCAAATCTATTTTCACTGGCGCTTTTCTTAAGAGAACCGCTAGTGGAAATGCACCATTTGTACTGGCGGTTTTCTTGAGAAAACTGCTAGTGAAAATGTGTTTCCACTGGTGGTCTTTGAGTCAGGCCCGCCAATTTCTTTTTGCATGCGTTTTTTAATTTAAATTGCCTGTAAAAATTATGCTTCACCGCCAGCGTAGAGCTTTTGTGTATTAGTGGTCCCACCATACACAATTAAGTATGAAGTCCTTGACAATTTGTGCTATTGGAGTTGGAGAATCATCTCTGTTGTACACACACCATTTGTCACTAATCACCATTTGTTGGAGGGCTGATTTTACCTCAATAAATTGCTTCAACATACACACAACAGAGGCAAATCTTGTTTCAGCAATAGAAAGTAACTTCAAATGACTGAACTCATTGAACATTGAAAGCCGCATGCCATGATTCATAATGGAATTCTTTATCAAAGCAGCCTCAATTTTAACATCATATATAAATTTAACTTGCCCCCAAACAAATAATTCTTCTTCAGAACGATTGTTTCCTATTTTAGGTTCACATGGTGTCCAAAATCTGTTATCATACTCAGATTCTATTATGAGACCAGCACCTTTGCAATTTGCAGCATTGTGTGTGATGATTTGAACTACATTATGTCAACCTACTTCTTCAATTATCCCTATTAAACTTTTAGCAATACACTCTTTGGTTTTGTACTCACCTTCACAATTACCAGCTCTCAGGAACATAGGTGACTTGTCAGAAATAGCAACAAAATCGATGTCGGGGTCGCACCACCGCCCACCCGAGATCAATCCTGATGGCAGGTCTCAATGGTGAGAATGCCTATGATTGATTGGGTTCTTTTCTTTTGCCTGGTGTGTTGTTGGACATCCGAGGTGGAGATGAGCGGAGAGAGTGATGGCCAGGAGGCGACTGGTCTTGCCATGGCGTAGTTCTTGCAGCTGTAGAGAAAGAGCTGGAAGTTGGAAGGTTGCATGTGTGGATCGTAGTGCAGGTGTGGGGGAAAAAGTTGTAGTGTCAACTTAGGCCTTGTTTAGTTTCTCATCAAAACCTAAATTTTTTTAAGATTTTCTGTCACATCGAATCTTTAGACACATGCATGAAGCACTAAATATAAATGAAAACAAAAACTAATTACACAGTTTGCCTGTAATTTGGTTCCTGTAGTGGTGTTAGTGTGAGTTCAGAGGTGGCTGTTGATGATTCAAGTCAAATTTGGAAGAAGTAGCAGTTTAGGAAGTAGCAAATCAAGACAAGGCGGTATACAGATTGCAAGTGATGTTGATGTTCAGAGGATTTGATTGAAGAAGCCCTGTTACAAATGGAGTAGTAGATGTAGTTTTGCTGCAGCAAATTAGAGAGCAATTTTATGGGAAGTGAAGAGGCTGTAGAAGTAAGAGAAGCGGTTGGGCAGCAGGGAGCCAGGGAGTCTGAATGTTGATGGCCAGTAGAAGTGTCGAGCTGCAGTTAGAAAGAAGATAGATATAGGAATTCGTAGAGGAGAAAGCCTGAAGAATGCAACAAGTGATCAGAGCAGTGATAGTTTGACAGAGTAGTGGGCCTGATATGTTAGCGAACTTGTGTGTTCAGAGAAAGTAGGCCGAGTCTGAATTTCATGAGAAGGCAGAGGTACAGAGAGGAGAAATGCGCATATAGATGCAAGTCAGAGAGTTGCCAGGTGAAGAAAGAGTGTCGCTGTTAGTTGCAGTGCAGATGTGCGAGTGAAGGAGTGATAGAATTACAGACCGTCAATATGGTGATTATCACAAGATTACATTAGATAGGAGAGATGGACATAGTCAGTGTAGATGAAAGAATGAACGCTGAGAAGGAAGTAGGGATACCCAATGGCTGGCATGTGAAGATTCAGACAGAGAAGTGGCGAAGGGGAGGTGCAGCGGCAGAAAGTTGCAGTAGCATAATGTGGGCACTTAGTGAGATGATTCAGTAAAGAGGAGCTTAATCTCTACGAGGAGCAAATATATGAAGCAGTAAAGAGAAGAATGTAAATTGGCAAAGCATATATGTCTAGTGCCTGTGTTTGCATGCATCGGTCATTTGTTTGATGGCCGGATAAGCAAAATAGTTTAGCCCTGCTGAAGTTTGAGATGGGAAATCAAAATCTGCAAAGGAAAATGGTTCAGGCGTTTGAAGAGAACTAATGAGCCGGTATAGCATGAGTAGTGATTAGTTGACAATACATATGCATGGAGTAGCTATCCTAAAACGTGCAGAAGTGCAGGAGCAGAGGCCAACTGTGTGCAATGTGCAACAACAATCAATGGTGTTGTTAAAACAAGTAGGCTTGCTGCTGATTATGATGATTGCGAAGTGAGGACTTGACAGTGTCCAGCGATGCAAATCATTATGAGATAACAGAGGAGATGCCAAGGTTCCTGCAAGCCAGTGAAAACGAGCCGGCAGTTAATTAGTTTTCCCGGAGGAACTGATTGAGCAAATTTCTAGTCTCATCTACTCGATGTGCCGCCATTCTCTAGTCTCATCTTCTCTTCTGTTGGGGTTTAGTCCCACATCGTGTCGCGATGGTGGGAGAGCACAACATATAAGGTGGGGGAAGTCCTCACCTACCAGACTAGTCTTTTGGGTTGAGTTGGACTCAAGGCCTTATATGTTGTCAGCTCCGGTGGACCTAGGACCATGTGGAGCGCAGCCTGGCCGGCTTCAAGCCAGCTCCAAAATTGAGAACTTGGTGGACATCACCGGTTCTAACAATTAGCATCAGAGCCAGTACCCGAGGTCAGAAATCTAAACCAGAGGAGCAAGAACTCCGTCCAATCTCGGAAAGGTCACAGGTGGCAAGTACCACCATAAGACTGAGAGCCGATAAGACTTTATATCAGAAGCATATATAGTTTGCAGCAACCAAGAACGAGGTACACATTCATCACATGAGACTTCAAAAGAAAATGCAAGGACTTGTTGCAATGCTCGTGTCCAATTCAGTATAAGTCGAGAAAGAATTTGGAAATTTCAAAAGGTTATACTTGATCAGAATCACTATCTTGCTAGTCTAAATAAGGCACACAAGTTGAGGTCACAACGACATATTACAGAGGTGGATAAACAACTAATTTCTCAAATACGAGGGGTTAGAATACTGTTGTCACAAGTGTATGAATTTTTCAAGCAATGGTATGATGGAGTTGAGAATATTTTTGCTCACATGAATTGCAGTAATCTGATTGGTTGTGAACGCAAGAAATACTTACCATCCAACGATGCACAAACACTACTAGAATACTTGAAGAACAAGCAATTAGAGGATCCAACTTTCTTTTATGCTATACAAATAGATGAGGATGAAGATCGGATAGTGAATTTCTTTTGGGCAGATGGTCAAGCTATAATGGATGATATATCTTTTTGCTGATGCAGTGTCATTTGACACTGCATTTAGCACCAATAAATTTGAGATGCCTTTTGCCCCACTCCTTGGAACCAACCATTACAAGGACACAATTATAGTTTGGAGCTGCACTAATATATAATGAGACCAGCGAAACATTTGTTTGGCTTTGAACACTTTTCTAACGGCAATGTCTGGCAAGAATCCTAGCACAATTTTCACAGATCAATGTGCTGCCATGTCTGCTGCCATTAGAATTGTATTCCCTAACACAAGGCATCGACTTTGTTTGTGGCATATTTTCCAAAATAATGCTGCTAAACATCTCATTCATGTAATTGAGGATAATCCAAAGTTTCTCGCTGAATTTAAGAGATGTGTCTATGAAGAGAGGTCTGTGGAATGCTTCACTGAGATTTGGCATGAGTTGTTGACTAAATATAATCTAAAGCAAACCAAATGGCTTAGTTACTTGTATGAGCTAAGGGGGCATTGGGCTGCTCTCTTTCATGAATCTTTACCGCTGATATGACCTCAACTCAAAGGAGTGACTGTATAAATAATGTTTTCAAGGAAAGATTTCGAAGGAAACTCTGTCTTTCGGAGGTCATAGAAGAATGTGAGAAGTGTGCTGCTATAGTCTACGGGAGAATGAGTTGGATGCGGATTATAAGTCACGACACTCTAACCCAATTATTTATATCCCACATCAACATTAAAGAGTGAGGCTGCGAAATATAGAAGGTGCAAAAAAGCCGATTCAATGATGAAGCAACAATTATCCTTAACTCTGAGGACAGGACCATAACATGTTCGTGCCGAAAGTATGAAAGCATTGGTACATATGACATTTCAAATTAATGTTACTTCTTAGTATTCAAATTCTATCCTATACTCTTATAAAGAAAAAACCCATTAGCAATTTTTCTCAATCCACAGCCCTCCATGTCATCAAGTAATTTAAACCATCTAATTCTTTTTTCTCAGCTAAATCTGTCCGGCTATTAGAGTTTTCATGTATGCAGGCGGATCCCACACCATCCCATTACAAGCTGCTTTAAATTCCACCGAACAAGTCCCATCATACAACAATTACTCAAATCAGTTATCAAAAGCCTTTTCCTTCCCCAGTCCACTTAACTTCTCTGTTAAATGGCTCCTATACTACGAGCGAACCAAATGCAGTCTACTCTTTGAAAGCTAATCCGACAATTTGATCTCTGAGTCCCTGATGAGGCCATGCGCTACCCAATCCCAATAATGCTATCCAATACCTCCACTCATCATCTCACAATCCCAGCGGTAATAGTCGTATTATTTGTCTCATTTTTTTTGGAGCAGATCGAGTACGATTGAGTCAAATAACAATACTGGTAAGTTTCATAAAATGAAAACTAGCTATCCTTTCCTCTAATCCTTATTTGTTTGTTCACAGACTTTCACGAACCTCTGGTATTCTTATTGTAACAAGTCTTAATGTGTGTGGTCTTGATCAACTCTTTGGTCGACATAGGCCATGCTGTATGTTCTAAAAAATATATCAATTTGTACTGCTTTTAAACTTTTGACTTTTGAGATTTGTTTACTTCATCAAGTGGATTTGTTTATCTGATCACATGCTTTTGTTTTTTATGCTGGGATATTTCACAGGATTAAGGATTAGTTTACCTCATATCTATATGCAATATGGATACTGCTATATGTTGTATCTTTTTGTTTGTAATAAAGCCACCAGTATATGCTATCTAAGCTCATAGCTTATAGGTATGCCCACTAGGCCACATTTGGTCACCGATCATCTACGAATTAAACCGATGATTTCATATATCACCAATATCTGATTCGTAGCATTTCTTCGTTACATCCCTAATATATATGCATTCTTGATCCTTGAGACCTCAAGGTTTATGTGTATGCAGTTCTCATCAAATGGTCGCCAAAACTAACCTCAAATTCCTGCGGCACGCACTGGTAATCCATCTAGTTAATATTACTTCTCATGACATACGTGGCAGGAGAAGACTTTATGTAGAACTTTATGTACACCGACTTCTCAGGACGGGGGGACAGATCCTGCACACCGACTTTATGTAGAACTCTGTACCATACGTGGCAGGAGAAGACACAAGAGCATAACTGGTGGTCAATAGTTTCCTTATCTTGATCACACAACATTCAGGATGAGGCAGCCCTCTTCTTGTGAGGCGGTCTGCTGTTCAGCACCTTGTTGTGTGCCACTAACCACATAAAAAACTTGCATTTACCTGGAGCCCATTTTTTTCCAAATTCTCTCCCATGGATCAAACTGCATGACCCCCAACAAATAACTCCTCATATGCAGATTTCTCAGAGTATGTTCCTAAGGTAGAGAACCGCCAAATATGAGAGTCATCCACGTCAGGCTGTAATGCTACCTCTGATAGCAAATCCCATATGCTGAGGTATTCTAACATGACAGTTACTGTAATTGCCCCTGAATATCTTGAACCATCTTAACTCATCAAGAGCTTAATGAACTGTTCTCTTTGTTGCTCTGTTATAGACTTCCCCAAATAGATTAGGTGCCAGTTGGGCTACGCTCTGACCATGCAGCCATCTATCAGTCCACAATAGGGTATCTTTGCCATTGCCTACCTCTGAAATTATAGCCAATATAATGAGAAGAAAGCCTTTGCTGAGGAGTGAACCTGTATTTGAAAAGATGCCCACGGTAGATCAGGTTCTGTCTTAGCCAGAGCCAACGCATCCTAAGGGCCCAACCCAATTGCTGCAGGTTGGAGATATCAAGATCACCAAGTTCAGTTGGCCTGGTGACCAGGCAGTGACCTCCCTTCACATCCTTCCGGCCTCTCCAAAGAAAGCCTCATCGGATGTTGTCAATGGCTTTAAGGGCCCAGGTACCAGCATGGATGTGAGCACAAACTGAGCCACCACTTATCTGCCAGCCCTTGTGTGAGCAGCTCCGCTTTCCAACCAGGCAGCATATCTGCAGTCTGGTCTATGGTTGGCTGGAGTTGCTGCTTGTTCAATTTGTGCAGTGAGAGGGGAACCCCCAGGTATTTGCAAGGGAAGTCCAAAAGTTGGCAAGGAAGACAGTCCTGTAAAAAGGCCTTATCTTCCTCTGAGCACTGTATGGGAAAAACTTTGCTTTTTTGCATATTTGTTCTCAGCCTGAGGCATCCCCTGGGGTTGCTTGGCCTCAACGACATGAGTTCATCTGGAACCTAGGCTTCGTGGATGGGGTGCTACCACTGCTGCAGTGCGCTTCAGCAAATCATCGCTACGGCGACTGCAAGCGGGACCGCTCTCCAGCCGGGGGTGGCGGCTGAGGTGGCAGAACTAGTGAGGAAGACACTGCAACGTCAGAACACCGGAACACCACAGGCAGCAACTACGCCAACAGCGGACCTACATGCGGCATCATGCGTTGGGTCACTGTGAGACCACGACGTCAACAAGCCTCCAAGATGGTGCCTGCTGCTGCTGCCTCTCCAGTGCAGCAGCATGCGGGCCAGACTGAAGAGATGACAGCCCACAAGATGCCAACTGCTTCAAGTGCCTTCAGCGAGCTGGGAGGCATGCAGGGATGGCATGCAGGGCCTCCACATCGCGAACGAGCATATTGTCAGACCCTCTGACCCAATGCTGTTGGAGGCTGCTCTCGAGACTCCGAGCGCACTTCCAAAGGGGTTACTTGCAAGGTTTTAAATAGCGGGCTAAGCTGTTTAGCGGCTTATTCTAAAACAGCTAATAGTGGAGTTAAATTGGACTATAGCGAAATATAGCGGCTAAATTGTACATGAACATAAATAGCGGTACCTTGTCTCAAAAGGCTATAGCGGGCTATAACGGCAGCTATAGCGAGAGATTTAAAACTATGGTTACTTGACTCACCTCCGCGCAACAACAACGTCTTCGGCGACATGAGGGCCCCGCTGACCTCTGCAGGGCCAAATGCGACGGCATCAGAGATTTCCTCCTTCCTCTGCTCGTTCATCGTGGCCCCGCCACTGCCTCTACTTCGGCATTTGGCAGTGGGGGATGCGCCACCACCGAGAGACCTTCCGCCACCATTGCCTCTACCTCAGCAAGCTGCAGTGGAGGGCGCACCACAACCAGAGATCCCTCAAGTCCTACCCCCTCCGCTGTTGCTGCCGGCTGGGGAGATGGACCTGGGGGATGCAGAGGAGGTGCCAATCCCACAAGTGGAGGACGCAGCTCTAGAAATTGCTGCTCTAAAAGCCTCACAGCCTCGCCGCAGCGTACGCTTCTCCAAGAAGACAACTCAGAAGCTTGATCCGGTGAAGCGTGCACAGGAGGTCCTCATGAAGAAGCTGGAGGCACTGGATGAGGGCAAGAACCCAGGGGAAAGTTAGAAAAACAAGTATCTGGCGATGTTCCGCTCACCGCTCCCAGCAAATGCACTACAGGCCATTGAGGACATGCTTGGAGGTGGCAACGCAGCGACGGAGGCTGTTTCACCATCGCCACAGAACTGATTGTAGCAGAGGGTATGTTAGTTGTTAGTCTTGTCTGGGATGACAATATCTGATTGTGTTAGGGGCCTTTGTTCTTCCATGGGACGAGGTAGAGTTTGGGTAGGATGGATATCAAAGTAGGTGGATTGTTCTGGTGGTGTGTTTTTTTAGGCTCCATGTATGAGAGCCAGGTCATTAGTCTTAAAATTAGTCCTGTTTTCTGGATGTCTCCCAAGGTTGTCTACAATTCAAGGTTTTAAATAGCGGGCTAAGCTGTTTAGTGGCTTATGTCTAAAACAGCTAATAGTGGAGCTAAATTGGGCTATAACGAAATATAGCGGCTAAATTGTACATGAACATAAATAGTAGTACCTTGTCTCAAAAGGCTATAGCGGGCTATAACGGCAGCTATAGCGAGAGATTTAAAACTATGCTACAATTTCAATCAATGAATGACAAAAATTACACCATTCTAAACCAGAATGTCAGAGGGCTAAATGGAACTGCAAGAAGGCAGGTGGTACATGATTTGGTAGCAGATCACAGAGGCACTGTAATCTGCCTACAGGAAACAAAGCTTTTTGAAGGGAAACTGGAGGGGTGCACACCCCTATAGTATTTTATTAGTAAAAGGCCAAGGCCAAAGTAAAAGGTACAAAACAGAAGTTACAAGAAAGTAAGTAAAAAAAGGAAGCCAGTTTGGTTTGGTAGAAGACCAGCTCAGGACAAAAAAAAACTGAGAATGAAAATGGCCTTTAGGATTGAGGTCAACCAGGCTAAACAAGGTTTGTAATCCATTGGTTGAAGTCCGACAGATTTCTTCTCTTCATCCTTAAAGAAAGCAGATGAAGTTCATCTTTGAAACACACCTTTGAGAGTTGCAAGTTAGGGGGAACTTGCCTGAAGATCCAGTCATTTCTTGCCTTCCAGATGCACCAACACATGAGGATAATGATCTCCATAAAGAAGGGGACTTGGAGCTGGTCTTTGAAGTTTTGCAGATTTTGAAAGGGACCAATTGCAGTATCTACTTAAATGCCAATCCAAGCCCACCACTGATCAGCATAGGGACACCAGAAAGAGATGGACTAGGGATTCTTTCAACAGCCCCTAGACAGAGCACACAACTAAAATCTTGTAATTCCATGTTTTTCCTTTTTAAGAGCTCTCTTGTGCTTAACCTGTCATTTATTAGCAACCAGAAAAATACCTTATGCTTGTTCTCACATGATGAATTCCACAGCCATTTATAAACAGGATGTAGGATACTGTGTCCCTTCAAATGTTTGTAGGCCTTTTTAACTTAAAATTTACTGGAGTTCCAAATATATGACCACTTGTCTGCTGATTGGAAAAAGTCTACATCACCCCTGAACTATGGGGTGGTGTCTACTTTACCCCCCCCCACTATGAATCAGTCTAATTTACCCTTTGAACTATCCAAAACTGTTCAAATCACCCCCCGGACGGTTTTTGATGGCGGTTTTGCTACAGTACCGTGGTTTTGACTTGTTTCCTATTTGTTTTTAATAATCTTTAAAAAATCATAGTAAATCACAGAAAAATCATAAAATAGAAAAGTCTAATTTTGCTGGACTCCGCATGAGTAGATCTACACAATGAATATATAATATCATATACTTTAATATAAATTTTTTTATGTAGCTTTAAATTAGTTAGAAAAATCAAATTTTATCTGTAATTAATTGGAATAATTCATAGCTGCAGCTTCTGTGGTCCAATTGTGGTGAAATTTTTATGGTGGACTAACTATTCTATGCTTGAACTATAGTAAATATTTGATACTCATAGGATCATGTATAACTAAGTTTATTCAGGTTTATGCTTGTTAAATATAAATAAATCTATAACTAAGTTATACATGATCCGATGAGTTTGAAATATTTAATATAGTTCAAGCATAGAATAATTAGTCCACCCAAAAAATTTCACCACAATTTGACCACAGAAGCTGCAGCTATGAATTATTCCAATTAATTACAGATAAAATTTGATTTTTCTAACTAATTTAAAGCTATAGAAAAAATTGTACTAAAGTATATCATATTATATATTCATTGCGTAGATCTACTCATGTGGAGTCCAACAAAATTAAATTTTCTATTTTATGATTTTTCTGTGATTTACTATGATTTTTCAAAGACTATATGAAAACAAATAGAACAAAAGAAAAAGTCAAAACCACCGTTACTGTAGCAAAACCATGGTTACTGTAGCAAAACCACCATAAAAAACCACCTGGGGGGGTGATTTGAATGGTTTTGGATAGTTCATGGAGTAAATTAGACTCTTTCATAGTTCGAGGAATAAAGTAGACACCACCCCATAGTTCAGGGGGTGATGTAGACTTTTTCCTCTGCTGATTTATCTAATTGAATTTGCTACAACCGAGTCTGAAGTTGGATCATCTGAGAGTGGGCTTGAGTAGAAAGAGGCAGATTGAATAGATTGTGAAACGGGGTCTGGGATATACCATCTTTGAGTACCATCTTTTTCTTTTTTACAAAAGAGTATAGTTCTGGGAATTTGTGTGCCATTGGTTCATTGTCCCATAGGTCTTCCCAAAGGTAGCAAGTTTTACCATTATTTATTTGAACTTTTGCCATACCTTTGAATTTATCCAACAACTTGACCACGTCCCTCCACCAAAAGGATCCTTTTTTCACTTATCATTAATCAGACCCTGGGCCAGCACAGCAGTTCATAGGCGCATATGCCTTCCTACCAGCAATAGGAGTTTGTGGAGGGGTTACTATTGCAGTCTCCAGAGATTTTTACAGCCTCTACAATATCATAGTGAACGTGCAGAACAAATGACTCAACTTGGAGTTTAACAGGAGTGTATGGACCCCAAGAGGACAGCGAGAAACTACAGTTCTTAGCAGAGATCAAGAATATAAGACAAAACTTGTTGCCACAGTGGATTATCATCGGAGATTTCAACCTAATTGTAAGGGCAGCCAATAAAAACAACCATAGAGTAAACCGGCGAATGATGGGCAGGTTCAGAGCGACTGTGGATGAATTGGATTTGAAGGAGATAAAACTTCATGGACGCAGGTTCACATGGTCAAAGTGAAACACCAAACCCAACATTGACAAGAATTGATCATCTCCTTTGCACACGCGAATGGGAGGTGCAGCATACAAACAACTACTTACAGGCAATCTCTTCCAGCATGTCAGACCACTGCCTGCTACTTCTAACTTGCACACCTTTACAGCACAGATACAAGGGCTTCCGTTTTGAGTCCTATTGGGTCCAGCTCGAGGGTTTCCAGGAAGTCGTTCAGCAGTCATGGAATAAACCATGTAGGAGTACGGATCCAGCAAGAACTCTACACATAAAGCTTGCACAGTTGGGGAAATCACTGAATACCTAGAACAAAATGATCTCCTGCAGCTTGCGAACCACAGCACACATTGCTCAGGAGATAATACTCAGGTTAGACCAGGCTCAAGAACAGCCACAACTCGCAGCACCGGAAATAGAGCTAAGGAAATTAGCCAAACACAGGCTGCTAGGCATTGCTGCACTAAGAAGAATTAAAATTCGACAAAGGGCCCGGCTGACATGGATATGAGTGGGAGATGCTAACACAAAATTTTTCATCTAAGGGCCAATGGCCGAAGAAGGAAAAATTTCATTCCTAGCCTTCAGCACGATGGTCGAATGCTAACAGCTCATCTTGACAAAGCACAAGCGCTGCAATCTTATTTTACCGAACTATTAGGAACAACAACACAAAGAGTGCTGACAATAAATTGGGACCTATTAAACATACAGCCATACAATCTGCAACACCTTGATGAACCATTAACCGAGGAGGAGGTCCATCAGGCAATCTTGGAGGCTCCAACAGAGAAGGCGCTGGGACTAGATGGATACATAGGATTGTTCTACAAGCATTGCTGGAACACCATGAAGACAGATCTGATGAAAGCATTGGAAGACATTTTCAATCTCAGAGGGCGCCACTGGAATTTACTCAACACAGCGAACAATACCTTGGTGCCCAAAAAAGAGGACACTCAGTCGGCCAAGGACTACAGACCAATAAGCCTCATTCATAGTGTGGCAAAAATCTTGGCCAAGGTGATGGCGAACAGACTTGCACCAAATTTGGAAACAATAGTATCTAGAGTCAGAGTGCATTCTTAAAAGGGAGAAGCATTCAGGACAACTTCCAATACGTCCAAGGGGCAATTTGACACTTCCACAGAAATAAAACTCCAATGGTTTTTTGTCAAGTTAGATATTGCGAAAGCCTTCGACAATGTTCGCTGGGAATAACTGCTAGAAGTGATGCAGCACTTGGGGTTCGGATAGAGATGGCGGGACGTGGTTGTTAGCTAAATTGTTACACGTCTTGTAATCTTTTGTTTCCAAGTTATCAAGTAGAATATCAGGTAGATTAGAGGATGGGCATGACCGGAGGCGTGCCGGGTCATGACTCAATCCTGAGTCGGTTTGGTAGGCGCCATGGCGGGCGTCGCGCACGCGGTGGATGACACGGTGAAATGTCGGACACTCGGCGCACGTCGTGGCACAGGAGTCCTAATCCAGGTGGTCCGTGCTTGAGATCATGTTCTATATATATGAATAAAGTGGACCGAAGGAGCTGCGGCTTGGGCAGCACAAAACCCTAACTTATCGTATTCTCCATCTATATACTTTCCGTGGTCACCATCCAGCTCTCGCCATCGTAGATCGTTGTCAGCAATGTGACAAGAGTCGCTGGAGCAGCTCTTGCTCCAACACGTGGTATTAGAGTCGAGGCTGATAGAAGGAGACGCCGGTGTCAGGAGGTAGAAGAAGAGGAGAAGCTAGGTGCAGACGAACACCCATGAAAAGAAGGAGGATTCCAAGATTGTCGTGATGAGCACGTCGGCAAACCAGGAGGCGATGGAGAAGGCATTCAATCAGGCATCGAACAACCTGATGTGGCTGATGTTAACACGCTGAAACTATCAGGAGTGGTCATCGCATATTCAGTGCAATCTAGAAGCCATGTTCCTTTAGGACGCGATCACTGATGACAAGGTTGAGCGACGTCAGGACAGGTTGGCACTTGGGGCCATGCTTCGTGGCGTGCCATCAGAGATGCACCCCATGTTGCTGAGCAAGAAGACAGTGAAGGAAGCTTGGGAGGCCATCAAATTGATGTGTCTTGGGGCAGATCGTGTCAAAGCGGTGAGTGCCCAGAAGCTGTTGGCAGAATCTGAGTGGATTACCTTCAAGGTTGGAGAAACAATCGAGGAGTTTGCCATCAGAATTACCAAGATTTCAACTGATCTGTCAGGGCTTGGGGATAAGAGTGTCGATGAGAAAAGGGTGGTGAGGAAATTTCTCAGAGTAGTTCCTGCTCGTTACAATCAGATAGCAGTGGCCACTGAGATGTTTTGTGATCTTGACACGCTCAGCATTGAGGAATTGATTGGTCGTCTGAGGGCGGCTGAGGAACGTTTTGAATCTGCTGTCAAGAAGGTCACAGAGAAAACTGATGAGTGGACGACCAAGAGATTATGGAAACTCGTATCTGAGTCATCATCATCCTCATCAGGGCACAAAGGAGGTAAACCGGTATGTCCGCAAGGACAAGTCTGGAACAGGGGCACCGAGGACGCATGTGATTATGGAAACGGACTCACGTCGATGGGTACCCCAAGGAGGAAGGGCAGATGCAACAAATGTAAAGTCTACGGTCACTATGCGAAAGAATGTAAGACGAAGCCAAATGAGGAGAGGAAGGAAGTTGCTCACCATGCTGCTGCAGACGGTGAGACCAGGGCTCTGCTAGTAGCCTAGGTATGCTCGTTGGTGCGATCGCCAATCTGGCGAGCGCCGAGTGTGTTCCTGAATCAGGAACGCGTATTCCCTAGAGAATACCACGAGGGAGCGTGGATCCTTGACACGGGGGCAACTAATCATATGATGGGTTGCCGGGAAGCCTTGGCAAGTCTAGATGAGTCAGTTCATGGCGCTGTGCGTTTTGGAGATGGATCAACAGTGCAGACTCAGGGCATTGGTGCAGTGGCGATCTCAGGGAAGAATGAAGAACATCGTGTTCTCACTGATGTGTATTATATTCCATCGCTGAAATGTAACATTGTTAGCCTTGGATAGTTGGAAGAAGCAGGGTGCCGGGTGAAAATTGATCATGGCATGATGGAGGTCTTCGATAGAACCCAGACTGCAAACGGGCAGCGGGGAGTGCTCATCAGGGCAGAAAGGAAGAATCGTCTCTATGTCATGAAGATCAAGTTGACCACACCCGTATGTCTGCTGTCAAAGCTAGAAGAGACCGCATGGCTGTGGCATGCCAGATATGGTCATCTGAACTTCAGGTCGCTGCAGGAACTCTATAAAAGGGACATGGTGGGAGGCTTACCACAGATCAAAGAGCCAGAGCAGGTCTGTGATGGCTGTGTGTTGGGCAAACACCACAGAGCTCCTTTTCCTCGAGCAACTGCTTATCGAGCTCAGGAAGGATTGGAGCTGATTTCTGTGGACAGATAATGCCACCTACACCAGGGGGTAAATCCTATTTTCTCCCGGTAGTTGATGATCATAGCCGATATACAGTGGCGGAGCCAGAAATAAGATAAAGCAGGGGCCAATTTGCCAAAAAAAATCAAAAGCATGCTTCCGCGCATGCATACAGAAGCCAATTTGCTAATTGAATCAACATAAGTATAGTAAAAAAATAGTGTTAGTACTCATAATTAAGTCCCGGTATACAGAATGCAATTAGTACTTTTAGAAGAATCAACATGACTTATAACGACGATAGCAACATAAGCAAAGAAAACGGTAATGAAGTAATGGATCCTAGCAACAGCGGTGGGAGCACTGCTACAAAACTGCTTTTTATTTTTCTAAATGGCGGGAGTGCTACACGGTTGCTATCTAGGGGCATGCATGGCTGACCAATGACCATAGCCTCAGCCGATCTACGCCTAGTCTGTCACAGCTAATTCGAAGACTTTATGGTGCAAGAACAGAGGGGCTCCATCAGCAAATTACGGAGGCAAGGGGGGGCCATGGCCCAGTATGGCCCTCACCTAGCTCCGCCAGTGCCGATATATGTGGTTAGAACTTTTGGCAACAAAAGCTGAGGCGTTTGTCCAGTTCAAGAAGATCAAAGCTGAAGCTGAGTTGGAGTCAGATCGTCAGCTTAAAGCCTTCAGATCAGACTGTGGTGGGGACTGGGGAGTTCAACTCGGGTTTGTTTGTGACATTTTGCAGGGATTCAGGCATTAAACATCATACCACAACACCATATACACCATAGCAAAATAGCATAGTCGAACGACGAAATCAAACCATCGTGGAGATGGCATGCTGTTTATTGAAATCGATGGGTGTCCCAGGTATGTTTTGGGGTGAAGCTGTCAAGACAGCTGTGTATTTGTTGAATCGTGCACCCACAAAAAGTCTGAACGACAAAACACCGTTTGAAGCTTGGTATGGAAGAAAACCAGGTGTCAAACATTTGCGTGTGTTTGGGTGTACAACATACGCAAAGAAGCTGGGTCTAGGGATATCCAAATTGACTGACAGGACGATTTCGGGGGTGTTTCTCGGTTATGAACCAGGCTCAAAAGGGTTCAGGGTGTATGATCCAGCGAAGGGTCGCTTAATGGTGTCCAGAGATGTGCTGTTTGATGAAAAGAAAGCATGGAATTGGGGGGAGAAAGATGATGGAAGACAGGCAACGACAACAGCACTGAGCACGTTTTTAGTGGATTATTCAGATGCAGACACTGTTCCTGGTCCGACAATAAACCAAGAGATAGGTCAGGGTGATGTTTCACTGAGCGATGATGGCGCAATTGCACCAGCTTCTCCAAATACATCTTCAATTCTATCCCAAGCAAGTGAAACTGGCACACCAGGCACACCAGGGTCCACACCATTGCATCATCCAGTACAGTTTGCCACACCTCCGACTGGTGGCGCAGCATACCACTCAGGTATAGAATTGTCCTTGATCTTCTAGATTCCACAGATCCTATTGATGTGGAGTATAGTGGAGTTTGCTTAGTTGCTGCAGAAGAGCCCAGCTCAGTTGAGGAGGCGTTAGGTGAAGATTGTTGGAAGCAAGCAATGAAAGCCGAGATGCAGTCTATTGAAGAGAATAGAACCTGGGATATCAGTGAGCTGCCGAAAAGGGCAGAAGGCAATAGGCCTTAAATGGGTTTTCAAACTGAAAAAGGATCTTGAAGGTAATGTTGTCAAGCATAAGGCCAGGTTGGTGGCAAAAGGCTATGCTCAGGTACAGGGAGTAGACTTTGAAGAAGTTTCTGCTCCGGTTGCCAGGATAGAAACAGTAAGGGTGCTGCTAGCTTTAGCTGCACAAGGTGGTTGGCAAGTTCATCATATGGATGTCAAGTCCGCTTTCTTGAATGGAGATTTGACATAAAATGTGTATGTGAAGCAACCTCCTAGATTTATTGTTGGCAATGGTGACAAAGTCTTAAAGTTGACAAAAGCTCTTTATGGCCTGAGACAAGCTCCAAGAGCTTGGAACTTTAAGCTTGACAGAGAATTAGTTGCTCTGGGTTTTGAGAGAAGTAAACTAGAGCATGCAATATATAGAAGAAGCAACAAAGGTTCTCTACTTCTTGTGGGAGTATATGTTGATGATATAGTGATATGTGGACCAGATGTCAATGACATAAGTCGGTTCAAGCAAGAAATGCAGAAGAAGTTCAACATGAGTGATCTAGGCCTCCTGAGTTACTATCTTGGCATTGAGGTCAAGCAAGGAGAAGAAGGGATCACATTGAGTCAATATGCTTATGCAAATAAAATATTGAAGAATGCAGGGATGCTGAATTGTAACTCCACTGCAACTCCAATGGAAGCTCGGCTCAAACTCAGCAAGAAGATGGAAAATGAGGTTGTCAGGTCCACAGACTACAGAAGCATTGTTGGTAGCCTCAGGTACCTTGTCAACACTAGACCTGATCTTGCTTTTTCAGTCGGTGTTGTCAGTAGGTTCATGGAGGCACCAAGCAAAACTCATTGGGGTGCTGTAAAACAAGTTTTAAGATACCTGAAGGGGACAGTAAGCTTGGGCTGCAGGTATGCAAGCAAGAGGTGAAGAACCGAATCCTTTCTTGTTTGGGTTCAGTGATAGTGATTTTGCAGGGGACATAGAAGACAGAAAAAGCACAACTGGCGTTGTCTATTTCCTGGGCAATAATCTTGTCACCTGGACTTCACAAAAGCAGAAGATTGTGACTTTATCATCATGTGAAGCAGAGTACGTGGCAGGTGCAGAAGCTGCATGTCAAGGTGTCTGGCTGAGTCGCCTGATAGAGGACTTGTTGGGAACAAAGGAAGCATCGGTAAGGTTGCTCATGGACAACAAATCGGCAATTGCTCTGAGTAAAAATCCTGTGCATCATGACAGAAGTAAGCACATAGACACGAGATTTCATTCTCTATGTGAATGTGTGGAGCAAGGCAAGGTCGAGGTAGAGCATATAGGCACAGCAGGTCAGCTGGCAGATATGTTCACAAAGGCCTTGGGACGAGCTAGATTTCTTCAGTTGAGGAAGGCTATCGGCGTGGTGGATGTGCAACAAATTTAGGGGGAGAAATGTTAGCTAAATTGTTACACATCTTGTAATTTTTTGTTTCCAAATTATCAAGTAGAATATCAGGTAGATTAGAGGATGGGCATGACCGGAGGCGTGCCGGGTCATGACTCAATCCTGAGTCGGTTTGGTAGGCGCCATGGCGGGCGTCGCGCACGCGGTGGATGACACGGTGAAATGTCGGACACTCGATGCACGTCGTGGCGCGGGAGTCCTGATCCAGGCGGTCTGTGCTTGAGATCATGTTCTATATATATGAATAAAGTGGACCGAAGGAGCTGCGGCTTGGGCAGCACAAAACCCTAACTTATCGTATTCTCCATCTATATACTTTCCGTGGTCACCGTCCAGCTCTCGCCATCGTAGATCGTTGTCAGCAACGTGACAAGAGTCGCCGGAGCAGCTCTTGCTCCAACAGTGGTATCGCTGTTATGGGCATCAACAACATCCAGAATTCTCCTAAATGGTGATCTAGGCAGGCCGGTCAAACATAGAAGAGGGCTTAGGCAAGGAGACCCGTTATCTCCAATGCTATTCATGCTTGCTATGGACCCAATACAGAAAATTCTGGATCAGGCTACACTGCAGGGTCTGCTCACTCCTATTGGCACAGACCCGATCAGAATAAGGACTAGTTTGTATGCTGATGATGCAGCAGTTTTCATCAGACCAACATCACACGACCTGGCCAATCTACAGTTAATACTTGATTTTTTTTGGTGAGGCTACTGGGCTCAAAACAAAAATCCAGAAGACTGAACTGTATAAGATTCAGTGTGATGAATTGGATCTGGACAATGTGATGACACAGTTTGGAGGGCAAACCAGTTGTTTCCCATGTAAGTACCTGGGACTACCTCTGCAAATTGGACGACCTCGACGAACCGATGAACAGATCTTAGTAGACAAGATTGGGGCGCGTCTCCCTAGATGGAAAGGCAGATTGCTGAGCAGAACCGGACGGGTACAATTAGTGCAGTCCGTGTTATCTTAAATCCCATCATACAACATGTCAGTTTTCCACCTATCGAAATGGACAATAAAGAAAATAGACCGAATCCAAAGAATTTTCCTCTGGAAAGGGTCAGACGATGATGATGATGATGTGTGTGTGTGTGTGTGTGTGGGGGGGGGGGGGGGTCATTGCTTGGTCAACTGGAAGCGGGCTTGTCGCTCGAAGGTGTAAGGAGGCCTTGGAATTAGAAAATTGCAAGAATTCAATAGAGCTT
This sequence comes from Sorghum bicolor, assembly GCF_000003195.3. NCBI lineage: Eukaryota > Viridiplantae > Streptophyta > Magnoliopsida > Poales > Poaceae > Sorghum > Sorghum bicolor. The sequence goes on from NC_012874.2 coordinate 62,391,237, forward strand.
TGCGCTTGCGGTGGCTATGGCTGAAGTGGAAGGAACCAAACAGGCCTTGGACTGGCTTCAAAATCCAAAACACTCATGCTGAAACAGAACTTTTCAGATGCTGCACTTCTATAGCTATTGGTGATGGATTGCAAGCAAATTTCTGGCACGATAGATGGCTGCAAGGAAGAGCACCGAAGCACATTGCACCATTGTGTTTCAAACTGGCTTGGCAAAAAAAATATGATGGTGCACCAGGCATTGGCTGATCGATTTTGGATGCGAGGGCTATGACATATGTCCAATGATCAGGAGTTAAGACAGTTTGTTTCTATGTGGGAAGAACTGACTTCGGATAAAATCATCAGGCGGGGAGGCCAAGCAAATCCTACCTGTCAGCTATGCAGAACAGAGAATGAATCGCCAAACCACAAGGTGGCCGATTGCTCCTTCTCAAAGATGGTCTGGTTAATATTAGCTCAAAAGCTCAACCTCCAAATGCTCAATCAAAACAAGACAAGCACAAGAATCAAAGAGTGGTGGACTGCCATGAATGGGCAGGGAGATGATACAAGACGCACACAGCTTGTCATCTATGCAGTATGGGACATATGGAAGGAGCGTTGTAGAAGAGTTTTCGACAATAAAGCACAAACGCCGGCACAGGTAGCAAGCATAATCCAACAAGACATCTTTCTATATGATATGGCACAAGGAAATGTTCATGTAAATATCTGAAACCTGCAAAGTGCAGGTTCTTTTTTCCTTTTTCGCTTAGATACTGGGACCCCTTAGTGTCCATGTAAATTGTTGTATCCCTCAATTCTCTTCTTAATGCAATGGCAGAGCACCTGCCGCTTTCATGCTAAAAAAAAGCACACCAAATAGGTCTGAATCCCAAGTGTCTCATGACCTCCAAAAGAAAAGACCAGGACACCATGTCAAAAGCCTTTTTGATGTCTAATTTGAGTAGAATCCGGTATTGTTTTTGCTGATGGAGGTAGCAGGCACTATGTCGCACAAGCATGAAATTGTCAAGTATGAAGCGTCCTTTGACGAATCCACTCTGATTGGGGGATACCAATTGGTGTTTCCTGCCAACCTGTTAGGCCTAGATTTTTGTAACAAGTTTGGCGAAGGAGCGCACTAGGCTTATTGGCTTGAAGTCCCTGATACTTGTGGCTTCCTCTTTCTTTGGCAATAAAGTAATGAATGCAGAACTGTGTCTTTCAAAATTCCCAAATTTACAGCTCCACACAGCAGAGATAGCAGCCATTACATCCACCTTGATGATTGGTCAACATGATTTATAGAATTGGCCAGTGAAGCCATCCAGGCCAGAAGCTTTGTCTGATGGTAGTCAACTTATCGTCTTCCACACCTCTTCTTGGGATGGCATGTCCAATTCCTGAAGATTGATGGTAAGCCCCTGTCCGTACTTGTCCCAAGCAGGTTGCTGTAAAAATCCTTGATAACTTGCTCTTTTCTTCATGAAAAGAGTAATGATGCACCGAAGGGCCTTGCTAAGGTACACCCATTACCTCATAAAAGGTAAGATCTCAAACAAACCTTAGCCCTTGATTTTTGAAGTGCATTCAATAATTAACTAATTATTAATTAATTAAAATGGCTAGAAAATTGAAAATAGAAAAGGCAACAAACCAACAAATGTACACAAGATATTTGCTATTCAAGAACAACTTGTTTCTTGCCATAAACAAGTGCCTATGTACAACATGCAACAACACATATACGGGGTTCATGCAACAGTGGCATACTCCTATATACTGGTGTACCGGCCTTGTGCCCGTGCCAGACGTGGCACCGTAGAGGTAGTGAACATGTCACGTAGTGAACACATGTAATGGTATAAATCGAATAAATTAATGTCAAAAGCTAATGATTGATAGTAGAATTTTTCGTTACCAACATACATTCGCAAAATACTAAGTCATAATAAAAATACTAAATTGGGATTATGAAAATAAATAAATAAATCATTCAAATCAAATAACAATACGTTCAAGACTTATGTTGTCATTACTAAAACTTTCATGTTCTAATTTAAATAAATAACTAAAATGCACCTCACTTTTGTTTTGTCACATTTGTAAGAAAAAATACAGCTCATGTTTAGATACAACCTTGACATAAATTACATATGCAAATAAATCAATTAATTAAAAAAGATCACAAGTCACGTTAGGAATCAACCATACATACTAAAAAAAATAAACCCACCATACAAACGCGGCCTCATATGGTTGCATGCATGTTAGATCCAATTGATAGATATTTTACCTAAAATTTCACTTACTTTCCTATTTTTCAAAATAATAAAATACATTTACTCTATTACCTTTTAAGAGGTAATATGTGATTATAGTCAGCCAAATCGACGGTCCATAGTTACTTGAGAGTACCATAGCAAAACCCTGCACCGAACCAACGTTGTATCCAACATCGGAAGTTGCATATCCATATAGGGAATGCATTGAATAAAATCCACTAGTTTAGGCTAAAATCTATGACTATTTCCTTTAGATGGCGCTCTCATAATTCTAGGTTTGTTTCTCCATATCCAAAGTGAGAAGAGAAATCAAGTTTTTAGTGCCTACCACACAGTTGTGTGAAGGCCACAAGCTAAGGCTAGGCCAATCCCTTTTGCTAGAAAAGAGTAATAGCGAGTGATGAGCCATTAATTCTTTGTTAGAAAAGAGTAAAGACGCACCAAATCAACGTTGTATATATCCAATGTCTGAAGTTGCATATCCATATAGGGCATGCATTGAATAAACACCACCGGGTTATGCTAAAATCTATTTCAGATAGATGGCCTCTCATAATATTAGGTTTGTTTCCCCATATCAAAAGTGAGAAGAGACATCAAGTTTTTACTGCCTACTACACAGTTGTGTGAAGGCCACAAGCTAAGGCTAGGCCAATCCCTTTTGCTAGAAAAGAGTAATAGCGATAGCGAGTGATGAGATATTAATTCTTTGTTAGAAAAGAGTAAAGACGCACCAAATCAACGCTCTGTATATATCCAACGTCTGAAGTTGCATGTCCATATAGGGCATGCATTGAATAAACACCACCAGGTTATGCTAAAATCTGTAACTATTTCAGATAGATGGCCTCTCATAATTTTAGGTTGGTTTCCCCATATCAAAAGTGAGAATGAAGTCATTAAGTTTTTGCTAGAAATTAGTAGTTCCCACCACACTCTATAAGTAGTGTCCATTAGACACGGGCCTTTTGGTACGAAGCAGAATATAACACTCCTCCATAACCATGTCATTCTACAAGAAACTAGCAATTGTTGGCTTGATCTTGACCTTGCTCCTTGTGTCACACCGTATGTATAGAGATTATTACGAGACACACTAGCTTGTAGCAAGTGTTGGCAAATATATATGTCTGTATGTATTATTAGCGTTTGCTAAAAGAAGGACAATTTAATTTTTGGTTTCAGGCATGGAGGCGGCAGCAAAAATGTGCAGTTCGGTAGTGCAGAGACTCATGTGCGGTGGATCAAACCCAAAAACCACAGACAAGGCATGCAGTGACTCGTGCAAGGACATTGGCTACACGGGTGGCGGCTCTTGCGACATGCATCAGAAGCAGCATAATACATATAGATGTATATGTCGCAAGCCGTGTGCAGCGGAGCAAACACAGACGCACGCCGGCAACTTAGCCCGCGCCAGAGACGCAAAGCAGCGGACGCAGGAGATATGATGAGCCGGACGATGGCAGAGAGTGTTCAAGTGATCGAGTGATGTGTGATATTTAGAAGAATAAACATATTTGGATCGTTGTTATGCACATTTTGTAATCCAAATTAATCAATGAAGCTAGAAACAGTTAGTTGCAGTTACCAAATATTTGGGCATGCATCAGGCCATTTGATTGAGTCAATTGGATAAAAGAAACAGCAGCGGGAGCACCACTTATAACAAAAATAAGGTGCATGTTACGCTTTCTGGTCTTGCATAGGCAGGTCCAAAGCCAATATTTTAACATATAGGCAAGGCTGTTGTTTTAGAAAAAATGACATGGGGACGTCTGTTTAAAATGACAACGAGTGTAGACAGCAGTGGAGCCAGAAACTTTTAGGAATTTAGACGAATCTCATTTTGTAGAAATATTTATCTAAATATTTATAGCGTTTCTTTTTTATACAAATAAAAAAAATCCATTTGCACTTCGCTATGAGCATGGACGGCTGTCCATGGTCAGTGATCGGTGGCTCTCCCACTGAGTACATGTAACAACCAAGTTAATGTTTGTGTTAAAATACAGAAGAAATCTGAAAACTTAAAGAAAGAACACTGAATATTTCAGTGAAAAAGAGAACAAAATTAATCATCTCTTGGTCTCTAACCTTCACTGGACCAATCTAAGCAGAATTAATTAGCTCTAGTAGGTCTCTAACCTTCACTCGACCAATCTAATTAATTCTTAAGCCATGAAAAATCACGGTAATAACAAGAACAAAGGAGATAAGGAAGATAACAAGATAAGACTAATCAACAATAATATAAATGCTATTTGAGATTAATTCAGAGGGAGAGCAAAGACAAAACTAGCTAATTATTAGAGGGTGTAAAGTGGGGATGAACTAAATGTCTGGTAGACAATAATAAAAGGAACAAAAGAGATGGAGAAAATAATAGACAGAGTAATTATCAATTATATAAGATGGTATTAGAGAAGAAATTTAAGTACAAATAGCATAGTTAACTAGCTAATTAATGTATTAAGTAACTAATTAATTAAGCAATTGTTTTATGCGGAACATAGATATGTTGGGGGTGCCGGAGTGCAAGGCTCCCCCCCTAGTCCCCCTTCCCTCCACCATGACACACGTAGGCGCTTAGTTTTGTACGGTAGCCCCTGTATGTAAGCTAATACAATGGAGACAAGAGGACTAGATTAATCTCTATCTCTATAAGTAAAAGACTTCAAGTGTGGTCATCTACCCGACAACACCAAATCCATCATATGCCCTTTTCCCCTTCCCCATTTTTTTAAGCGCCTACATGTGGGTCTCGATGCTCATGGAACTGTCACCACCTCAATCCTGGAGATCTCTCTCATGTGTGGCCTCAAATCAATCACACTGCTGCCAGGGTCTCTTCCATCTCCCACCAACTGCTTGGGCCTTGAGATCCATGTCAGATGAATGGCAGTGCCTCTGTAGTAGGCGCTACAGCAACATCCATGATTCACGTTCCTCAACGCGGAGGTGAGCACCACCTCTGTGTCCTCAACACGCGGGCAGCCTAGGGGCGGGCTGCATGCTCCCAAAGAGTTTATAATCAGTACCCATCGACCATATTAGGGTTTAAGATTTTGCTTAGATTAATCTGTCTTCAAACAATTTTGCCATGTACCAGTTTGTGGAACCCCAACTCATATGCTTAATCCACCTATGAGTAAATTTAGTTGAGTTCTTTAGAGTTCTTGCTTATGTTGATTCGGAGGCAGGTATTAGCCTTCTCGATGAGTAAATTTAGGACAAATCTGGATTGATTACATTTATGATCAGATGTATTACCTTAGGATGAATATGGTATGAATATGGTATAGCTCTAATATGTATTAGTCAGATATTGATATTTTTGCCAGATACGATACGTATATAGATTTTAATGTTCTCAACAATGAATACAATTCAAGACAGATAGTTCAGAGTTGAATTCATATTCATATATTTACTCTATTTAGTTAATATCATGTGTCTACCTTATTATGCATAGTTTTGAAATATCAATATCATTATGCAAGTAGGGACTAAAGAATGAATTTATAAGTACAAATATAAAATGTTCAAAATAAATTGAATTAAGCATAATTTTTATATATGAATACTAAATTCTATATCATTAGTCTTCAATTATTTTTCATAGAGAACTTTAAATAGTTTCAATGATGCATCATTAATAATATTGAAAGTAATAATTATTCATCACAAAAATAACTTTTAAATAGTCTCACCATGTATACATATTCTTCATGGTTACAAATAATAGTCTGATGTTCCATAGTATTCTTGCATACGGATCGAGAATCTGATAGACATAAGTAACGAAAATCCGATTCAAAAAATATATTGAGTTATCCTTGTCAGAAACGGATGTATGTGCGGATATGCATGAGTTCCATTGAATAAGAATACATCTACTTACACTCCTGTTAATCTCCAACATTTATAGGGTATTTGGTTTGAGCAACCAAACCATTCCAGATAGAGTGATGCATCATAAGTCTATTCCTTAGAATGACTCCACTTTTGACACAAGTACTAATTAATTATTAGCTGGTGCGGAATAACGTGTTGATGCATTAACTCATTCCATTCTATAAAACAAACAAAGAAAAATATTAAGTGAGAAGATGATGAACTAACTTATTCCTCAAACCAAACACCCTATTAGATCTGCATACATATCTATTTAGTCCACAGGTTGTTTTGGAACACAACTCTTCATTATATTACATCATGTTGTTCAAAAAGAAAACTGTGGTTGCTGGACTCACCTTGGCCTTGCTCCTCGTGTCATGTTGTAAGTTCTATATGGAGATTCATCAATTCTCAAATATCTGCAAAGTTCTTATAAATATAAAAGTTGCCTTCGATACCATCTTATAATCTTTTGTAGGCCCCATGGCGTGCAATAAGAACAAGGAATGCAGGAAATATTGCGTCAGTATTGGCTACACAACTGGGCACTGCAGCAAAATTGGCACCTTCACATGCGTATGCGTCAAGGACAGGCCTCCATTCGAGAAGCCAGCATCGCCGGGATGGGAACGTTCAACTGATGAGTTGCACGTGTTTCATGTAGGAGGATAAACAATGTGTTTCGATATATGGGTGCGGACTAGTGTGTGACCAAGATCCCATGAAGTGGAATTATTTAAATGCTGAATTGCATAACTATCTCATATATATTAATTTTTTATGCCTGATGCATGTTTGGCCAAAAGAGATATATATCCGAGCATCGTACGTTGACAGGAAATGAATGTACTATCCAAAAAATGACCTATTTTCCATCTATCCAACAGTGCATTCATTCAACAAATATTAGTTACCCCAACCATTGCAGAGCATGTGTCTCCAGAAATTGAGTTTTTCTATAGACAAGTTTCCATTAGGCCAGAGAATTACCACTACTAGAGAACACACATTCGATCCTAACTTTTAGTCCCACCCGAAATTGAGCCCGAGACTAATAGAGATTTAGTTTCAGTTGGAACCACCGACCGAGAATCTCCTGCCCGATGCATAGTGCCGCAGACTTTTGCAACAGGAACCTTTAGTCTCGGTTGGTAACTCTAATTGGGACTAAAAACCATCCTTTAGTCCCGGTTGGTGTTACCAACACTAAAGGTCCTCTAACTTTTAGTGCTGGTTAGTAATACCAACTGGGACTAAAGGGTGACCTTTTAGTCCCGGTTGAAGTCACCAACCCAGATTAAAAGTCTTCGACCTGGGACTAAAGGTGTTAGGAATATGCCCTAGAGGTAATCATAGAGATGATGATATTACGATTGTATCCATGACATATATTATGAGTTTAATGAATATCCATTATAGACAAACTTGTATCGATTGACAATTATGTGAATTGTTTGTGAAACTCTTTTACTTGTATAGCTATTCTAAAGTTGTCCTTGATCAGAGTTCGTGTGAGGACACACATGAATATTAGATTAGCATATGTATTAGTTGATGACTATGTTTCATAAGTCATGGACATAGAGATGTTAAACTAATAATATGGGTACATGTATGACATGGGGCTGGACTGACCCAACATGAGATGTTCTTATTATCTCTTTATGCGTCATGTACGTTATGTCCTTAGACCTGAGATTGTCATATGTTCTTAAGATTTGAAACGACTTACTTAGGGATTATTAAACGTTGCTCCGTAACAGGGTAGTTATAAAGGTGTTTTTCGGGTTTGTCAAGAAACATGCTATGAGACATAGATAATCAAGAACTTGCTCTCCTATGTGAGAGAGATATCACTGGATCACTTAAGTGATTGGATTAACAAATGCATGGTCGTGCTTGGGTTAAGTGTTAACCCACGAGTTAGACCAAATATTATGTGGCAAGGGAATAACATGTATGTGTTTGTAGTGGTTCGTCTGATATAATCTTTGCATGAAGTATAGGAGTTATCACGCCTTGCTAGAGGTCGCTGTCAACTCACTACCGGATAGCAGGGGTTTGCCGTGTGCCTGGCGCACACGGCAAAGCCCAAATTACACACGGCGAAGGCTTTGCCGTGTGTTGCTCACGGCAAAGAACACACGGCAAACTCTTTCACGGTGAACCCTATTTTTGCTCACGGCCAAATTATGGGCACACGGCGAAACTTTGCCGTAAGTCAATCTTGACACACGGCAAAGAAAAGATAACGAACGGCGGGAGATGGCAAAGAAAAGATAACGAACGGCGGGAGATGGCCTAACGGCAGGGTTTGCCGTGTGTCACCATGTAGACACACGACAAAGTTTTAGGGTTTGCCGTGTGTCACCATGTAGACACACGGCAAAGTTTTAGGGTTTGCCGTGTGCCAGGGTTGGACACACGGCAAACCCCAACGAAAAAAATCTAAAATCCTGAATTTTTTTGCGGCCCATGGGATTCGAACCCATGACCTCTCTCTCGTGTTTATTCGCTCTTAGCCACTGCACCACACTATGACTTGTGTTTATATTGCATTTCGGTTGCTCAAATATTATATCAAATTATGTGTAAATTGATAATTTGAGGTCCTAAATGATTTCAAATCAAAAAGTTGTCAACTAGAAAGTTTCATAACTTTTTGGGATCTACAATTTTCATTTAGGGAGTTTCTCCATCCGAGGTCGTTTACAAAATTTGAATTTCAAATTTGAGAAATTCAAACGTAGTTTTTGCATGACAAGATGATTCCAAAATAAAAAGTTGTCAACTACAAAGTTTCATAACTTTTTGAGATCTACAAAGTTTATTTAGAGAGTTTTTCCATCCGAGGTCATTTTTAAAATTGAAATTTTAAAATTTTCAATTAAAATGCTGAAAATAATTAAGAAATAGTAAACAATTCCGAAAATATTCTAAACTTGGACACGACACAACCTATATGGTGCAGTGCCTACAGAAAAAGTTTTAAAATCAAATTCAAATATAAAAGTCAAATCTACTACAACTCATGCTTCTTCACTCATATGTCTGTGGAACTTCTTCGAAGATTGTCTGGTTTCTATACATCATACATGACAACTTGTTCGAAATCTTTCCAAACTTTTTTTATGGCCTCTATGTATGATAACATGACATATGTATAAGTTTCAGGATTTACGGAATAAAATAGCATTTATTAGAATTTTCGAAATGTACCGACGCACGTTCCGCGTCGTGTCTCCTAACCACGGCATTCAAAAGTCATTTTCGTTTCGAATGTGTGTTCTCAGACAGGGTTGGGTAACATGAATATCATTTTTTGGATATTTTTTTCCAACTATTTCACTGACTCGTAGTTCAAATTTGAACGTAACCGGAAAAATGAAAATAAATAATGTTAATTGCAAAAATATAGCAAACATGTTTCAAATTTTATGAAATTTGAGTATGGAGTTACAAATGGTGAATGTGTAGAGAAGAAAAAATTTGGAGGGCAAAAACTGAAAAAAAGATAAATTGTTTGCCGTGTGTCGCACCCCTGGCACACGGCAAAGTTTGTGTTTGCCGTGTGCCAGCCTCAAGCACACGGCAAACCCAGGCTTTGCCGTGTGCCTAACGGCCGCACACGACAAACGTTGACGGCTGGAGGTGGACGTTAGCGTGGGTTAGCTTTTGCCGTGTGTCCTGTTTTTGCCGTGTGTTGCTCACGGTAAAAATTTCAGTTCGCCGTGTGCCTGGTGTTTGCCGTGTGCAACACACGGCAGAGGACAGATATACCGTGCGCCTAGCGTTTGCCGTGTGCTTTGATTAGACACACGGCAAACTCGACCTTTGCCGTGTGTTGCTCACGGCAAACGGGTGGACACACGGCAAAGGCCGGCTCTCCGGTAGTGACTATTGGACGAGTAGGAGTACTCGGCTCATTTCTATATGTACGTAAACCCATAGAATCACACGTTTAAGGGGCTGGAAGCCTAGTTCGGGTTGGACATGAATTAGACAAGGCTTCGGGTTTTCTAATTGGGCCTCCAACTCAGGGCTGATTAGGGGATGCCTATAAAAGAGAGGGTAGGGGAGGCCAGGGTTTACTCATGCCATTTGGCAGCTGCCGCCACTCACCCACGCCCGTGCCTGTTGATCCTCGCGGACCTAGCAGTCCGGAGGCGCGATGCTTCTTCCCCGTATGTGTGGGATACCTTGGAGGTGCTGCATCTGGAGCACAAGGATGAACCGCAGGAGAGGGATTCGCGTAGAGTCATCATAACCCTCCAAAAGGTCCCCCACGAGTGAATTAAAAGGGAGAGCGCCCAAGATACATGTGGTGTGCAATTGAGTTGGTAAGGAAGATACACGCGATGCAAGACATCTTGGGTTCAAATCTCACATAGCAAGAGGGAGGTCTGTAGGATTTAAATTATTTTTGAGTTTCCAAGATGGGTTTTAATCCCGGTTGCATGAGTCAGGACTAAAAGCCTAGACCTTTAGTCCCGGCTGCAATCCCGGTTGGGAAAACCGGGAGTAAAGGGGTTTGTCAACCGGGATTACAACCATCTATCTACTAGTGTACATTTCTAGCGGTGGGCGACAGCATGACATATACCAGTAAAAACAAAAAAAATGAAAAATAGCACCGGCACCATTTCTATGCCCTTGTGAGCACCATCGCGCCTCTGCCGTGTCCACACCGGTCCCCGTGGCATGCGCCACCTAATGTCATTTGCTACACTTGGTAGGCCTTACCCAGGCTGCTATACCTGTGCCCAACCCATCCCCACTGCCTTTGCGTCGAGGTTGCCACCATGTGCTATGCCATTGTTGAGGATGACCTACCTCGCCCAGTACCGACTACCCTGCACCACCAAGGGGGAGGAATTGAGGAACTAGAGTTAGCAGGGTAAGGCAGAGAGGGGTTGTGTTAGGTGAATGGAAAGTAAATATGTTTTGGTCGCATGTCTTGCAAAAGATTTTGATCAGTGGCAGTGCTGGTTGTTTTAGACTCTACAAAAGGGTTTTATTTTTTTCTGGAATAAAAAGGGTTTTATTTTAGATGTGGTTGATGTTTTCAGCCACCTCAAAAAATAGGGTCATATTTTTACAGGCATAGAAACACAAAACGTCTCAAGAAATGTATTTTTTTACAGCGGTTAAAAAGTTAGGATCTTTTTCCCTATTCATAGATGCACATAGAAATAGACATGTACCTCAGAAATAAAATTGTTTACGTATGTATAGCCACTTAAAAGCGTGATCATAACATCAAACAACAATCTGGTCGTTATTTTCTGCTGAAATGGAGAAGCACACTGAAGGGAGCAGCATGTACATCACCACGAAGATTTTTTTTATTTTTAGCCCAAATTTGAAACATATTTTAGATCTAACTCGGAATTAAAAATGTTTTTAAAACTAGACCATTTGGTCTCGCCACCTTTCATGGCAGGGCAAATGAACTATACTCCGTCATGCATGGCAACGGGGTGCAGCTGCCACATGGCCTGCAGCCCGAGGGGCCTACTGATGTGGCTTGGCAACATGGGAAAGTGTACCCCGTCACGTATCATGGCGGGTTAGCCTTCCCCGCCGCCCATCATGGCGGGGTACGGCCATGGAGTTGGATGTAGGACAGAAATTGTTGATGCGCGATCTAAAGGTTCATACTGCGTTGAAGCTGCTTCAGTTGCCAGATCAGCCCATCTGTAACATTATCGGATCAAGGGCTCCAGAATAGAAGAATGGAAAATAACTTGCTTCTTTGTATGAACTGTTTTGAGCACAATTAGGTTCTTTTTTTTGGTTTGTTTTTCATACCTGAGTGATTCAGGCGTTACTTGTCCTACTGGTAGGATGAATTGTAGCCAGAGACACCTATTTTACCTCAGAAAGGAATGTTTAATTTTGAGCAGGCAGATGCTACAGCTAGATGCACTTGCAAAGGTTCCCAAGTATGGTCTTGTAGTATTCACAGAAACTTATGGTGGGCGAGCATTGTTGAAAATTAAGTCATCATTGTTTGCAATCTAATTTAGCATTACATATTTACAATGATTTAGATAGCATAATTTTGTAAGGATGATCAAGAAAGAAAAATGCTCTTTATCTTTTGCCATTGTGATGGCTTAAGCTCTGTATCTGTGATCACCCTGGAAGCTCAATATATCCTCAGCTGCCCATCTTCGATACTGGGCGGTCTTGTCACATTATTTTGACTATGCTAACAAGGGCAGTTCATTCATGCTGTTATGTAATTTCGAGACTTTTTTTTTGCGAACATGTCACTGTATGTATTTTATTAGTAAGAGGGTAGAATTACACAACGGCCATTTGCACAAATGGGCGAGCTGCCCTTCATGCGCACAGCAGACACCACTAGAACGCACGCCCACAACATAAGCTACTGAAGGCTTCCCTATATCTCCTTAGCACCTAGCATGGTCGACATCCCAATGAAGAACAACTTGTACACCGAGGAAGCTGAGTATGATCCGTTGTTGGTTGGACCAGCTAGCGCCAGATGAACCTGTCTGATAAAAGTTGGTTGTAGGCTTGTAGCTGAACACCATCGACCATTTCCCAAAAGAACGACCGCTGTCTGGCCGTTTTGGTGGGCTGGGTACACCCCGCCATGATGCACGGCGGGGTACCCTAACCCGCCATGATGCGTGGCGGGGTTCTCTTTGCCACGTACCCTGCCACGTCAGCAGGCCCCTCGGGCTGCAGGCCACGTGGCAACTGCACCCTGCCGCCATGCATGGTGGGGTATAGTTCATTTGCCCCGCCATGCATGGTGGCGGAGCCAAACGGTCTAGTTTTGAATTTTTTTTAATTCCGGGTTAGATCAAAAATATGTTTTAAATTTGGGCTAAAAAAAATCACCACGAAGCGCTCCACACTTCTGCCTTCTGGCCATACTTGCCAGCAACAACCATCTCAGACACCCTTCATAGTGGCATCCCCATTATTTGCACTAGTACAGAAGGGGACTACAGTAGGGAAATCCCTTCAGTCCCGATTTTCCAACTGGAACTACGAATCTGGGACTAAATACCCTTTTTTAGTCCTAGGTCAGGGATCCCCACGAAGCCCCTCCACATGGCCAACCCCACAATGTTGCACTGAACTTAGCATACATAAAAAACAATTTTCAGAGGCTGAGAATTTGATTTACAGAAACTACTATATTGATGACTACCGTTTCTAGAAACCATTTAGAGCCAAATGAGTTAAGCTCATCTCTACAAAAGATTTAATCCCTCTCTATCCATAAATGCATATAATTTTAGCATTTAAAATTGTCCACAGAGGTAATTAAGAATTTATGGGGTAACCCACACTTCCCTCAATGCCTGTTGTTTCAATTATAGCACCTACCAATGGAATATTGGTGTTTTAGACATAATTATCATATGCCATTTATGTCACCGGTAGAAAAGGAAGATTTTGATTGCATTTCTATAATCTTAGCGATTAAATGAGGCATCATGGTCATTTCCATTTCTCCATAGACCTTTCTAGGAAATAAAGAAAAATGCTTTCACTTATGGACAACGGAAATAAAGAAAAGTGTTTGGTTTGAGGAACAAGTTAGTCAATTATTTACTCACTCCTCACTTTTTGTTTGGTTTGTGGAATGAAATTTATTGATGTATCATCACCTTATTTCTCACAAGCTAATAATTAGTGCTGCTGTGAGGAATTAATTCATTCCATCAGATTTGAAGAATGAACTCATGATGCACCACCTCATTTAGAATGGTTTGATTCCTCAAACCAAACACCAATATCCCATACAGATAAATTGGTACAGTAAACACCATCCTCCTTATATAAACCAAACACAACACACATAACCTCTATTAGCAAGCGGAGGTACGTTGCCACTCCTCCATAAGACGTGCAGCCATGCCGTTCCACAAGCAACTACTGGCCACTGTCTTCACCTTGGCCATGCTCCTCACGTCAAATCGTAAGTGGCGGGGAAACTCGGTTTCAAAATTTCTGCAAGATTTGCACGGAGCACACTAGCTGATGCTTCATCATCAGAATCTACATAAAAACAAAGTATTGTGGTTGCAGCCGGAGCTGATGCGACAGTGACAGGAGAACAATGCGAATCACGGCTGCACTGGTCTATCTGCAAGGCCAATTGGATGTGCACGGCCTTGTGCTGCATCGCCATGGGAGGGTACACTGGTGGCTACTGCTCTAGCTATATGGAGACGAACCAAGCCGTGCCTGCTTCTTGGCTTGGTTTTCGCTCCTGCGTCTGCACCAAGGTGTGCGATGGTGTGCCCCCACCGAAGCCTTGGGACCAGACACCACCAACACCTGGGGTTCAGCCTCCGCCGATGCCAACACCTTGGGTACAGCCTCCACCAATGCCTACTCCTTGGCTGAAGCCTCCACCGATGCCGACGCCTTGTGTCAAGCCTCCGCCGATGCCAACACCTTGGGTCCAGCCTCCGCCTATGCCGACGCCTTGTTTCAAGCCTCCGCCTATGCCGATGCCTTCTTTCAAGCCTCCGCCGATGCCGACGCCTTGGGTCAAGCCTCCGCCTATGCCGATGCCTTCTTTCAAGCCTCCGCCGATGCCGACGCCTTGTGTCAAGCCTCCGCCGATGCCTACGCCTTGTGTCCGGCCTCTTCCAACGCCCTGGGTTCAGCCTTTGCCAAGGCCGACGCCTGGGGTCCAGCCTTGGCCCATGCCGACGCCTTGGGTCAGCCCTCCAGCGGAGAAGCAACCAGTCAATTAACCACCGCCACCGCCGCTGGAGTGCTCAACTAATGGAGTAGCTGGGGACTGAGGAATGTGAAATAAACATGGAGAGATGGCACTTATTGATTTGGGTTTGTTTGCAATAGATCTGATTCCTGTTAGTTATTTCAACCAGTCATCTGAATCTTACGGCATAATCTAATATTAAAATTATTGCAATGCAAGTTAATCGAGTGATCCCAGTGTCTAGCATATTTTGGTTGTAAATTTCTCTCGACTATCCGGCCTTCTCTGGGACGGTGTGCCGCAGTTTGTTGAGAGCCTGGTGTTTGAAGATCGTCTTTGGTCTACTTCCTCTGTCTCCAAATAACTATCGCTTCCCAAGAAGTAACTTTGATTAAGTATATGTAAAAGAATATTAATATTTATGGTACGAAACTAATATTATTATAGATCATTGAATTTATTTTTTTAATAAATTTATTTGGAGATAAAAACATCGCACGTATTTTCTTCAAATCCAGTCAAAGTTATGGCATGGAAACCAAAAGTAATAGTTATTTAGGGACGGAGTGAGTATAAGTTAATGGAATGTTCTATTCTTCTAAAAAATAAATTAATTGCAATGCAAGTTTATTTGAAATTTATTAGAACATCTCTTGCATAGTAAAATAACATTGTTGAGTAAAATCTATCGATTATCATTAATCATTAGTCAATATATTAGTTTCCTACTTTTTTTATATATAGATTATGGGCTGAGGCTTTTGGATGTGCACAGAGATGGTGCATACCAGGTCAGAGACAGCAGGAGAGAGATGTTGTGCCCCATTGGTTGGTGTGGATGAGAAAATTGAGGAGAATGATAAAATCTTCATATTGGTTTCATTCTTACCACCATTGCGGGAGCAGTTAGTGATGAATACCCTCGTCAGGAATACTACTCTCAACTTCAACAAGACAGTTGTATACCTGCTAGAGGCAGAGTCCCTGAAGAATCTGCATGAATCTTTATTCTCGGTTGATCAAGCTTTGACTGTTTCATGTGGAGCAAGAAAAGTCAAGAATCATGGGAAAAATGAAAGAACAAGGGACAATGTACATGCTATCTATGTGACAAAGTTTGTCACATAATAAAGGACTGCCCAGGTTTGAAGACTATGAGAGTAGCAAGTGAGAATGAAAGTCATGTACTTACCGTCAATGAACCAGGTACTATTCGTGATTGGATATTAGATTTAGGTTGTTGTTTCCATATATGTTCAGTGAGGGACATGTTTGATGAAGGATCTCTACCCCCGCCGAATTGAATTGTGTTCACTTAGTGGATTGCAAGGAGTATGCAGGATGACTTCAAAGGATTAGAGTCAATCTGGAGATTGTTGTATGGTGACTAAAATCATACTTGTAATAGGACTCAATAGAGGTGTGTTTTTAGGACTTCTAGTTTTATTAGGACTTGAGTGTAGAATCATACTAGGAGTAGGATGTTGGCGGTGCTTAACTCATATTTTCACCCGCCAATTTTACACAAAATCCATACAATACAAACACCAAAACTTAGTAAATAGGGTTTTATACTAACATATTCCATAAGTTTTGGTGAGTTGATCATTTTCAGGACATAAAAATGGAATACATAAGAAAACACATCAAAAGGCACAAACCAGAAAAGCATAATGCCGACTTGCGCAAAGTAAAAGAGGGAAAAGGCCCACCTACCTGATATAACTGGGCCCTGAACCCACATAGGTGCAGCCTAGGACCAACAAGCGACCCACTGGAGCAAGGAGGTCGCAGGGCGGCTCCACTTAGGTGCGTCTGCACAGGGTGTGCCCACACCCCCTAGCTCCACCACCTCTAGCGCCCCTGCACTTGGGCCCTCTCTTCAATGCTACAAGGCGGTTGTATGTAGGATCCCCGTATAATCCTTTGGAAATGGGCCTTTGGGTGCTATAAAAGAAGTTGGAGAGGCCTCCTCTCACAACACACATGGGGAAGAGCAACTCTCAAGCAAGAGAATAAGAGCACCATTCCAAGGGGCTTAAGACCTAGATAGCTAGCTAAAGTTAGTAGGGAGAGATGTGAGGGAAGAGTATGGGGAAGTGCTGGGCTTGTCGGTGCCTCCCCAACTTGTATACCTCGACAGGCTCTTGTTCTTCAATGGGTTCTCCCACTAAGTAAGTGTTCATGATTCTTTTGGTATAAAGTCTTTGTCTAGTTAAGCTTTACTCTTACTTGTTTGTGGGTTCGTCATTTGTCCTTGTGATGAATACTCTAGTAGATGGCCCTGATAAAGACATCCTGCGCATTGCTAGAGTAGTAATCATAGTATAGAAGTGGTGTCTAGGCTAGAGACTACATTCATTTACCTCGTTCCCCATGGTTGAGGGGTAGGCAACAGGTGATGACAGCCCTATCCATCCCTTGTAATCCCCCATGTTTGGGTTTGGCGTAGAGCTATAGGCCAGCATCGCCTGGCAGACTAGGTGCACCCTGGTGCCCGAAGTAAGCAAGTAGAAGTAGAGTTTACCTATCCTTAGACCCAAAAGCCATAGGAATCCATCTCTACCATTTCCAACTTTACCCCTTATGTTGTCCTTGGACAAACTAGCTAGAAGAATACCTCTGTTCCCTGTGCAAAATATGATACCCTGAATACTTCTGAGTAAAAGGTATAATGGTAATTCCATGTGCTTGCGAAATCCACTACAAGAAACATGACAGTTTAATAGTGACATTCAAAGAAAACATCATAGAATTCTATCGTCTGTGACGGTTCATTTTAAGCTGATACATCTATGACGACTGGTATAGATGTCGTCATGGTTAGACATCACAAATCATATTTTCTTCATATAATTAATTTGTACATGGAAATTATTCATAAGATGAAAGTAAACCGTCATGTATAAGGGAATTTCTTGTAGTGAGCTTTATGTTTGCGTTAAGAAATACCAACATAAGACTCCTACTTCAATGTATGAGGGGTCTTGGAGGGAACTATATAAACAAGGTGTAGAGGGCATAGGCACCAACCAAGCCAACATACTTGGTCTCATTCAAGGCTTGCAATTTGGAGCACTTAGGAGGATTACGCTAGAAGTTCTATTGCACAAGGTTCTTGTATAGGGAAAGAATTAATCAGCGTATCATAGAGCATCAAGTAGGATTATGTGAGTGAGACATTCAATTGTTCTCTTTTGGAGTTGTGCTAATAGAGTTTGCGGTCGACTTCACTAGAATTAATATAATCTCTTGTCGTGGTTGCTTCAATATCGTCGTCTAGTTTTTTTTTATGTGATTCGACTACACCATTCTTGATATGGTGCAATGTTGTGTCATACTGGAAAAATCATTTCTAAGATCCATGGGCTGCTGCGTGTAACAAGGTGTATCAGATTTTAACAGTTTTCATGTCTGTATCTGCAAGGCCAGCCTCACGCATTGCTTACTTACTACTTTGCATTAAGGTCGTCATTAGTCACCAAGTGGTTGATACCATCTTTTTTGTCTAATTTTACAAATATTGTAATGAATATTTGAGGCCTAAACCAACTTGAATGAAAAAATTAAGAATTTTATATCTCCTCAAGTACTACAACTTTGGCTTATGTCATTTCTCCATCGAGGCAATTTTAAAACTTCAAAAACTTGATTTTTTTAAAAAATCTGAAAATTTGAAACAGAATTTTTAGATACTAAAAGATATCTAGTGAAAAAGTAGTCAACTAGTAATCTGAACCTCTTTTCAAGTATTGCAGCTTGGGTTTAGGTCATTTCTCTATCCGAGCTAATTTAGAAATTTCAAAAAAATAATTTCAAATTATTTGCACTTGTGGTAGGTTAAGAAAACCACAATTGTAAACATATATACGCTGGTGGTTTTATTTAATGTGCAGTCAGTCTAAATTCTAGATTTTACACCGGTGGTTCCCCTAAACCAGCTTCCAGTATAGATGTAATTTACACTAGCAATTGTTTTAAGTGTACCACCAATCCGCTAGTGCTCCACTAGTGGGTTATTATAACCATGGGCCCACATCTCTATTTCTATTAGCGTTTATTTTTATGAACCGCTATTGGAAAAAAAAATCTCTAGAATCAACTTTTTTTTGTACAAGTGAGGGACAACAAGGTTAGAACGAGGTAGTGGAACACATGTGGGCATGCGTTTGGGTTTATCAATCTAACTGGATGTACATTGATTTGAATCGCTGCTCTCTTCGATCGGATATGCATGGATACCACTTGCATTGCCACGTTACTAACCACTACTACAGAACTTGATACTTGCCCAAAATAAACAATAATCTCGACCCAATCAGCGTCCGGGACAAAAACATCTTTACTCCCGGTTGGTGAGACCAACCGGTACTAAAAGTCCCCTGCCCAATGGCTATGGTGTCAGAGATCGGCAGAAGGGACCTTTAGTCCCGGTTGGTATCCCCAACTGGGACTAAAGCCCAGCCTTTAGTCCCGGTTGGTATCCTCAATCGGGACTAAAGCCCAGCCTTTAGTCCCGGTTGGGTAACACCAACCGGGATTAAAAGCTGTTGTCCCGGTCCGTCTCACCGGCCGGGACTAAATGTTGGACTTTAGTCCCAGCTGGTAATTAGAACCGGGATTAAATGTCCTTCTCCATATTTGAACTCTTCTTCTTCCTCTAGCCGAGCCTGATCTTCACTCTTTTGCTGTTCTCGTCATTTGCAGTTGCTTGTTCTTGCTCTCATCTCTGGCTATTGATTCATTTTATCATTTCTACGCCGTCATCGACTTGTTAAGAGATCAATAGCTTCATCTTCTCAACATTTAGCAGCGGCATATGTCATTTCCTAGTGTTATGTATGTTATTTTTTATTTTATGGTTTTTTAAGAGGTCACTAGCTTCATCTTCTCAACATCGATGCGTTTTTTAGAGAAATAGTGATACTATGGTTTTTTATTTTAATTAGTTTTAAAAAAATTAAAAACTTATAATACTTTGATACATGAAGAATGAGAACATGAAGAATGGCAGGATATTGATGGATTTTGATACACTGATCGAACACAAGAACGCACAAAATAACAGCAAGTGATAAGCCATTAATTTTTTTGCTAGAAAAGAGTAACGACACACCAAATCGACATCATATCCAACATCTGAAATTTTAAAATTTGGCAATTTTTTCATTTGAAGTCGTCTTTATTTGAAAATTTTAAAATTTAAAATTTTCAAATGATTTCGGATGGAAAACTCCCTAAATAAATATTGTAGATCTCAAAAAGTTATGAAACTTTGTAGTTGATAACTTTTTGATTTGAAATCATCTTGTTATACAAAAACTACGTTTGAATTTCTCAAATTTGAAATTGAAATTTTGTAACGACCTTGGATGGAGAAACTCCCTAAAGAAAAAAATTATATATCTCGATAAGTTATAAAACTTTATAGCTGACAACCTTTTGTTTTGAGATTGTTTAGGGCCTCAAACAATCTATTTATACATGGTAATATATAAAGAATCGAAATGCAATATAGACACAAGTGATAGCGTGGTGTAGTAGTTAGGCAAAGGGGCATGCAAGAGGGAGGTCATGGTACAAAACCCACTGGCCCATATTTTGCGTGAAAAATGCTATGATTTGCGGGCTTTCCCGAGTGCGTGAAAAATACTGCGACTTGCTAATTTCGGGTTTTCCACCCTACTTTTTGGGGGTTTTTTTTCATTTCAATCTTTGCCGGCTTTGCCGAGTGAAAAATAACACTCGGTAAAGACTGCTTTGCCGACGAGTCTTTGCCGAGTGCAACAGGCACTCGGCAAAGCACCAGAGTCCGGTAGTGATAGGGCATCACATTGAATAAAATGCTCCCTCCATCCACAATAGAATGCTTGTGTCATATTTTGAGACGTCAAACAGTTTCAACTTTGACTAAAATTATATAAAAACATACTAAGAATGATGAGAAAAAATAAGTAGATTAGCTATAGAATATATTTTCATAATAAATTTACTTTAAGACATCAATGCTAATACTATTTACTATAAATTTGGGCTAGTTTGACTAGCATGTTTCCCGCAATTACATCATACATATGGCCCTCTCATAATTTTAGGTTTGTTTCTCCATGTCAAAGGAGAAAACATTAAGTTTTTCCTAAAAATGAGTAGCTACCGATGTTCTGCCCCTATAAATAATTGTAGTGACCAATGATCAGTTACAAATTTATAGCGACCGATGGTTCAACGCCAATAATGTTTTAGCGTCTATTGTCTGACGGTATAGATTGGTTGTGGTATAGTGTAGGGAAAGGCCACAATGCTAGGCCAACCCCTATAAGTATCCGCTAGCAAGATATAGGGCTTTTGGTACTTAACAATAGCACTCCAGCATAACCATGTCATTCCACAAGAAACTAGTAATTGTTGGCTTCGTCCTGACCTTTCTCCTTGTGTCACACCGTATGTAGAGATATATTATTTAGTATATATAAGTTTCGAACAAAAGTTAAATTTATACGAGACACACCAAGTGTTTCTTCAATCGGTGACTAGTGATTCCTAACAGTACGCCAATTTGTTTTTTTGAACTAGTTTGAGGCATGGAGGCGGCTACAGAAATGTGCTACACGAAGCCAGTTCGGTCTAGCTGCTACACAAGCTTCGGATGCAAAACATTATGCAAGTACGAGCTCTACACCAGTGGGTATTGCGACATAAAGCACAACTGTGTTTGTAGCAAGCCGTGTGCAGTGGAGCAGACGATGTTGGCGCCAAACAAGCCTGCTGCACCGGAGAAGCAGCCGACGACACTGGAGATATGGTTAGCCAGACGATGGTAGCGTTCAAGGGATTGAATCATGCCAGATATACTTAGACATCATAAGAAATAAAATCAAAACTTGTGGATCGTTTGTTATGCACATGTATGTAATCCAAATTAATCAAGGAACTAGCAACAGTTAGTTTTATCAAAAATTATGTGATGCATCGATCACGCCGTTGGTGGAGTCAAAATTGGACAAAAGAAACAGCAGCGGGCAGCAGCACTAAACAAAATGCTTGTGCCACGCATTTTAGGGCACGTACAATACAAAGACTCCTATAAGGAGCAATTCCAGCCCAAATCCCTAAATTAAGCCCTTAAACTTTTATTTACAGGCTATGATAAAAAAAGTAGGGGCTCAAATTAAGACCCAACTCCAATGGAAAAAACAGACCAAGTCCTTATCTCACATGGGACCCACCTGTCATTGATAAATCCTACATCAACTCCACCATTTGTAATTCTTGTCTTGATTTATAGGTGGGGAGAGGAAAGTGGGTGGGACCCACTAGATAGGGGGTTTTAGATGTGAGGGGCTGAAACTATAATTTAGGAGGGTATGGAAAATGGGAGCCCAAGTAGGAGGTGGGTTGGAGTTGATTTTTTTAGATAAAAAACAACAGATCTATAGTGTTTTCTTCGGTTTCCAAGTGACCGAGAAGCTATCCAAAAACAACCATGTGCTATGGAGAGCGCAGGTCCTCCCACGATCCGTGGTGCTCGCTACGAGGGACACATCATTGGCAAGGCCAAGGCCCCCAATGCTGAGATCGTCGAGAAGAAAACAGACGACACGACCGTCACCAATTCTAACCCAGTGTTTGAGATGTGGTATGCTCGGGATCAACAGATCCTTTGGCTCATCCTCTCAAGCGTGGGGAAGGAAGTTCAGGCGCAGATCATCAGCGTAGCGATGGCAGAACAAGCATGGTCGACCATGGAGAAAATGTTCTCTCCACAGACCCGCGCCAAGACAATGAATGTGAGGCTTGCCCTCACCACCATGAAGAAAGGTAACATGTCAATTAGGATTATGTTACCAAGATGAAAGGCTTTGCAGAAGAGATGGCCGCTATTGGCAAACCCCTGGATGATGAAGAACTGGCGGCGCACATCTGCAATGGTCTTGATGCTGATTACAACTCAGTGGTGATGTCGGTCACCGCTAGGGCTGATCCCATCTCGATTTATGAGCTATATGCCCAATTGCTCAGTTTTGAGACCAGATTAGAGTTGCAAGATGGTGGCTCCTATGCCCACATGGCAAATCGTGGGCGTGGCAATGGAAACCGTTGCTCGGGCACTACTCGTGGTCATGGTCAGCACTGGCGTAGCCAGGTGCGTGGCCGTGGAAGTGGCGCACCGAAACAGAGCCGAGGGCGACAACAACGACCTGATGTGACGAGTGGGTCTGATGATCCATAGTTGTGTCAAATCTGCTTCAAGACAGGGCATAGGATGACTCGGTGCTGGCATCGGTTTGATGTAAACTAAGTCCCAGAAGAGCGCCATGTGAACGCCGCCATCGCCATGAACGCCTACAATGTCGACACCAATTGGTACACTGACACGGGCGCAACGGATCATGTCACAAGTGAACTGAACAATCTGACGGTGAGGGAGAAGTATCTTGGCAATGATTAGATTCACAGTGCGTCTGGTTCAGGTATGGAAATCAAACATGTTGGTCATACTACTGTTCAACTCAATCCCGTAGTTTACATCTTAACAATGCCCTTCATGTTCCCAAAGCTGCAAAAAAATCTAGTCTCTGTTCATCGTCTTGCTAAATATAACTCTGCTTTCCTTGAATTTCATCTTGATTTTTTTCTTATCAAGGATCAGGCTACGAAGAAAACAATTCCTAAAGGGCCATGTCGTCGTGGACTGTATCCCCTTCCTGCCGATTCTCCAGTAAAGCAAGCAAATGCAGTTGACTAGCCAACCATGTCTAGATGGCATAATCGTCTAGGCCATCCCTCTATTCCCATTGTTACCAGAGTCATAGACAGTAATAATCTTTCTTGTTCTCCTGAGTCCAATAAGAAATCAGTTTGTGATGCTTGCCAACAAGCAAAAAGTCATCAGTTACCTTATAGTAGATCTGTTAGCTCAACTAATTTTCCTTTGGAACTTATTCATTCAGATGTCTAGGGTCCTGCAGTTGAATCTGTTGGGAAAAAACGTTACTATGTCAGCTTTGGTGATGATTTCAGTCGTTTCACATGGATTTACTTCCTTATAAATCTGAAGTATTCCACAAATTTCATGAATTCCAAAAAATGGTTGAGCGACAATTTGATAGAAAAATTCTTGCTATGCAAACTGATTGGGGCGGGGAATATCAAAAATTAAATAGCTTCTTTTCCCAAGTTGGCATAATTCATCATGTATCATGTCCCCATGCACATCAACAAAACGAGGTTATTGAACGAAAACATCGTCACATAGTTGATGTTGGGTTGTCTCTTCGAGCCCAGTCATCAATGCCACTGAAATTTTGGGATGAAGCTTTCATGGCTGCCACATTTCTTATTAATCGCCTGCCTAGCAAAGTCACTGATAATAATACACCGTTTGAACGTTTACTCCAACAAAAACCGGAGTACTCTTTTTTTAGCACCTTTGGTTGTGCATGTTGGCCTAACCTCCAACCCTACAATCATCATAAACTTGAACTTCGTTCTAAGCGGTGTGTCTTTCTTGGTTATAGTAGCCTTCACAAGGGTTATAAATGCCTTGACATTCCATCCGGTCGAGTATATATTTCTAGAGATGTAATCTTTGATGAAGAAGTTTTTTCCTTCTCTACTTTACACTCTAATGCATGCACCCTTCTCCGTTCAGAAATTGCACTCCTTCCACATGGCCTTGTGCCTTCTCTTGGGACGGAACAGTTAGTTGATCAAGTGCTTGATTCCATTAACTTTGCTACTAATGGTGCGCATACAGCATGTGATAACAGGGGGAGTCCTTTGCCTCCCAGCATGGAACCTGATGCAGATCCGGTGTCAAATCCTGCCGAGTCTCCTCCGGGATTGATGCCAAACGGTGTTGCAGGAGACAATGCAGAATTTGCTGCCCCGGTGGACCCCACATAATCCTCCCCATGATGGACGCTGTGTTGCCGGCTGTCTCGCCGTCGCCTGGTGTGTGCCCATTGGGCAGGGCCACGTGTCCCGCCACTGACGTGGTGCACCCTGCTACTTCGACTATGACAGTCCTGGCATCCCATCCTGTCGCAGGCATGGGGGGATCTGGTGCTGGTGCTGTCAGCACTGCTGCAGATGGAGCTGGAGCTTCTGCGGCGGCTCCTACACCACCACAGACTTGACTTCGTAATGGCATTCGTAAGCGTAAAGTCTATACGGACGGCACGGTCAGGTATGGATGTTTCACAGCATTTGGTGAACCACAGTCTCTTGATGAAGCACTAAACAGTATAGATTGGAAATTATATGGATGCAAAATATAATGCTTTGATTGATAATAAAACTTGGCATTTAGTCCCACCAAAGAGAGGCATCAACGTCATTGATTGTACATGGGTATATAAAGTCAAACGAAAATCTGATGGGAGTTTGGATAGATACAAAGCCAGGTTGGTAGCAAAGGGATTTAGACAACGGTATGGCATTGATGATGAGGATACTTTCAACGCAGTTGTGAAACCAGCCACTATCAGAACATTCTATCTATTGCTGTCTCTAGTGGGTGGAGTCTACAGCAACTAGATGTTCAAAATGCCTTCCTTCATGGGTATTTATAAGAAGATGTTTATATGAAACAACCACCTGGTTATGAGGACAATGCAAGTCAATGAATGGGTATATTTGCAAGCTTGATAAGGCCCTATATGGGCTTAAACAAGCACCAAGAGCGTGGTATTCACGGCTGAGTAATAAGTTGTGTTAGTTGGGCTTTAAAGCATCAAAGGCTGACACATCTCTGTTTTATTATCATAAAGGACCAGTCACTATAGTTATCCTTATTTAAGTTGATGACATAATTGTTGCTAGCTCTACCCAGGAAGCCACAACGTGTTTGTTATAGGACTTGGGAAAGGAATTCGCACTCAAGGATCTAGGGGACCTGCACTTCTTTCTTGGTATAGAGGTAAAGAAGATAAACAATGGAATTCTGTTAACACAAGGAAAATATACTAAAGATGTGTTGCAGCGTGCAAATATGATGGAGTGCATGTTAGCGTATATGACATATCCGCCCTTAAGTCTAGGTTCATTGTACCTTGTACCGTATAAAGTTGTTGCTAGGTTGTAGATGGATGCAAAGTGCTGGCCAATGCTACAACAGAGATGATGTGGGTTCAGATGTTGTTAACTGAACTAAAAGTTCAGCACCCTCGAGCAGCTCGGTTTATGGTGTGACAACCTAGGTGCTAAGTACCTGTCGGCCAACCCTGTGTTTCATGCCAGGACCAAGCACATTGAAATCGATTTTCATTTTGTTAGAGAATAGGTGGCAACAAGTTGCTTGACATTCGCTTTATTAATTCTGGAGATCAGGTAGCAGATGGGTTTGCCAAGGCGATCTCGGCTATGAAGCTTCGACAATTTAGGCACAATCTTAACCTTGTTAGTGACTAAGATTGAGGGGGAGTGTTAGCGTATATGACATATCTGCCCTTAAGTCTAGGTTCATTGTACCTTGTACCGTGTAAAGTTGTTGCTAGGTTGTAGATGGATATGCATCACAAGTATAATTCTGTTGTAACCTATCTAGATGTAAGCCACCGCCAAGGGGCTGTTCCTTGAGCATCTATTAATACAGAATGAGTGCCAGGGTGAGGCATCTCGTTAACCCTTCTTTACAGTGCAAACCGGTTAGTTCACCACTGTCTACTTCAGAAAAATTATCCGCTCATGAAGGTGATCCTCTTGGTCCCATACAGGAGCATTGTAGGAGGCTTGCAATAGTTGACCTTAACTCAGCCAGATATTTCCTTTGTTCTAAACAAGGTTTGCCAGTTTTTACATGCACCTACCACTATCCACTGGGCTGCAGTAAAAAGGATATTAAGGTATCTCAAGCATACTTTGGAAATTGGACTTAAAATTTGTAAGTCATCCTCTCTTCTTGTAAGTGCATTCTTAGATGCAGATTGGGTAGGAGATCAAGATGACGGGCAATCAACTGGAGGATTTGCCATGTTCCTAGGATCTAATCTTATTTCTTGGAGTGCTAGGAAACAATCTACAGTATCAAGATCAAGTATGGAATCTGAATACAAAGCAGTTGCTAATGCCACTGCTGAGGTGATGTGGACACAAACTCTATTATATGAGTTGGGCATTAAAGCACCAAGAAAAGCAAAATTGTGGTGTGACAATATTGGAGCTAAGTATCTTTCAGCAAATCCTGTCTTTCATGCTAGAACAAGCACATAGAGGTAGACTATCATTTTGTTCATGAACGAGTAGCAAGAAGGCTACTTGATATTGAATACATTTCCACAAGAGATCAAATTGAACATGGTTTTACCAAGCCACTGGCTATGAGAAACTTGGAGATGTTTAAGAACAATCTCAACTTAGGAAGTTTCAATTGAGCGGGAGTGTTAGAATACAATGTTCTGTGTGTATAGATTGTAAACGTCTAGCGTGTGCACCAAGGATAGAAGGAAGCCAAGAGATATGGTAGTTAGCGTTGTAAAATGGAAGAGATAAGTTATTGCTATAATTATCTCCGTGATTATCTCCTGGCCTTTCATCTAGGTGCTGCCTGCCTTATGTAAGCCACGACTGGGCTTTTCCACCTATTGATTGTATCAACACGCAATACGCCTGTCCCTGTCGTTTCCTTCATCTTCCAAGCGCCTCTGAATCTCTCAAAAGCTCTTCGTCAACGACAACTAGGACTTTGAGGATGACCCTGCAAGCATATGAAGGAGCAGATGAGCTCATCGTCTGCTTGCAGGACGAACGAGCCTTGGAAAATTGAAGCAGAGCTGCGAAGGTGAGGAGAAAAAAGAGAGGATGCTGCAGGTGGAGGCGTTGGCAGTGGTGTTGTCCATGGCGGCGGGCCACGCAATGCCACAGGCAGTGCCGCTGCACTCCACGCTCGGCCATCAGTTGATGTCATGCTAGGCATCGGTTGATGCATGTACGCCATGCTGCTGCAAGGAGATGAGCTCATCGTTTGCTGCCAGGGATGGAGCCAGCGGTGGGGCTAGGGGGGCTCCACCCCCCCCCCCTACCTCTGCAGGGCCAATTTAGCCCCTAGTGCTCCTCTTCTAATTTTAGACATAAATTTATAAGATAGGGTGGGCTGAGTCCTTTATTTTTAGATATATTTTGTGAATTTCATCATTGATCGATGTTTTGAATATAAAACTACTTCAAGTTAATTTTTTTTCTGTTGCGAGAGGTTATAGTAGAGCTAAGTCAATGTAGCACTTTATTCAGCCCCCTCTCCCCTAAATTTTTTCATGGCTTCGTCCCTATTTGCTGCCGTTCTGTTCACGTCAACTGCTGCAAGCTCGTGCGGCATTGGAGGAGGAGGACGGTGTGGCCATGAGGAAGAAAAGCGGGAAGAGGTCCATCTGCTGCCATGCTAGCTCCATCGTTTCAGAGTTGATTCCGTTTCTTCAGTTAGCTCGTTTCAGGGTCTTAATTCAATTTCGTCAATTCAGTCAAGATTATCTGATTCAGTTGTCAGGTCGTTTGAGTTCGTCTTCATCGCCATTGGCAGACTCTGGTTGGCAGCGATCATTGGGTAGCAAGAAACTAAATATGATGTTCGTTGACATGGCTGGCTCACACTCAGAGATCGAGAGTGAACCAAGTACACAGAAGCTGAACCTATCGACGCTTGTATACGAGTAGTGTATGATTGATGTTTATCAATAATATAGGATGAATCTCAACAGTAAAACTTAATCAATTGCAGCAAGAAAATGTAATTGTCCAGATCGATTTTCTTGAAACTGAAGAGCAAGTGCAGGCAGAGAACCATGTACAACACACCCAGATTCGCTCCACATTCAGATAGTTTTCAGACATCTATCATCCAACGCAACACTATTATTATACTTGCTTGGCTCTAAGACTATTATTGTACTTGCTCTAAAATATGTTGTTCCACTAGATTGATGGCTACTATATCTTTCTAATTGATATATGATGACTTCGTAAGTTTTGTTTGCAATTAATTGCTATTGATACAAATATACAGAGATGGATGGATGGATGGATGGATGGATAGATAGATCAATCTATTAGAATTGGTACATCCAGCTACCTAGCTAGCTAGCTAGATTAGTATAGCTACCAAGCTATAGCTAGCTGGCTTGATTAGTATTAGTATAGATCAATTGATTATTATTATTATTATTATTATTATTATTATTATTATTATTACTACTACTACTACTATTATTATTATTATTATTACTATTACTACTACTACTACTATTATTATTATTACTATTATTATTATTACTATTATTACTATTACTATTATTACTATTATTATTATTATTGTTATTATTATATGATGCTATATTTTATCTATATTCCACATTCTCGTCATGTTCATTTCCTATTTGCGCCTACAATTTCATAGGCACCCATGTCCAACTTATTGCTTACATGAGAGTCACACTCTTCTCTCTCCTCCCTTCTCTCATGTACATCATCAAAAACGATAACTTGCTTGGGTACAAGATTATTATTGTACTTGCTCTAGTATATATTATTCCACTAGATTCATGGCTATATCTTTCTAATTGATATATGACTTTGTCGCATTTTTTTAATTGGTATGGATACAATATAGATAGATGGATGCATGGATGGACGGATGGTTGAATAGATAGATCAATTGAATAGAATTGGTCAATCTAGCTACCTAGATTTTTTTATATAAAATCTAGATATCTAGCTAGATTAGTATTAGTATAGATAGATAGATAAATATGGACCCAAGTCTCTTTTTTTTTTGAAGAGGTATAAACCCAGATCCCATGCATTATTTGGAATCGAGATTGATAAATCCAGATCCCATCTATAACTACCCAGCCCATGCAGAGAGCACGGGTTGATAAGTAGTATATTTCTAATTGATATATGTTGACTTCGCAAGTGTTGTTTACAATTAATTAGTGTTGATACAGATATATAAATAGAGGGATGCATGGATGGATGCCTAGCTAACAGGCTAGCTATAGCTAGATATAGATAGATTAGTGTTAGCTTAGACAGATAGAAAAACATATAACTAAATAGGTGACAGATAGAAAAACAGATAACTAAATAGGTTGATAACTATGGACCCAAGTCTTTCTTTAAGAGGTGCAAATTAAAGCCGGATCCCATCCATTATTTGGGAACGAGATAGATATAAATGGATATGTGATGGGTCAATTATTCTGAATAAAATGGAGCAATGCACCAAAACAAACCATAGACCAATGCAGGAGTAGCATATCCAATATTTGGATTTCCGATCCATTTCCATCTAGTAGAAAATTTAAATATATATCGGACACATTAGTATCTCCATATCCATCAAGGATACAAACCTACTCAGTGCAGGCCACCGTCCTTCTATAACTACCCAGCACATACACCCTCCTTGAGCAGATACGAAGCACTCCTCTTCATTTGATCATGTCGTTCAGCAAGCAGGTTGTGGCGGCCGCCTTCGCCTTGGCCATCCTCCTCCTCACTTCACACTGTAAGTGTCCAGAAAACTCCTCCTCACTAGCTAATTGTTGGATTATAAATTCTAAAAGGGGTTTACCACTGTGGTTGCAGTTGCAGTTGCAGTTGCAGCAGCTGGAGCCGAAGAAGAAACAATAGCACCGTTAAACACATGCGAAACCCCAACCTGCATTCCCTGCTTTGGCCAAAACGCGATTTGCATTCCCGCTTGCATTGCAATGCACTTCACTGGCGGTTTCTGCAATGGTAAGAACTGCGTATGCACCAAGCAGTGCCTTGCGGAGTCAGAGACACAGGCAAGTGGGCCAACACCGCAGCCGCCCGAATGCGTCAACTGATGGACTATGTAGCTTGTTGGCCGCCAGCTTGCCGAGGAATGTAAAAATAAACTTTCAGTGTTAAAATAGAAATTTATAAATAAACCAAGGCGGAGCTGGGGTACTTTCCAATGTACCAGATTCATGCTAGTTATTTGAAGATTTGTCATCTGAATCTTCGACATATGTGTTAAGTAACAGAAATTTATCGCAATTTTAAATTTAAATGTTGTGGGCCTGGCCTCGTGTCCCTTTTGTTTTGGAGGAGATGATTTTTTTCTCTTGTCGCCAAAGGTACAGTTGGAGACAGTACTTTTGAGTGTAACATCGGGTCTCTAAAATATGCTTAATTTTGCCTAGCTCCACAAGCGTCGTAACGGGCCTAAAGACGCATAGCACCATTTTGACTGTTTCGTTCTTGCTTTGTTTAAAATGATTCGTATGTGGTGCTATGTTTGAAACCAC
The DNA here is from genome assembly GCF_000003195.3 of Sorghum bicolor. Taxonomy (NCBI): domain Eukaryota; kingdom Viridiplantae; phylum Streptophyta; class Magnoliopsida; order Poales; family Poaceae; genus Sorghum; species Sorghum bicolor. Next base: position 62,422,399 of record NC_012874.2, read on the forward strand.
AAAAGTTATAAGCTAAAGTTATAAGATACTAAAGGCTAATAATTGGTTTTGGGATATTACATTCACTCCTTAATAAACCCCTCCATGGGCACATTGCAGTAAGGGTTAATACTTGTTGACGGTAATTAACTCCAATTTTCAACCATCAACTAATCACAGAAGAGTCCAAAAATGACTTATAAAGTAAGGTTATAGGGGTTTATTCTAACGAGTTCTACGATTTGTGTTGTTTTCACTTGACTTGCAGGATATTCAATATTTCACCATATAAAATTATCTGAAGTGAATAATATAAGCACACCATTGCGGATAGCTCGTCGAGACGATCAAGATAGATATGTCATTTGCCATATCTGGAGTACTGGAGAAAAGTCCTCGATGGATACGACCCGGAATACTCTAGAAGACCCTAGAACCATCATCAATCATAAGACCAGGGACTAAACCGATAAGATTCCACAACTCTATGAAATAATCTTTTTCTAGAAAATTATCCAAAAGCTGGGAAAGGAGAGAATCCATCCATGACACGACTCATTGCGCAAATGGATTGGAAAGAGGCACTAGAAGGACGTAGAAGACACCATAAGACAGGAGAACAAAGCGGAGGACCGGCGACAGCCAGGTAGGGGCCAACCAGCCCCACATGCCAGGCCAGCCAGCCTAGGCCCACACCTGGAGGTGACTTCTCCTTCGCCTGGCAGCCTTCAACCAACCTCTACGATGCATCTTGACCCTTGTTCCATGTCGGTTTGATCCGAGGGCTGTGGTTGATCACACCGGACTATATAAGCAGAGGCAGACCTCCCTGGAGGATCAATCCATCATAATCTTATCACATTGTTCAGTTGAGGGGTGTCCCTCGAAAGGATAACCTAGAGCTTCACCAACAAGGGCATAGCTAAAAACATAAGAATAGGAAGAGGAGTCAAGCAACACTTGGATTCTGGATCTAGTTGTGAGGAGGC